>NC_083691.1:14542272-14845303 GCF_033118175.1 Dama dama | reverse complement strand
AGCTAATAATGGTTATTGGAAAATGTTCTTACCCATCCTAAGAAATAAAGCTTCTGGTTCAACAAATATTGAATCATGCTTATTGTGTCTCTGGCGGTGAAGTGAACATTTTTTGCGTTAGTGTACCTTAAAGTTTACTGAAGGAGCCAGATCAACTTTGCTCCTCAAATTCCAATTTCCAAGTTGATTTCAGTGAGAAAATTAATGTAGTCATCATAAAGCAATCTTAGTATTTATCTCTCCATTCTTAGTGCACTGCCTTTAATTTTTGCTCTGAACTATGCATCTCACAGATCACTTTGGAACGAATGCATCTTATAGGCATAGCGATAGAGATTTCCTATAAAGAGAACTAGCTGAGACTGTAGCCTAGGGTTTTTCAAATCACTTTTATAAGGATCTTTATTTAACTCAAATGCAACATTAATGATCTTTGTCATCAATATGATGATTTTTATTATTGAAGTTAGGGGAAAAGGAAAGATGAGAATTCTCTAAAGGAATAAAGAAAACAAACACATGACTGCCTGAAATAAGTGGACGCTTACCTGAGTCACTGATGACAAAAGGTCAATGCTTCTCAAGGAATTGTTTATTCTGCAAACTTTATAATGAGGAGATCTGAAAAGACTTCTACTCAGGATAAATAAGTATCTCCATCACCATTTTTTTAACATTCAACAAAGTTGATTTTGATAACAAGGTTGAAGTTCATAACTCGAAGACTCTTCAGTCTAGCTGATGACACACATTCTCCCTAACTGTTTAACAAAATGGGACAAAATTCTCAAAATTAAAATGCATTCAAATTAGAAAAAAGTCCATGGTACAGTCTATGGTATGTATCTAAAGGACTGAATTATTACAAAGAGAAGGGATTTAATACAAAGAAAAGAGAAGGATTTTGTACATGTCAATAATTAACTTTTTTTTTGAAAAGAGAACACTTTTCTTGTACTATTTAAATTAAAAAAAAAAAAAAGAATATTATCACCAAGAATACATATTAGGCAACATAGTGTTCACTGTCAGAATTGACTGTGAAGTGCATAGCCCCTATAAGGGTTCCCAGATCAGGAGTGGAGTCTCTTTCTTCTTTGCAAGTTACTACTGTTCTGTAAAAAGCATGGGTTTTGGATCCAAAGAAGAGTGATTTTAATAAGGACTCTTCCCTTTAATAGGTAGAGTTTTTATGTTTTGGATAGTTTATAGAAAAGACCCTGATGCTGGGAAAGACTGAAGGAAGGAGGAGAAGGGGACGACAGAGGATGAGATGGTTGGATGGCGTCACCGACTTGACGTACATGAGTCCCTGAGACTGCAGCCCAGAGTCCACTCACAGGCTGTCACCATACTTCTGATCCCCTGGCTACAGATTGGTTCCTTTCTTGGGGTTCAATTAATTTACCAGAGCAGCTCAGAGAACACAGAGAAACATTTGCTTCCTAGTTCGCTGGTTTACTATAAAAGAATGTAACTCAGGAACACCCAGATGGGAGATGGGCAGCAAGATCCATAGAAAGGAACCCCCATGCTCTCTCCAAATGTACTGCCCTCCCCAGACCTCTGTGTGCTTCTCAGTCAGGAAGCTCTCAGAACCCCATCCATTTGGGTTTTTACAGAGACTTCATTACCTAGGTATAATTGATTAAATCACTGGACATTGATCCATCCAGCCTCCATCCCTTCTCCCCTCTCTGTAAGTTAGGTGGTGGATCTGAAATGTCCAACTCTCCAATCACATGTTGTTTACCCTGGCATCCAGCCTTCATCCTTAGGTGACCTATGAATGATCCAAAGTCACCTCATTCACATTTAAAAAAAAAAAAAAAACCTTTGTCCCTCTCAGAAAATTCCATGTGTTTGTGGAGTTCTGTGCTTGGAACAGGGACAAATATCAAATACAGATAGATATTTTTATTAAAAAATCACAATGTAATTGTTTCTCTGCTTATATTTCTAAGGGCTAGACAGAAACTAAAATTTAGAAGTTTTGATTGCCTTATTAGTTTGTTTTATTGAGTTGAAATTCTGTGGATGTCAAATTACTTGTTTCAGAAACAAGTTATTTTATCTATCACTAAAGACATTTAATCATTCTTTTTAATTAAAATTTTAAAATCTAAGTTTCTACAAGTATAGAAACCTAAATAAAGTGAATAAAAATTTTAAAATATTTGGTACTAGAAAAATATCAAAAATAATATATTATTATGTATAATAATTATCTATGAAGGTTCTTATAAAACTTAATGTCTCTAATATTTGAGAATACTTAAAGGACTTGTTTTGACAAAGACCTAACTAAATTTTACATAGTATTACAACAGAAAATTGATTCTTTCATTTTTTAGTTACCATGAAAGTCTGAGATGCTAATTTTAGTCCTTTCATGCTTATTCTCATCTTCTAGCTTTATCAATGTAAAGAGTAGCACACACACTAAAAAGAAATAAACCTCATTAAAGTAGCCCTTTATAAGAGGCATTCTAAGCTGGTTCAGGACTACATAAACTCTTCTATCTATGTATAAGATTACTTATTGGGAGTTTGGGATTGACTTGGACACACTACAGTATTTAAAATAGAAAATCAACAAGGGCCTGCGGGATAGTCCAGGTAACTCAGCACAATCTTCTCCATGGTTTTCCCTTTTATTCTGGATTTAATTCCCATGAATAGTCCTCTTTCCAGCCAGTGTCACAAACAACAGGAACTGGAGGCAGATGGTTTCTTCACTGCAGTGAATGCTAAGCAGAGGGTTTTGGTATCCATTTCCCAACCTGCCCACTAAAGACTCCTAAGGGTTCTGTAGCCACCTACAAAACTGAAATAGAGTCACCAATCTAGAAAACAAACTTATGGTTACCAGGGAGTAAGGAGGGAGGGATAACTTGTGAGATTGCATTGACTATATGCAATAAGTGAGATTGCATTATACTATATACAAAATAGATAATTAACAAGGACGTGCTGCATAGCACAGGAAACTCTACTCAATACTCTGTACTGATCTATATGGGAAAAGAATATAAAAAAGAGTGGATATATGTACATGGATATATGGACAGCAAGGAGATCAAACCAGTCAATCCTAAAGGAAATCAACCCTGACTATTCACTGGAAGGACTGATGCTGAAGCTGAAGCTCTAATACTTTGGCCACCTCATGTGAAGAGCCAACTCATTGGAAAAGGCCCTGAAGCTGGGAAAGATTGAGAGCAAGAGGAGAAGGGGGCAAGAGAGGATGAGATGGTTGGATGGCATCACCAACTCAATGGACATGAGTTTGAACCCACTCTGGGAGACAGTGAGGGACAGGGAAGTCTGACATGGTGGGTTCATGCGGTCTCAAAGAGTGGACATGACTCAGTAACTAACAACAACAATACACCTGAAATTAACACAACATTGTAGATCAATTACACCCCAATAGAAGTTAAATAAATAAACAAAAGCTGGAAAAAAACACAAGAATCCTGAGGGCTCATAGGGAACATGGTTGAAAGAGTCCTGTCTATGCTGGTTGAGTCTGGATTCTCTTCTCAGGCCCCCTGAGCTTCCTGCATCCCTTGGTCCAGTGTCTTCAGAGTATGTATCATTGACCACAAAGTAATCATTCAGTTCAATTCAGTCATTCAGTCGTATTTGACTCTGCGACCCCATGGACTGCAGCACGCCAGGCTTCCCTGTCCATCACCAACTCCCGGAGTTTACTCAAACTCAAGTCCATTGAGTCGGTGATGCCATCCAACCATCTCATCCTCTACCATCCCCTTCTCCTCCCGCCTTCAATCTTTCCCAGAATCAGGGTCTTTTCACATGAGTCAGCTCTTTGCATCAGGTGGCCAAAGTTTAGAGTTTCAGCTTCAGCATCAGTCCTTCCAATGAATATTCAGGACTGATTTCCTTTAGGATGGACTGGTTGGATCTCCTTGCAGTCCAAGGGACTCTCAAGAGTCTTCTCCAACACCACAGTTCAAAAGCATCAATTCTTTGGCACTCAGCTTTCTTTATAGTCTAATTCTCATATCCATTCATGACTACTAGAAAAACCATAGCTTTGACTAGACAGACCTTTGTTGGCAAAGTAATGTCTTTGTTTTTAAATATGCTGTCTAGGTTGGTCATAGTTTTTCTTCCAAGTGTGAGGCGAGCAACGCCATGGCAGGCAGCTTAGATTAGGAGTAGGCCTTCCTACTTCTGGGTGGTAAGATTATCAGGCCACCTGGATACAATCAATCAGCTTTCGCTTAATACTGACGGCTGTTTGCCAATTAGGAAATTAGGAACGGGGCGGAAACCCCCCCGGGAAAGTCCCGCAAGTGAAAGTTTTGACCAATGAAATTGCTTTGCAAACTTGTAACCAATCTGCTTAAACCAACTACCAACGGCGTGTGCTCACCCTATAAATTTGTGAAACAGCTTGGGCTCGGGGCTGTCTGACCCGCACCACTGCGTTAGATGCGGCAGGAGCCCTGACTTGAGTCAGCAATAAACTTCCCTTTTTGCGAGTTGCATTGTCTTGGAAGCCTTCTCTCTTCCCGCTTGGGGATTCAGACATCGGGCATAACATTTGGGGGCTCGTCCGGGATCCCTTGACCAGGGGAAGAGAACACTTCCAGGACAGAGGGGAAGGATAGATAATAGCACCTGTGCTCAGGCAGGACAGGAAAGTCCAGTGTAAATCTGAGGCCCTGCTGTGAAGCAGAAAGGTATCTGGCACCGGAGAAAGCTTTCTATAAAGGGGGAACGGATTAAACGTTCCAGCCGGCGTAAGGCCGAGGCCAGCGAGCACACTGGAAGACAGCCCGCTCTGCGGGAAGGAGAGTTTCTTTCCTGATCCCGAGTTTGGTGAGCAGTGGATGAAAACTCAGGGGGCCCAAAAACCCAGCGCTGTGTTGTCGGCCGACGTTTGTCTGTCCATGTGTTTGTCTTCGGCTCTCCGTGTTTGTGTGTGTGCCAGCATTGTCTCTGGTCTCGTTCTCTTCTGGTGCATCGTTCTCTTCCTTCTCCCCTTCTTCTCTGATCTGCCTTCAACTCCTACTCTTTTCAGGAGTTTCAGTGAACAGGCGAACGGTTGTGGGGGCAATTGATGAGTCCGGCCAGGGCTACACTCTGGCAGACTCTGAAGGCCCTACAATAAGTGAGCCTCAGTAACTAGAGCCCAACCGGGTGAAACTCTCCTTTAACATCCTTAACTGAGGACGTGGCCTAAAATTCTTTGTGTGGGCACGGGTCAGGCACTTAAAGACCATTAGGGCGCCTGCCACTTGAAGACTCCCATAAGAGGATAAGGAGGTCACGGAACGGGCTAGAAACCCCTAGGGTGCCCGCCCCCAGCAAGAAAACTTCCGTGCAATGACGCAGGCATATAAACAGTTCATACCATAAGCCCAACCTCTTGGCTGCCACCACTCCCGGTAGGATTTTTGGTGGTCGTTCTCAGTGACTTCCTCTCTCCCTCTCTCTTCCCACTCACAACCCCACCTGGGACGATTGTCAGCAGCTGTTGCAGGTGCTCTTCACCACAGAAGAATGGGAGCGAATTCTGGCAGAGGCGTGGAAACGGGTCCCGGGGGCCGACGGGAGGCCAACCACCCAGCCTCATCTCGTGGATGAGGGGTTTCCTCTGTGGCGGCCTAACTGGGATTTTGAGCGAGCGAAAGGTAGGGATCGTCTCCGAGTGTACCGCCAGACTCTGATGGCAGGCCTGCGGGCCGCAGCTAGAAAGCCGACAAATTTGGCAAAGGTAAATTTAGTAAGGCAAGAGCCCACTGAGAGCCCGGCTGCCTTCCTAGAGAGGCTGATGGAAGCTTTCAGGCGATATACACCTGTGGACCCCCAGGCTGAGGAGTCACGCGCTGCAGTTCTGTTAGCGTTTGTAAATCAGGCAGCCCCAGATATTAGGAGGAAATTACAAAAGATAGAGGGATTGGGAGAACAGACGATACAGGATTTACTGAAAGCAGCTGAAAAGGTATTTAATACCCCAGAAGAAAGGGAAGAATGAATTTGACGGGAGGAAAGGGAATTAGCTGAGAGGATCAGGAAGGAAGATAGAGAACATACAGTGAGGGAAAACCGGAAGAACCAGAGGGAGCTAGCCCAGATTCTTTTTGCAGGGATAAAGGCCAGAACAGAATTGAGGGAACCTCGAGACCCCCAGACAAGAGAAAAAGAGAAACCAAAAAGGCAGGCCCTAAAGCCGGAATTCTCAAGTGGTGCCAATCCCCTTGGAACACACCCTTACTGCCGATGAAGAAGTCGGCGGGGACAGATTCGAGAAGTCAACAAACGGGTGAGTGATATACACCCCACTGTCCCTAACCTGTATACCCTCCTGAGCAGTTTGCTGCCTGAGTACACTTGGTACACTCTGTTGGACTTGAAAGATGCCTTTTTCAGCCTACCCCTGGCGGCCCAGAGCCAGGAGATATTTGCCTTTGAGTGGGCCAAGGGGGGAAGGCCAACCGGTAATACAATTAATTTGGACCCACCTCCCACAGGGGTTCAAGAACTCCCCTACCTTGTTTAATGAGGCTCTGAGTGAGGACCTCTACGAATATCAGACTTGCCACCCAGAGGTCATTCTGCTACAATATGTAGACGACCTTATTTTGGCTGTAACCACAGAGGAGGCATGCAGCCGTGCCACCGGGGACCTCTTACAGACCCTAGGCACCTTGGGGTATTGCACTAGCGCAAAGAAGGCACAAATAGCCCAGCAAGAGGTCACCTATTTGGGGTATAAGATCAGGCAGGGGCAAAGGTGGCTAACCCAGGCCATGATACCAGAGCCCAAGACCCCCCGCCAGGTGAGAGAGTTTCTGGGGACTGTTGGATATTGCAGACTGTGGATCATGGGGTTTGCTGAGAAGGCCCAGCCCTTGTATGAGGGAAGTAAAGAGACCCCACACTGGACTTGGACTGAGCCAATGAAATAGGCTTTCCAGACACTCAGACGGGCCCTACTAGAAGCCCCAGCCCTTGCCCTGCCTAACCCAAATAAGCCATTCCAGCTGTTTGTAGATGAAAAGCAAGGAATAGGAAAGGGGGTCTTGACACAACAATGGGGACCATGGAAGCGGCTGGTGGCATACCTTTCAAAGCAATTAGATCCAGTGGCCGCTGGGTGGCCCCCTTGCCTTTGCATCATCGCAGCCACTGCCCTCCTCGTCCGCGACGCTGACAAGTTGACGTATGGATAGCAACTCCTGGTTTACACCCCCTACGCCATTGAAGGGGTTTTGAAGCAGCCACCAGGTAAGTGGATCGCCAGTGCCCGCTTGACACATTAGCAGGCCTTGCTGCTCGATGCCCCACGGGTGCGTTTTCAGACCCCTTGCTTCCTGAATCTGGCCACGCTCTTACCCAACCCAGAGAAAGACCGCCCTCTCCATGATTGCTGAGGCCCTGGCAGCACGAAAAGACTTAACTGATGTACCCCTAGACAACAGTGAGCTAGTATGGTTCACGGATGGGAGCAGCTATGTAAAAGATGGACAAAGGAAAGCGGGAGCCACCATAGTTGATGACTCAGGACAGACGATATGGGCTGAGACACTTCCCCCAAACACTTCTGCGCAAAAAGCAGAATTGATTGCCCTAATACAGGCTCTGGAGCTAGCCAAAGAGAAGAGAGTTACCATTTTTACTGACAGCTGATATGCTTTCAGCACTGCCCATATTCAAGGTCCATATACCAAGAAAGGCGATTTCGGACAGCTGAGGGAAAGGAGGTCAAAAATTTGCCCGAGATTCGCAGGCTCCTGGAAGCTGTCCAGCTGCCCCGGGCAGTAGCAATAGTACATGTCCTCAGTCACCAGAAAGGAGAAGACCCTAAGGCACGGGGCAATCATGCCACTGATGCGGCCGCTAGAGAAGCAGCTAGCCGGGACTACCCCGCCCCCATATTAGCCGTGGGACTTCCACCTCCTGGTATGGGGACCTTGCCACCAGTTCCCGAATATTCCCTCCCTGATCTCGCATGGATCAACGAGGATACCACCTTCCAGAAGGATGACAAAGATGGATGGTACAGAGATCAAAACAACAACCTGATATTGCCTGCCACCCTGGGTCGTCACCTGTGTGAACACCTGCATACAACTACACACTTGGGAGAAAAAAAGACCTTAACACTTCTCCAGACGGCCTGCCTGAGGTTCCCTCGACAAAATGCAACTGGACAAGAGATAATCCAGGCTTGCAAAGCGTGCCAGCTGATGAGGACAGGGAAAAAGCAGCACACGGGAACGAGGTACCGAGGGGAAAAGCCAGGGCAACACTGGGAGACAGATTTCACTGAGGTAAGGCCAGGCAAGTATGGGTATCACTATCTGTTGGTTCTGGTAGATACCGTCTGGGGGTGGGTGGAAGCCTTCCCCGCTAAGGGAGAGACAGCAATAGTGGTTGCTAAAAAGATCTTAGATGAGATAGTGCCTAGGTATGGGCTGCCAGTGACTGTGGGCTCTGATAACTGACCTGCCTTTGTTCAGCCAGATTGTACAAGGGCTGGCCCAAGCTCTGGGGACGAAATGGAAGTTACATTGTGAATATAATCCCCAGAGCTCAGGACAGGTTGAGAGAATGAATCGGACTCTAAAAGAAACTTTGCAATAGAGACTGGCAGGGACTGGGTGACCCTCCTTCCCTTTGCACTCTTTCGGGCGTGTAACACCCCTTATAAGCTGAATCTTACCCCTTTTGAGATTCTGTATGGAAGACCCCTCCTGTGTGTCCTATTTTCAAAGGAAAATGCCTGCCACCCCCTACTTTGGGACAATTCCAGCAAACTCTGATGGCATTAAGTAAGGTGCATAACCATGTTTGGAAATTGATTCGAGAGATACACGAGGGTCAAAATAAGGGGGCCATGCCCTCACATAATATTGGCCCAGGTGATTGGGTTTGGGTAAAACGGCACCAATCTAAAGTATTAGAACATAGATAGAAAGGCCCTTATGTTGTTCTCCTTACCACTCCTACTGCTGTCAAGGTCGACGGGATTGGACCCTGGGTTCACTGCAATCACGTGCGGCAAGCCACACCGGAAGAACAGGAAAAAGCATGAGCAGAATGGAAGGCGAGTCCTCACCCGTCAAATCCTTTGAAACTGAAACTCGTCCGCCAGGAGGTCTCCTAATTATCAATGGGCAGACTCATGAGCTGCCCAATGAGACCTCAGGAATCCACCCTCCGAACACCTGGTGGCCAGACCTTTACTTTGACCTAAGGGGAATCTTCCGAAATACCCACAATTCGGGCCATGGGAAGCCATGGGGACCGGGAGAAAACTCGGCCAAGAGGGGTTCTTCGTGTGCCCGGGCAAACCTGTGGTGGCATGGAAAGCTATTATTGCAGGAGCTGGAGCTGTGTAACCTCTTGTGATGGGCCCCAGGAATGGGACGTAGGAAACAGACATTTGGTAGCCCCGAGTGTGGCGCAATCTCCAGGGCCAAGTACCTCAGATATGGGTGCAATTTAACCAGGATTCACTATCTCTGCAAGGCCAAGGGCTTTCCTCCCTACGAGCCGCTGTAGATGCAATCAGTCACTTAGAGAAGTCTTTGACTTCCTTGTCTGAGATGGTCTTGCAGAATAAGAGAGGATTAGACTTGACTTTTCTCCAACAGGGTAGGGTCTGCGAGGTTTCTATGCAGACCATACAAGAGTGGTAAGAGAATCTATGGCAAAAGTCAGAGAGGGACTGGCGCAACGAAAGAGAGAATGGGAAGCCCAGCAGAGATGGCTTGAGCCTTGGTTTCAACACTCCCCCTGGCTGACTACCTTAATTTCCACCCTCCTGGGTCCACTTATAGTGCCAGTGGCCCAAGATGGAAAAGAGGAAGATTCCTCTACTTGAACAACAGACAGGGGGGAATGTGAGGTGAGCAATGCCATGGCAGGCAGCTTAGATTAGGAGTAGGCCTTCCTACTTCTGGGTGGTAAGATTATCAGGCCACCTGGATACAATCAATCAGCTTTCGCTTAACACTGACCGCTGTTTGCCAATTAGGAAATTAGGAACGGGACGGAACCCCCCCCCCCCCCCCCCCCCGGGAAAGTCCTGCACGTGAAAGTTTTGACCAATGAAATTGCTTTGCAAACTTGTAACCAATCTGCTTAAACCAACTACCAACGGCATGTGCTCACCCTATAAATTTGTGAAACAGCTTGGGCTCGGGGCTCTCTGACCCGCACCACTGCATTGGATGCAGCAGGAGCCCTGACTCGAGTCAGCAATAAACTTCCCTTTTTGCGAGTTGCATTGTCTTGGAAGCCTTCTCTCTTCCCGCTCAGGGATTCGGACATCGGGCATAACACAAGGAACAAGTGTCTTTTATTTCATGGCTGCAGTCACCACCTGCAGTGATTTTGTAGTGCAAAAAAATAAAGTCTGTCACCGTTTCCACTATTTCCCTACCTATTTGCCATGAAGTGATGGGACCAGATGCCATGATCTTAGTTTTCTGAATGTTGAGTTTTAAGCCAACTTTTTCACTCTTCTCTCTCACTTTCATCAAGAAGCTCTTGAGTTCTTTGCTTTCTGCCATAAGGGTGGTGTCATCTGCATATCTGAGGTTACTGATATTTCTCCCGGCAATCTTGATTCCAGTTTGTGCTTCATCCAGCCCAGCGTTTCTCATGATGTACTCTGCATATAAGTTAAATAAGCAGGGTGACAATATACACCCTTGACATACTGCTTTCCCGATTTGGAACCAGTCTGTTGCTCCATGTCCAGTTCTAAAGTAAACACAGGCCAGTTTAAACCTACACTACCTCACAATGTGTACAGACTTAATCTTCAGTGTTTCCCTCCAGTCATGGCTGGTAACATGGTGGCCTTCTGTCTCTAATCTAGGATATTTCTCCTCCCTTTGTGCATTTGTATTTTCTCTGTGGGGTCAGGGATGGCTTTGTTTCCTGAATGCTTCAGCAATGGGAGGGGTGTTAAAGTCATGCTGGAGGAGACAGGCGTCAGGCTGAGCATCTGCTATAAAATCCCCTCCCTATCACGTGGCACCAGGACCTTTCCTGTGTGTGTTACACCTCTAAATGCTCTGATGATAAGAGTTTGCAATATTACGGCTTAATGACTTTATTCTCAATATCACGTATATGACCTTGGGGATGTTCCTTTCATCTAGGATTCACTTTCCACTCTCCACAGCAACTCAGTCCATCTCAGGCACACACATGGTAACTTCCTCCTATTTTCCAGAATACTGCTGATTCTTGTTCCTATTCATCATCTGGGAAACTTCCCCCAACAACCAAACAAGTATGTGCTCCCCTTTTGAGGGCTTCCAAGGGACCCTGTGGATACCCCTTGTTTACCAGGTGAATCAAGTTACATATCTGTTTTGTATCAGAGCAGATTAGGCTTAGAGACTGAGATTGTCTTTGCCAATATTTTATTTAACACAGGTTGGCTGAGGGAATCATAATAATTTCACAAGCCAATAATGTACAGGAAAATGTCTCTTAATAAGGCAATAAAGAATAACCTAACATAACATATTCCAAACCAGTGATGGATTTTTATCATTGTTTCAAGCACAGGGAAGATGAAAGGAATAAAATCCCAATTTAGTTTAGGGTGTAACTTTCTAAGAGTTGGTTTTCAGGAGAGACGGCTTAGCCAACCAAGAGCTGACATTAAGCCGCCAACGCAAAAGCCATAGTCCCTTGTTGCTAGGGCACATTGCTAGGGCAGAAGATGCTGATGCTGGCAGTCAAGATGGTCTTCCGGGGCCACTGTGCAGTTCTTGCCGCAATTGAGCAGAGATTCACCTAGCCCAGGGAGGAGCTAACACCCCTATGTGTTGTGCCCAAAGCTCACTTTACCTTTCTGCAGGATGTGTCTCCAGTACATCCAGTACAGGCTCAGCCTGCATCCTCCCGGTGGACACAGTGCTTGTCTCTCTTGCTACCCGGTTTGCTGGAGTCAAGGTTAAAGGACCTGCATCTCCACCAGGTTTTGGACTGCAGATCTCAGGGACCAACTTAAGTGCTGAGCTTGGTGCTTTGAAGCTAGTTCAGCAGTTCAACTACATGTCACTCGAATGCTGAGTACATCAACGTTTATACTTGGTGACCTCACAGTGTCACGGGAAGTTTGTGGAGAGTATATTGAGATTTCAGACACATTTAACAAATGCAACAAAAAGGAGGATGCATTTCGAGAATGTGTCACCAAAAATGTCATCGGAATATCCTAGCTGCTGACCCCATGTTAGGATGTTTCCATGAGTCACCTTCTCGAAAGAAGCTGCTCTATTCATTGTCCCCAAGCCACCACCTCCCTGCCTTTGTTGAAGTTCTTTCCTCATATACTGGGCATCAAAAAGTCTTCCTGTAAAATGACTGTGGCTGTCACAAGTGGCTGCTTGAGCTTGTGTAGACAGAACTGCTGTTAGAAAGAGGCAATAGTAAGGACTCGGTTCAGTTCAGTTCAGTTCTCATGGGCTGCAATTTCATTTGTGATTATATTTTTATTAATACAGTTATTGACTGAAGTCTAAGTTTCATATAACATTCAGTCACTCTAATAGCAATGAAAGTACCCACCTATTGTAGTATAAAAGTGCAAATCAAGATATTTTACTAGTCTGTGGAATCTAAATTTGTATAATGTTGATACAAAAAAATGAATTTCTTGATTATGTAATGTTTGGTACAGATTTAAAACTCTGCTCAGTCTCCTGGTGACTAATTTGATTCTAATAAGAAACATGTAAATACCAATATAAAAATAACTTGCAACAGTAAAGCAAGAAATAAAGAGAAAAGATAGGAATGATTTTTTTAAAATATCCCTGGGGTTTGGGAGGGTGAATCTTTCTTTAGTTGAATTATTAGCCTCCATTTACTTGGGAAAATATCACAGAATGCAACTACGGAGCACACTATAGGTAAGATTCTATTAATTCACAAGGACTTCATAAAACATGTTTTTAATGGCATGAGTCACTGAATGTCGTGTGTTGCTAATGACCTATCAATCATGTTTGCTAAACACTAATCAATGATGAACTTTTAAATAAAGTTTATTTGTGGAAAAATTATTGCAAGACTATGAAATTCATGAAGCATCTTTTTCCCAAGTCCTAGGCAGGTCTACAGGAGTAGGGGGTGTGTGCTAAGTTAAGTCCCACTGCTGAGTAATTTGCAAGAAACTCTTCTATACTTGCTTGTTTGGTTTTTTTTTTTTTTTTCAGATGTTTTTGATGTGGACCACTTTTTAAAGTCTTTATTGAATTTGGAACATTACTGCTTCTGTTTTATGTTTTGATTTTTGGGGCTGTGAGGGATGTGGGGTCTTAATTCCCAGACCAGGGATCGAACCCACCAGGGATCAAATCCAGAAAGTTTTGCATTGGAAGGCGAAGTCTTAACCACTGAACCACCAGGGAAGTCCCCTGCTTGCTCTTTCCAGTTCAAAAATTTTGTCCTGTGTGTGAAGAAGCTGTGCAAAGCAAAATCACAAACCTTATGAAGGTACCCACTGTGAACTGAAAAGACAAATAAATACAGACCGATGAATGATGATGATAAAAGCAAAATGGGAATACTCACTGTAATGCTGTCCAATTGTTAAATAAAATGTTTAGTTACCAGCCTAACCTGTGGCTGGGTCAGCCCAGCACCAGATCAGGAATGGAGATTACCCATAGTCTTCATCAGACACCTCCCACCCTCCCATCTCATGCCCCTGGCCTGGGCTTAGAAATCCAGAGAGTTTTGTTTGTGTCTGGTTCTAAGACTGTTACTCCCTGGGCTTGCCTACCCCACCCCTACACACCCAGCTCTCAGTCCTTGCCTCTGCAGGCAGCATTTGACAAACTTGCAGAACATTAGGATGAATGGAATTAAAGAAGCAAGATGTGCAGAGCAGGGAAGTGATTGGCTTTACTATTATAGATAAATATAGACATAGCTATAGATGTTGATGGGCTTCCCAGGTGGCTCTAGTGGTAAAGAATCCACCTGCCAATGCAGGAGACACAAGAGACACAGGTTCAATCCCTGGGTTGGGAAGATCCCCTGGAGCAGGACATGGCAATCTTCTCCTGCCTGGAGAATCCCATGGACAGAGGAGTCTGGCAGGCTACAGTCCATGGGGTCGCAGAGTTGGACACGACTGAAGCGACTTAGCATGCACACTCAAGCATAGAGGGTGGTCTACGTGCTTATCTATCAATCATCTATCTATTTATCAATTCTATGTATCTATCATCTACTCACCTGTGTGTCTGTCCTCTGCCTTTTTCTCCAACCAATTTAACACAACAGGACAAACATAGATAAGGCATTTAAGAAAGGCCAACATTAAGAAAGAAAAATAAACTAATGCAGAGATGAAGTTAGAAACAAAACAAATATTCTTAAATCCTGGGCACTTCTATATGTGGTTCTGAGCTGCTAGGAATGCAAGACAAAACAGAAATCAATTGCTCAGGGAAAAAAAATGACACGGCTCTTTCCATCACAAAGACCTAAAATCACTTTCTGCAGTTGCCACTGAAGAGGGCCTGCCTTACTGGTACGACCAGCATCATCTAGAGCATCCTTGGAGTAAATGCATACACTGGATCAGAGGTTTCTTTCTGTTTGTTTTTAATAGGTACAGATTTCCTGTTGCCGAAATACTGCTCAGTTGAAAAGCACTGTTGGGGAGGCGAGTGGTACTTCATAGAGAAGTGCTGACTTCACAGCCTGTGATGTGATTGACAGCTCTGACTGTCGGCACTGTCAACGCCATGACTGTCATGATGACGATGCTCTAACGTCGTCATCTGCGGTGGCCAAGATCTCAATAGACAATCAAGGGAGTCTTCCTTTTATTAAAATTACCGGAGAATCTTTAAAAAATGACAGGTCGTTCTCACCCTCAAATATATTTTCCCTCAAACTTTCTCTCATATCAGCCCAATCATTTTGTAACTCTAGATCAACTAACCCCTTAGTCTTTATGTAATGTCTCTATATTTCCTTGGTAATAGAAGTTGGCTTTGTCTAATGGTATTACAGCCGATCTAAATTTTTTTGAGTTGGACTTTTGTTATGCATCTCTTATTCTGCTCACTTTGAGTCATTTGTGCTGTGTGGTGATGTGTGCTCCATCAGACAGCCTGTGGTCGATTCAGTCTTTTTTACTCAGCCTCTCAATCTCAGCCTTTAATTTTATCATTCAGGACGTTAATTTTTCACATGCTTATTAATGTGTTTTAATTTAAATCTGACATCCAGTTTTAAATAAAACTGTCTTTTATTTTAAATAAAAACTGTCTTCTAGTTTAAATAAAACTGTCTTTTATTTGCCCCATCTGTTGCTTACTCTATTTTTCCTCTTTCCTGTTTTAGCTTGAATTAAATGTATTCTTATGTTCCCATTTTATTATCACTTTTGGCTTCTTGTGAAACCTTTTTTAAAAGTATTCATTCACTTACTTAATCACTAATTTCACTGATTGCTTTGGGGTTTACTGTACCTGTCTTTGTCATATCATCTATCCTCAAATTATATTATACTATATCTCATGTGATGTAAGGTGCTCAAAGCATTCTATTCTTTCCTCTCTCATCCACTGTGCCATCTCACACATTTTTAAGTCATCTCACATATTTTTATGTCATCAGGCCCAAACCCCATTATTATTACTTAAATGTTTAATTATTTTATTGATGCTGAAATGGGAAAACAATATGATTTAGATAATTTGTATTTACAAAAGATGGTTATTCACATTCCTGTACAAACATGTTAATTTCCATCCCGTATCACTTTTCTTTAGCCCTCACAAACTTCCTTCGCCCTTTATAATGTTGCTCTTCTGGTGGTGAGCACTCCCATCTTTTGTTGGCCTGAGACAGTCTTTGGTTACCTTTATTCATGGGCTATATGTACACCTGTAGAGAAGCCTGTCTCTGAAGAAACAGAACATTTGTGTCTACCCAGAATGGACCTGCCTCTTTCCCTGCCAGACTCGCCTGTGGCTTGGTGAGTCCATTTCATCCACACCTGAGCCCCTCTTGGGTTTTGTTCTTTCCCAGATTACCTTGAGTGACTGCAGGCTTCCCGTCCCTTCAACAGCCCTCTGCCCTGCCCTGGACATGTTGAGATCTGAAATACGGAGGACCCCAATATCCCTGCTCCACGGTCAGCTCCAATAACAGAAACATACTATTATGGGATATTATTCAGTGAGAACACTTTGACTCAGAAAAAAAAAAAAATGAAATCATCTTTATTTCAGTTGATTCATTTTATAATGAGCCATTGATATGTTAACTTTTGCTTTAAGCTTTTAAAACTTGTTTTATATTGGGTTGCAATGATTTGGGGTAAAATGTGCTATTTTTGTAAGTGAATGAGTGTTTAATTTTCACAGATCACATGATGTTTCTAAAGATGATCCTTTTCAGTTCCATCAGACTTTATTTTCCCTCAGTTGCCTTTATTTGGATGAAAGGAATTTACTTTCAATTCTTGCACTGTATTTCAGACTTGACAGATAGATAACATTTTTTTTATTTTATATTAGTGGCATATATTGTTTGCTCAATGTCATTGGAGAAATATGAGTATTAAGGCATTGGAGAAAATCTAAGATCATGTGGAAAATATGTTTGTTTCATAAAACAACTTGTTCTTCTGGATCATCTTTGAAACCACTGAAATACTTTTTGATAAATTAAAGATTTCAAAGGCTCTTCCATGAATCATCTTTCTCAACTTTTTCTAGCTCTTGCTTGTGACAGAAATTGTATTCAATAATACTCAGATTATCTTACTCATTACTGAAAAAATATACTTTTGAATTCACATGCATGCTTAGTCTCTCAGTCATTTCCAACTCTTTGCAACCCCATGGACTGTAGCCCCCCAGGCCCCTTTTTCCATGGGATTTCTCAGGCAAGAATCCTGGAGTGTGTTTCCATTTCTTTCTCCAGGGGATCATCCCAACCCAGGGATCAAATAAAGGACCCTTGCATCTCCTGCATTGGCAGGTAGATTCTTTATCACTGTGCCACCTGAGAAGCCTATTAAGTTTAGTCTGTCAATAATCTGAACAATATTTACATAAAAGTCTCCATCTCCTTAGGTGTCAGAGGGCTGGAAGAAACAGAATAACTATATAACATCAAAGTTTATTCTTCACAATGCAAAGCAAGACCTGCCTTATGTGGTGGTGTTTGTTTTGAAAAGTTTCTATGAAATGACCAAAAACATAGGTAACAATTATTAACTTTCCCTAGTACACTTAGATGTAAAAATGTGACATTTCTTTTCAGCCTTTTTTAAAAAAATCCAAATTAAGTACGATTTTAGGAAACTATTCCCCAACATAGCACAAGGCCCAATATCTGCTGTAATTAAAGGATAATGTTGTTGTTACTCAGTCGCTCAGTTGTGTCCAACTCTTTGCGACCCCATGGACTGCAGTAAGCCAGGTTTCCCTGTCCTTCACCATCTCTCAGAGCTTGCTAAAACTCATGTCCATTGAGTCAGTGATGCCATTCAACTATCTCGTCCTTAGTCATCCCCTTCTCCTCCCGCCCTCAATATTTCCCAGCATCAGAGTCTTTTCCAGTGAGCTCTTCGCAGCAGGTGGCCAAAGTATTGGAGATTCAGCTTCAGCATCAGTCATTCCAGTGAAAATTAAGGGTTGATCAAAGGATAATAATGTTCTTTATTTCTAAAGCCATAGCAAAGCCCTATGAGTCAATATAGTCTAGGAAATTCAAAGGAATTATCTCTACTCTTTGGAATACCTTAGTCACCATTGGGCTTACTTCAGCTTTGATGGTGGGCAAGGTTTCCTTCTGTGCAAATCCAGGGTCTCCAACACCAAAGCACCTAATTTCCAGAATCTGTAAAGGTCTGCAATTCACAGAGTCAACTCATCCCCATATAAAGCAGAGCCCCTGCCCTGCACACTAGACTTTTCCCTCAGAGGGCTCACTTCCATATGACTCCTAGAAGATGCCGCTTTATTTCTTTCAGTGTGTTTAGATTAGTGGTTTTCCACATATTGCTTTTTACTGAAATTACCCAGGAATCTTTAAAAAGAATACTGATCCATGGCTCCCATCCCTAAACATATTTTCAAATACTGCTCTCCACCACTACCATAGTTTCAAAGATTGTTTCTTGTTAATATCATTTGTTGTTATGTGCCATACACTGTCCTAAGTCCTCTCTATGGACTTTATTTATTTATATTTTTTACCAGCAGGGTGGGGAAAAGAACTTATTTGGGAATGGCAGAGAGATTGCCATTAAGGGCATGCAAGTTAGAACCTAGACTCTCTCATACAGAGTGAGGGAAATCAGAAAGAGAAAAAAAAAATATATATATATATATATAGTATGTTAATGCATACATGTAGAATCTAGAAAAATGGTACTAGTGAACCTAAAAGTAGGACAGGCATAGAGACACAGACATAGAGAACAGTTTTGTGTCCGTGCACTTTAACATTTAAGCTAGTAGAATCCATGCAACATCCTGATTAAACAGGCACTATGATGATGCCCACTCAAATCTTAGGGAACTGAGCACAAAGGAGTTCAGCTGGTGGGGGCTCACAACTCATAAAGGGTGGAAGAGAATGGGGAGTCAGAGCCTCCCAGCCTAACCCACCACAATGCACGTCTGCGCCTGGTTGACAGTCCTGCCGAGGCTTAAGTCTCCCAAATCCATGCTTCTTCCACTTTCAAAACAACTTCTGTTCACTGCTCATTATCTCAGCTTCCCATGATCACTGTTCTTTTGAAAGAAACAAAATCATTTTATTAAAAATACGTATATTCACCCCCCCCCTTACTCTGCTTGGATGGCATGCCAAGGCTACAGTGTCCAAGTGGGTGTCGGGGGGCATTTGTTCTTGCTATCTCTACTTAAGCACCTGCTATCTCAAAAAGACCCGTGCTCTTACCTCCCGACATTTCAATGTCTTGTTTACACTGTTTATTCATTTACTAGGCTGTCAGCTTTGTCTTTAACAAGTCAAGTCCATTTTGAAATGGATTCGTGTCTATTGAAAAAAGAATTCCCTCAAATTTATTAGGCCCATATCTATTGAGACAGAGCCCTGAACATCAAAGGGTTTAACTCAGACCCATGCTAAAATTACTACATATAGACAAAATTAGAAACTAACATTGAAGAGGGAAAGACAAGGTATATTTTCTTTTTTTGTTTATTTTAAAACCTGGCCTCTCTCATCACCATTACCACCACACAAATATCACAAAATGAGTTCCATTTTGAGAAATAATTGCTTTGATTTTTGTTTGGAACTGTAAACCTCCTGTTGACCTCTGCTAGAGGCAGTGCATCAAATCTCAAGATTTAATCATCATTTCTGGCAGATCACTCTCCAAGACCTCCATGGTTTCTAATTCTGGCATTAACAATTAGCAAGGCTGGTCCACTATTTTTCTTTGGATTTCCAGAAATTTTTCTTGCCAAACAGGGAATAAATTCCATAAGGTTTTCTTTCAAGTTATCGCTCATGGATTTCTCACTTTAAGAATTTTAAAAGGCATTAAAAATATTTTTACGGTCAGTCCCTATCTTGTTTGTCTAAACCATATTATTTCATTTTCTTATGTAAAAGGTGCCAGGAACTTGCACCCTGGTCTTCTTCATCCTGTTTGGAGGTCGTGGACATGAATTTTGATCTCCTTTTTTGAAAAGTATCTTTGAAGGTAATCAGTCCCACTAGCGGTTTCAGTGTTGTTGTTTAGTCACTAAGTCCTGTCTGATTCTTTTACGACCCCATGGACTGTAACCCTCGGGGCTCCTTTGTCCTTGAGATTTCCCAGGCAAGAATACTGGAGTGGGTTGCCATTTCTTTCTCCAAGGGATCTTCTCTACCCAGGGATAGAACCCAAGCCTCCTGCATTGGCAGGCGGATTCTTTACCGCTGAGACACCAGGGACTACAGTCCCATTAGTACTTTCATTAGGACGTATCACCAGCATCACCTGGATATCTCATTTCCATGCATCCTTGGATATTCTTCCCTTGTTCTTATTTTACTTTAGGAAAAAAAAAAAAGCAGCATTTTGAAAATAAATCCTTCGTAAGTCAAAGCTTACTGGTGCAGGAAGAAAATCAGAGAATTCAGACTGAGAACACCTTCCTGAAGGAACCGTCTTGGTTTTGTGTTATTTACCGTATAAGCATGTATCCAACCTTCCCTTGCTTCTCTTTGTTTCTATTGGACCAAAGTCTCTCAGACATGAATGAAGTGTCAGGGGACTTTACCTGCTTTCTTTTAGCTCAAACTCCAACCAAAAGGCCTGAGAAGTAGACAGTATTGCACTGTCTAAAGCTCAGAACTTTTCCTCTTCGGAGCATGCTGGTTCCAGTTGTAGAGAACTCTGCACCAATGTTTAAATATAATAATAGCACCTGCTCTGCTCTGGCCCTGGCTGTTCATTTAGGGTAATTCTCAAGGTAAATTTTAGCAACTGTTGAAGCCCCTCAACTCTCAAAATGTGTTGTCCTGTGAGGTCTCCAGTCTCTCCTGAGTCCTTTACATTTTGGACCCCAGGAGAATCTCCAGTGGTGCTGTGGACTGAAAAAATGTTCACAACCGAATAGTTTAACGTTAGTGTTTTATATGGTGGGGACTTTTAGGACTTCAAGCCCAGGAGACAGCATCTCAAATAACCCTGAGAGAACTGCTCTGAGAAAGCAAGGGGAGGACCCATGTTATATGGAAGTTTTGCGACAAAGGGCAGATAGTCTGAATATCAAAAGATTATTGATAATGAAAGAAAATCAGATATCCCAAGTTAAGGAATTCAGTGCTTTTCTATGTATGGGAAGATGCAAGAGTCTGGGATCACTGAAATCAGTCCTTTCATATGCACAGTGATCTGGGGTCAGTATCCTGTGTTCACCTCCGTACCTTCCTCATGGCTCACCTTGGGGAGTGGCTGCAGTCTGATGGTGGCTATGGCAGGTGTTCTTTCCTTCCTGACTTCCCTCAGGGCTTACCAGCTCACCATCTGTGGTGGCTCTAATCACTGATGATTCTAGCATTCTTTGTTTACTGATTCAGCAGGAAATATGCCACCTCTCAAAGCCAATCTTGTTACTATGAACATGTTCTTGTGGCTGGAAAAGCAGTCCCAACCATGCCCTTGTCATTCTATTTTATTCCAATGGGATTCCAGGCTAAAGTGCCTATCTTGATATTAAGATTTCTTGTTCTTTGAGAGTGATCAGCACTACCTTCTTCAACGATGAACATATTTTACTTAAATATCCAACTCTTGGCAATCAGTGCTTCTGAATCTGCTGAAAATTTCCTTAATCTACGTCCTTAACACAGATTTTACAGGCTTCTCGTTGGTCTCCCTAATTCAAAAGAAAAGTGTGCTGCCTCTCATACTGAAGTTCAAGGTCTTCTCATATAATAGCCATGCCTCTTTCCTCGTCTACCTAGATTCTGTTCATGTCGCCACTTGTCACTGTTTTTTTCCTTGCATCCTAACCTCTAACCTTAAGCTTTAATTAATAATCCATATAATAAATCTTAAAGTAGAAATAGGGGATATTTACTTGGTTTTGGCCATCTCTGTAAACAGAATCTGAATCATCAAATAGAGTCAAATTAACACAATAATTATATTTAAAGAATTACATATAATTTAATTTAAAATTAAAGACTAAAGTTTAAAGACTTTATGAGAAGGGCAAGAATTGAGTTGTTTGGAATGACTGTCTTTCCAACGTTTGGACAAAAAACTTCAAACACTGTTCTGTGCACATGTGTTACATACAAAGGACTATCACATGACTTATTCATCTTAGTTCCTCCTCACTTAGAGGAATTAATTAATAAAATGCCACCAAAAGTAATGCCACTAATTGAAACAAAGCCTTAACCTATGTCCTCGACTATCCCATTGACAAGTGAAACATTTCCTGCCATGTCAGGAACAAGAGAATGTCACAATTATCAGCAACTGCAGCCACAGGTGATGGTGAGCCAGTGAGTCCTGAAAGGACTCAGGAAGGAAAGAATTCCTGCCATCTAGCAGCCATCAGACTGCAGCCACTCCCCATGGTGAGCCCCGAAGGTGCTCAGGATGTGAAAACACAAAGTCCTGGTCCCCCTGGGTTGGGAGGAGTTTTATAGTCAAGGAGGTGGAGTTGCTGATTAGGATCAGAGTGCTGAGGGGGGTGGAAATTCCTTCAATTCAGACATCATCTGGCCTCAGGTGTTGATGGGCAAACTGTGACCTTCTCTCTGGAAGGAAGAGTGCTTCACCAAGTAGTTATCATATTCCATATGGTGAGGGCTTTAGTTCTGCAAGTCTTCCCTGGTGGCTCAGATGGTAAAGAATCCACCTGCAATGCAGGAAACCCAGGTTTGATCCCTGGGTTGCGAAGATGCCCTGGAGCAGGGAAAGGCTACCCACTCCAGTATTTTGGCCTGGAGACTTCCAAGGACAGAGGAGCCTGGTAGGCTATAGTCCATAGGGTCACAAAGAGTCATACAGGACTGAGTGACTTTCACTTTCACTTAGTTCTGCAGAAGAGCTCAACATAATGTTATGTGTGTTCTTTGAAGGGGAGCCAGGATGCTGCCCCAAAACTGCACTATTGCTTCTTGACTGCCCCTCGCTTGTCTCTGTATCCCCTCCCTTCCCTGATCAGCAGCTATTTGAACCTGCCCTTTGGAATTCAGGGAATGGGACACAGAAAGCCTTTTGTGCCCAAAAGCCGCACAGACCCCTGCTTCATTTCAGCCTCCCTGTAATAGAGGGGAAAAAAAAAAAAGTCAATTATTTCCTTGTGCTGTATCAGACAAGGTATTAATAAGGCATGTTTAATGAAGTAAAAAAAAAAAATGTGGTCTGTTATCTTCTTCTTCTGAGGTTGAATTGAGGCACAGATGACTCCTCCTATAATCTGAAAATTATACTTAATGTACGGATTTCCTCTCAGTTTGCTCGATATATCTGAATGTCAAGGAGGAAAAAGTTTATGAAAAGACCAGCAATCCTGTATCTTGGTAGGGACCCTTCCTCTTCCAGGGAACATATTTTGCTGACAGCTAATGTCTACTCTGATTGATTCCTGGCAAATCTCTCAAAACAGATGACACTTTTTTTGGAGGCAGAGGAATCATTTAACCTCATCAGAAATAATAGAAGTTCTTAAAAATAACTTTTATGCCAGAAGTTGAATAACTTTGTACAGCTTGTTTTTGTTTTTACCAGAATTTGTAGAGAGAACTTAATGAAGTGCCATATGTCAAGTCTGGAGTCAGATTAAAAACAAATAATTAAAATATATCCTTTCTCCATCAAAACAGATTGTGATATGTTGGTGGAAAGAAATGGAATCTGACATGTCATGTTTTGACAGGTCTTTTTTTTTTTTTTTTTAAAGAAAATCAGTCATATTGTAAGACATTGTATTTGAAAGTTGTGTTTTCTTCCTGTGGAATGCCAAGTTTCAAGTCATAATTAATCTAACCTGCCACATCTATTAACCTGCCATAATGAGACAGGGAGGCACATATTTGGAGGCATATGGGAGCTTCTGAGGAACAGTCACTTGGAACAGATGTCAAAGAGCAAAAGAAATGCTGAGAGGTTTCACGTGTGCTGATGGGGCGTGTGTGTGTGAGCAGTTTCACATTTCTCCCAAATCCATTTGATTTTATGCAACACATTGTTCCTTGGTGAGGGCAGACATTTCCCAGGGTGTGTGTGTGTGTGTGTGTGTGTGTGTGTGTGTGTGTGTGTGTGTTTAATTTTATCAGAAGGTGGTAAGTTTTGGTCAAAATTTTTAACATTAGGAAACAACACTGTAGACCAAATTTTCAGTTTGAAAAAGTAACAACAGAACCTTTATTAGTAATGAGATTTCTATTCTTCCTTTCCAGAAAGGCATTTCAAGCCATCTCTCTGGTCAGTCCCACCTGGACACATTTGATGGCGTCCTCACCAGAAAATTTTATTTATTTTATTTTTTTCTATTGGAGTGTAATTGCTTTACAATGTGTTGGTTTCTGCTATACAACAAAATGAATCAGCTATATGTGTATAGCTATATGTAGGTATGTATGTATGTGTGTGTGTATATATATATATATATATATATATATATATATCTGCCCTCTCTCTTGAGCCTCGCTCCCAGCCACCACCCTATCCAACCCCTCTAGATCATCACTGAACACCGAGCTGAGTTCCAGGGAGAATTTTAAACACGGGACCTGGGCACAGACTGAAGGTTTGTCACCCATTCCTCCGGGTCCTCCTGAGCAGTGGGGCATCTCAGGAGGGAAAGTGAAACCCTGAGATCCTTGGGAAACAGGCCTCATACGGGGGGCTTCCATGAGCCTGGAAGCCCCATCGGCTCACACAAGTTAAAAGGACAGTCCCCCCCACCAAAAAAAAATACAATTCTTGTTGAAAAGGAAGGTTGAGGAAGCTCAGAACATAGAGGTCAGTGTGGGTGGACTCACAAGAAGCTGATTTTCCATCCTAAGTCATTAATGCTGGCCCCGCTGACTGGCAGAAGTTAGGAAGGTCACTAAGAAAGCTTGCTGAGCTGTTAGCGCTAATTATACTTGTGACAAAGTCACACCATGAAAGGCTTTTGCCAGCTTCCTGGTTGGCAAGGTTATTTGACGCCATAAGGGTTTACCTACTCTTTTTAAGTGAGCATCTTAGCCTGATCCCAGAGACTCCTTTGTAGGAACAAGTGTCTCCTGCATTGCAGGCAGATTCTTTACCATCTGAGCCACCAGGGAAGCCCCCTTTGTAGTTACCTTCAGGCACTATCCCCTAGTTCAAAAACTTTGGCATCTCTCATCTCCCTGATACAATCACTGAATTTTCTTTGGGCTGATAAAGATCACAGAGACCAAGCACTTCCATTTGCACAACCAATATCATGTGTCAAGTGTAGAGTATCATCTGTTTTGTAATAATCTGGGCTTGGGAGTCAGTAAGCTTGGTTTGTGACCTCGGATCCACTGTTAACTAATGTTGACAGTTAAATACCTAAATACCTTTGACACCTAAATACCTATTAGTCTCAGCTTTTTTCCTCCCTAGAACCAAAGTTCTTGCCATGTTTACCTCATAGGGTTATGAAAAGGATAAATTGATGCTATCATTGTTGCCCAGTGTTCACAACAGGACAACTTCAGTTTCCCTCACCAGAGGGGAGTGGGTTGCAGACGTTACTGGAGATTTCTGCTCAGAGATGATGGGCACCAGCCGGGGTGAAACTGCCTGAGTTCAAGCACCAGCTCCTCTTCCTACTGTGTGATTTCAAGCAAGTTACCCAACCTCCCTGTGCTTCAGTTTCTTCATCTGTCAAACAAGTACCCGCTTCAGAGGGTTCAAGACAGAAGCCATTGGCAGGTCAGAGCTCGAGGACTCAAGCAAACGAAGTGCCCTGATGTGTGCATCACCGTGCACTTGACGCTGCCCTGAGGGGCTTCTGCCGGAAGATTTCCTCAGTCCACATGCTTCTGACCCAGACCCCCATGCTTCTGACCCACATGGCCTGAGACTGATGTAGTGGCAGCTCAGAGCTCGGCAGCAGCGTCCCGAAGAACGGGAGGCAGAGGATTAGCTGCACAGATCATCACAGGATAAGGCTGGAGGGGAGCGTGCCCACTCTTCACGGCCCAGCGTAGGGTGAGCAGAGCCGGAGAGGAGGTGGGGGTGGAGAGCAGTGGGAGAGGGTGGAGGCCACTGGGCAAGGGGAGGGAAGGGGATACTCTCGCAGTGCCTTCTAGGCCTCGTGGGTGACTCTGACTTCATCTGGGGGATAAAATGGAACTAAGTGCCTAGTTTTGAGTACAGGAAGGATGTGGCTCCAGCTGAGTGTTTATGAGCGATGGCAGTAGTGTTTGGACTGAGACTGAACTCCACCCCTGCGGCCATCCAGACGAGAGGAGATGGTGGACTCAGCATATGGACGGGTAATGAGACATGCAAGGAGTGATGAGAAATGCCCGGGACCTCTGTATGTTGTGAACTAGATTCAATAGAATGAGCTGAAGGATTCGATGCAGAGAGTGAAAGGTAAAGAAGAGTCAAAGATGACTTGAAGGGTTTTGGCCTGAGAAAGTAGGAAGCGGGAGTTGGTATTGACTGACATGAAGAAGTCTGGGGGTGGAACAAGTTAGGCAGGGGGAGAGCAGAGCCCAATTTGGGTTGCATTGAGTTTGAGAGGTCTGTTAAGTACCGATGGACAGAAACTCAATAGAAAATTGAATATCTGAGTTTGGAATTTGGGAGAGATCTAAGCCTGTGACTTACGTTTGTTTGTTGGTAGATGCTGTTTAAAACCAAGGCAAGTGATGGGATCTTCAAGAAAGTGAGTACAAGTGCTTACAAATTAGGAAAACCCAGTGAGTAGTGACTGTCAATCAAGACACTGGATTAACAGACCACCAAGCCACTCTGGTCCCTCAGTTCATATCTTACAGAGATAGGTGTTTGTCACACATGTGGACATCTAGACCCCATGCAGCAGGCAAGTGAAGCACGGAGGCTCTGTGCTGTCAGCCTCTCCATCATCACCATGGACTTTGCTCAGAGCAGTGATTCTTTCCTTGCCCCCCTTCCAGATCTGAGTAAGCTCTCTGGTTCAGCCTCCACAGTGCACCAGCTGGCCCCCCAAACCATCCCCAGGGAATGAGCCTCCACTGAGGGGCCATCTCTGTACTCAACAGAGAACAGCTGACCAAGAGTACTTCCTTCCTGCCAGCTTTCATCCATAACTCCATCACATCTTACAACAGCCCTCTCAATGGTCTCTGCTGGAATTTGGCCTCTGTTGACGTCAGTCTTCTTCAGGAATACACAGTCTCCTGTATAGAGGCTTAATCCCCACATGGAGCCTGGTCAGTGAGCCCCTTTTCTTATTGTTGCCTAAGCTACAAACTGGGCCTCCTGGGTTGCTCAGGGGGTAGAAAGAATCTGCCTGCAATGCAGGAGATGCAAGAGATGTGAGTTCAATCCCTGGATTGGGAAGATACCCTGGAGGAGGAAATGGCAGCCCACTCCAGTATTCTTGCCTAGAGAACCCCATGGACAGAGGAGCCTTGCAGGCTACAGTTCCACGAAGTCACAAAGAGTTGGACATGACTGAAGTGACTGAGCATGCATGCTACGATCAATACTTGGGGTTTCCCACAGCCCTCCCCGCCCTGTACATTAAATTTCCCTGCACAATATTTTTTCCTAATGGTTATCATAAGCAGCTGCTGTGAATTGTAATAACTGTTCATGTCTACTTAGGACAGAAGCTACAATATTAATTGTATTCTGTGATTTATATTCTAAGTTAACTCACACACCATGGACGCTTCTAGGGTCCAAATTGAAGGCTAAGGGCCTGAGGAAAGGATGTTTATAGCAAGGCTATGTCCAGGGAACCCAGCATAATTGGTTTCTAAAATATCTCTGCTGCAGGAAGCAAGTTACCAGGGAAATCTAATCCCCTTTCACCTCCACAGTAAAACCTGGGGACGCTAACAAGGAAGTGGACAGAGGCAGGAACCTGGGCACTCCAGTTGCCTCCAGAGGGCAGAGGAGAGGCAAGACTAATTGGGTCTGAAGTCTAATTGCTCTCAGGCTTTTGGGCTTTCAGCTGTTGTTAGTTTGGATGCCAATTACAACCTTATTTCCTCTTTCATAAGGTACTCTGAGGAAATGCCGGTTATATTTCATTTAAGGCTGCATGTCTCCCTTATTGACCCTTGGTTTTATTGTGTGCCACTTAATACATCCTTTTATATTCAGTTCAGTCACTCTCTCCTGTCTGACTCTTTGCAACCCCATGGATGCCAGCACGCCAGGCCTCCCTGTCCATCACCAACTCTTGGCTTCCACCCAAATCCATGTCCATTGAGTCAGTGATGCCATCCAACCATCTCATCCTCTGTTGTCCCCTTCTCCTCCTGCCTTCAATCTTTCCCAGCACCAGGGTCTTTTCAAATGAGTCAGTTCTTCACATCAGATGGCCAAGATATTGGAATTTCAGTTTCAACATCAGTCCTTCCAATGAATATTCAGGACTGATTTCCTATAGGATTGACTGGTTTGATCTCCTTGCCGTCCAAGGGTCTCTCAAGAGTCTTCTCCAACACCACAGTTCAAAAGCATCAATTCTTGAGGCACTCAGCTTTCTTTATGGTTCAGCTCTCACATCCATACATGACTACTGGAAAAACCATAGCTTTAGCTAGACAGACCTTTGTCGGCAAAGTAATGTCTCTGCTTTTTAATATGCTGCCTAATTTTGTCATAGCTTTTCTTCCAAGGAGCAAGTGTCTTTTAATTTCATGGCTGCAATCACCATCTGCAGTGATTTTGGAGCCCAGAAAAATAAAATCTCTCACTGTTTCCATGTTTTCCCATCTATTTTTCATGAAGTGATGGAACCAGATGCCATGATCTTAGTTTTTTGAATGCTGAGTTTTAAGCCAGCTTTTTCACTCTCTTCTTTCACTTTCATCAACAGGCTCTTTAGTTCTTCTTTGCTTTCTGCCATAAGGGTGGTGTCATCTGCATATCTGAGGTTATTGATACTTCTCCCAGCAATCTTGATTCCAGCTTATGGTTCATCCAGTCTGGCATTTTGAATGATGTCCTCTGCATTTAAGTTAAATAAGCAGGGTGACAATATACAGCCTTGACTTACTCCTTTCCCAAATTGGAGCCAGTCCATTGTTCCATGTCCGGTTTGGACCAGGAAAGATAATGCTATCCTAGCTGAGTGCATTAAAAAAAAAAAAAAAAAAACTAAATTCATTAAAATATTTTTAATACTAAATTTAGTTTTCTTTTAATGCACGCAGTTAGGATAGCATTATCTTTCCTGGTCCAATCTGAATGCATTATATTTTCTTTTACCATAACTCAAGTTTAAATACTCCCACTGGGTACTCATAGCCAGGTCCTGGGCACTGCTTTCTGCAAGAAAAAATCTGTCACTCACATTCCTTCCTTAGTCTGTAAAACAGAAACTCTGGTTACCTTGAACTGCATGTTCAGTTGCATCTGACTCTTTGTGACCCCATGGACTGTGGCCCACCAGGCTCCTCTGTCCATGGGATTATCCAGACAAGAATACTGAAGTGGTTTGCCATTTCCTTCTCCAGATTTAGAGATGAGTTGAGAAAAATTAAGCCAAAGACTTATGTCTTTTTTCTTAACTGGATCATACAGCTGTTGTTTGGGACACACCTGAGTTTTGTTGCAAGGATGCACATCTATTGAGAATTATCTTTTTTCTAATTTGATGCTTTTAATTTACAGAGTTAAAAAAAAAAAAAAAAACAGAGAATCAATCCCAGGTAACACAGCCTGCAGCCTATAGGAAGAGGCTGTGTCATGTGGGAATGCTTTCTTCCCTGTCTCTACTTGAAGACTGAGCACTCAGTTCAGTCCAGTTGCTCAGTCATGTCCGACTCTTTGTGACCCCATGGACTGCAGCACACCAGGCCTCCCTGTCCATCACTAACCCCCGGAGTTTACTCAAACTCATGTTCATTGAGTCAGTGATGCCATCCAACCATCTCATCCTCTGTTGTCCCCTTCTCCTCCTGCCCTCAATCTTTCCCAGCATCAGGGTCTTTTCAAATGAATCAGTTCTTTGCATCAAGTGGCCAAAGGATTGGAGTTTCAGCTTCAGAATCAGTCCTTCCAATGAACACCCAGGACTGATCTCCTTTAGGATGGACTGGTTGGATCTCCTTGCAGCCCAAGGGACTCTCAAGAGTCTTCTCCAACACCACAGTTCAAAAGCATCAATTCTTCGGCGCTCAGCTTTCTTTACACTCCAAATCTCACATCCATACATGACCACTGTGAAAACCACAGCCTTGACTAGACAGAAGTTTGTTGGCTAAGTAATGTCTCTGCTTTTTAATATGCTGTCTAGGTTGGTCATAACTTTCCTTCCAACGAGTAAGTGTCATTTAACTTCATGGCTGCAGGACTGAGTACTAGGACACTTTTATTCTTCAATGGCAGGACTTTACCAGCAGAAACAAGCGACAAAGCCACACTTTATGGATTCTTCCCACCATCCCTCCTCACCTCCCAGCTGATTGGCACTTGGTTGTGTGTCCAGAGCACAAAAGACCAGTTTCCCAAAAGTTTCTAGACTGTGATGGCTCTGTCCTCAATTCTCATACCTGCCTCCTTACCCCTGTCACTTCCAAAATTCAGGCTTATTATTTTCACTCTGCACTTGGGGTAAATGAAGCAACTGTAACACAATAAGACCTTCACATGTATCATAAGATAAGATAAACGGGGCAGGCAGTTGGGTCTAAAGGAGGTCTAAGCAGTATTCCATGGGCTTGATCACTGCCTGTGTTGAGAAGATCCTCTGGAGGAGGAAATGGATACCCACTGCAGTATTCTTGCCTGGGAAATCCCATGGACAGAGGAGTCTGGCAGGCTATGGTCCGTGGGGTCACAAAGAATTGGACACAACTGAGCAACGAAACAACAACTGCAGTGTCAGCTGCAAGGAGGCCCCAGCAGTCACCCTTTTCTGTGACACTGCCAGGGTAGCTTTTCTCCTCACAGTTGCAAAATACTACAGCACCTCAGGTTATCTTATCTGTAGTCCAATGAAAAAGAAGAAAAAGAAAGATGAGGAAAAGGAAAGACAACAGACTCAAGAGATAAGCCAATTGAGAACATCTTTTCTAAAATCTTATCATACAATCCTACTGCAGTGTTGGAGAAGACTCTTGAAAGTCCTTTGGATTGAAAGATCGAACAAGTCAATCCTAAAGGAAATCAGTCCTGAATATTCATTGGAAGGACTGGGGCTGACACTGAAACTCCAATCCTTTGGCCACCTGATGCAAAGAACTGACTCATTGGAAAAGACCCTGATTCTGGGAAAGATTGAAAGCAGGAGAAGGAGATGACAGGGAATGTGATGGTTGGATGGCATTACTGACTCAAGGGACATGAGTTTGAGCAAGCTCTGGGAATTGGTGTGGACAGGGAAGCCTGGTGAGCTGCAGTCCTTGGGGTTGCAAAGAGTCGGACACAACTGAGCGACTGAACTGAACTTAACTGACCCTACAAATCACACCTGGAGACAGCTGCTTACATCTGTTTGCCCAAAATGAGGTAACATGACTATTCCCATTTCTACTGAGGTTTAGTATCAGGAAAGAATTGTGGAGACACATTAATATTTTAGAATTGGCCTTTTAAAATTTTTATTATGAAAATTTTCTATCATACAGAAAATTTGGAAGAATAATACATTGAAAACTTACATGCACACCACCTGAATTCTACAACTAACATGGGTTATATTTGCTTTACCATTTATCTTTCCATTATCCATCCTTCTATAAACCATTAATCCATCATGTTTTATTCTACATTTTCCTAATGAATAATGATGTTGAATGTCTTTTTATAAGCTTACTGGCTATTTGTACATCTTTGAATACATAGAAATTGCATGTTCATTCTTTGATTAGAGTATAGTCTTTCATTATCAATTTTTAGGAGTTAATGATAAATTTTGGATATAAGTCCTTTCATACTCATATACATTCTAACCCTAACTGGGTACTTGGTATACAAAGAGAGATAAAATGAATTACATTCCCCATATAAAACAAGTTTTAAATCTAGACTGAGTTAAGTCAACCCAATGATGCATATTCTTTTCTGAACATGATTTGAAAAGTACTTTTTACCCTGACACAGACGCCTTCTTGAGGAGTCATGAAATCCCAGGCTGGGATATTGTTTTTATTTCTTAGGTTTGCTGTAACAAAAGGCCACAAGCCAAGTGGCTTAAACCACAGAAACGTATTGTCCTACAGTTCTGGAAGCCTGCGGCCTGGGATCAAGGTGTCAGCAGGGCTATGCTCCCTTCAAGTTCTCCTAACTCCTGGTGGCTTGCTGACAATCTTCAGTGTTTCTTGTCTTATATGCTTCCTTGCCCAAGCCTCTGCCTTCTTGTCCACATAGCATTCTTCCTGTGCATTGGTGTCTGTGTTCAATTTCTCCCTTTTATAAGGTCAGCAGTCATATTGGATTAGTGCCCACCCTAATGGCCTCACCTTAACTAACTGCATATGCTAAGAACCTGTGACCAAATATGCACAGGGACTTGGTTTTCCTTCAGCAGACCAGAGCAGAGTGTTTGCTGCTCACAGCTGAACATGAGCAGTAAATGTAAGTGTGTTCACAGAGGTAAATGTGATGGGGAAAAAAGCCACTTTGCCCTGTTGCTGGATGAAGCACAAGCTGGAATCAAGATTGCTGGGAAAAGTATCAATAGCCTCAGATATGCAGATGACACCACCCTTATGGCAGAAAGCAGAGAACTAAAGAGCCTCTTGATGAAAGTGAAAGAGGAGAGTGAAAAATTTGGCTTAAAACTCAACATTCAGAAAACTAAGATCATGGCATCCAGTCCCATCACCTCATAGCAAATAGATGGGGATACATTGGAAACGGTGACAGACTTTATTTTGGGGGGCTCCAAAATCACTGCAGATGGTGACTGCAGCAATGAAATTAAAAGACGCTTGCTCCTTGGAAGAAAAGTTATGACCAACATAGATAGCATATTTAAAAGCAGAGACATTACTTTGCCAACAAAGGTCTGCCTAGTCAAGGCTATGGTTTTTCCAGTAGTCATGTATGGATGTGAGAGTCGGACTATAAAGAAAACTGAGCAGTGAAGAATTGATGCTTTTGAACTGTTGTGTTGGAGAAGACTCTTGAGAATCCCTTGGACTGCAAGGAGATCCAACCAGTCCATCCTAAAGGAGATCAGTCCTGAGTGTTCATTGGAAGGACTGATGCTGAAGCTAAAACTCCAATACTTCGGCCACCTGATGTGAAGTGTTGGCTCATTAGAAAAGACTCTGATGGTGGGAAAGATTGAAGGCAGAAGGAGAAGGGGACGCAGAGAATGAGACGGTTAGATGGCATCACCGACTCAATGGACATGAGTTTGAGTAAACTCTGGGAGTTGGTGATGGACAGGGAGGCCTGGTTTGCTTCCATCCATGGGGTTGCAAAGAGTCGGACACAACTGAGTGACTGAGCTGAACTGAACTGAACTGGACAAGATCAGGCACTAGAAAACCATGGCCTGGTTCATATGTGAGTAAAGTAGTTAAAAGGAAAGAAAAAGAAACTTGGAGATAGAAAGGATAAGAATAACAGGGAAAATAAAGAAAGAGGGTATTTTAGGAAGACTGTGATCCTCATTGGGCTTCCCAGGTGGCACTAGTGGTAAAGAACCCACCTGCAAATGCAGGAGACATAATTGATGCAGGCTGAATCCCTGTGTCAGGAAGATCCCCTGGAGGAAGGCATGGCAACACACTCCAGTATTCTTGCCTAGAGAATCCCATTGAAGAGGAACCTGCTGGGATACACAAGTTCCACGGGGTCACAGAGAGTCGGAAACAAATGAAGTGACTTAGCATGCATGTACATGATCCTTATTACACAGTGTTACTAATAGCCTATCTCTTAGTTCCATCCTAAATCTAGTGGACAACCAACTCAATCATTGATAACATAAATATTGATGATTTTCCATGTTTCTTAACATGGAAACCTGTTACCCACAATGTACTTCCAGGTGAACCAACTGTCAGGGATGGCTGTATCCTCTCTGGACTATTAATGAGCCCTTCCCATGAGAAACTAAAGCTTTCTTTCTGATGGAACACCTGTGTGTAAATCAGCGCTCCTTTGAACATACACATATAAGACTTTGAGTTTTATGATACAGACAAAAAAAAAAAACAAAAAAAAAAAAGACCCAAAGAAATGATAACAAAATAGTAACATAATAAGAATGAAGAAATAGAAGGGAAATATGATATTCTTTGAAATATTTTAGCCTACAATTAATTTGTCTAAAGCCAGTTTCAAAAGCAATCACCACCAATGTGAACATCTGCTGGGTCATCTGGCCGGCAAGTGCCCATGGATGACCAGCATGAGGTGGGCCAAAGACTTCCCACATCACTCATCTGGACTCTGGGGGATCTGAGGTGCCTCATTGTCACTCTCTTGAGAACATATCTTGTGAAACGTGGGAGAGGTATCCTGGAGAAGGTACAGCCAAAAGCAGGAGACTGAGGTCCCGTTGAGTAAGAACAGAGTTGAGGACTTCTGACAGTACTTTCAGGATGCGTTCGAGCCCATGGGACGTCTCCCCCATGATCAACCCACACAGGGAGCAGGACCAGGCTCTACAGCTCGGGGTGAGGTCCGCCCCTGCGGTGTGGATGACTCACTCTGGGGAAAGAGCAGGAAGCCTGAACACAGTGCTGCCTGTGAGAGACTGTTTTATTTCTGTCTCCTTTCTCTTTCCCCCCAACCCTCCCTGGAGCTGAGGGATTAAGATGCATCAGAATACAACCCATAAGGAACTCTTTTTAATACCAGAATAAGCTCTCTTGCTGGAGGACAAAGCCTGTGGCATAAAATACAAGAATATCTTCAGGTCAAAGAAATAGAGGCAAATACAAAAGACCATCTTCTCAGTGGAAACAGCCTCTGTCACCATCATTTGACCCTGATGTCTCCTATGCTGCTCACTAGGAATTTTAAGCCACAGAAGGCATCCTGCTAGTGGCTGAGAATTCAGTCAATTCAATATTTCAAGATGAGTATTCAACTTTATCTTCATAGGAATCATTGGGATGCTATTTTAAAATATGTTGATTCCCAGGATCCACCTCCAAAAAAGTAGATTTGTCTGTTTGGAGAGGAGCCTCAGCATTGGTCTATGTTTAAAACCTTCCCAAGCAGTTCACTAGAGCTAGGGTTAAGAACCACTGGTCTATCATGTCCAAATTCTATTTTTTTTTAATTACAAAACAAATTTCTCTTTAATCCTTAAGCAGTACTCTATCATCTCCTCCAGAAATAAAAGCAAAACAAACACTCTGTACTTATCCCAGGAGGTCAGCTCTATGCTAATACCAAAACCAGATGAAGACACTACAATAAGTGGAAACTACAGACCAATAGCTTTTATGAATATGGATGCAAAACACTTCAACAAAATATTGTCAGATTAAATAAAACAACACATGAAAATAATTACACACTGCTAGCAAGTAAAATTTATTTAAGGTATGCAAGCCTGGATCAACATCAATTAATGTACTTCCTCCTATCAACAAGCTAAGAAAGAAAAACCATAAGAATATGCAATCGCTAGAGAAAAAACATTTGAAAAAATTTAACATCATGAAAACTCTCAACAAATTAAGACTAAAATATATTTTCTCAATTTGACACAGGATACCTTCAGAAACCTACAGTAAACATACTTAATGATGAGATGGATACTTTTCTCTATAGGTCAGGAAAAATGAAGGGTTCTTTGTTTCACCATCAGTGCTTACCAATCTACAAAAGTCAATTGCTTTCCTATAGATCACAAATGAACATTTAAATTTGAAATTTAAAGACCAACAAAAATTACAATAGTATCAAAAATAAAATACTCAGGTAAAAATCTTACAAAATATGTATAATATTATTATGCATAAAACTATAAATTACTAATGAAAGAAACAAGATATTAATATAAATAGATTAATTAATTAATCTATTAATCTATTATTAATTATTAATCTAATATATTAATCTATTAATATAAATAGATATTCTGTATGCACGAATTGGAAGATTCAATACTGTTAAGATGTCAGTTTCTTCCAAATTGAACTATGGATTCTAGGAAACCCCAACAGAAACCCTAACAAGTTATTTTGTAGATATTGACAAATTGGTTCTAAAGTTTATAGGGAAAAGTAAAGGAGCTGGAATAACCAACACAGTTCTAAAGAGAAAGAGCATTGTTAGAGGATTCTTTCTCTGCACCCAACTTCAAGACTTGTTTTAGCACTACAGCAACCAAGATGGCACTTCCCAGGTGGTTCAGTGGTGAAGAACCCGCCTGCCAATGCAAGACACTCAGGAGACTCAGATTCTTTGGGTTAGGAAGATCCCCTGGAGAAGGGAGTGACAACCCACTGCAGTATTTTTGTCTGGGAAATTCCACAGACAGAAGAGCCTGGTGGGCTACAGTCAATGGGGGTCGCAAAGGGTCAGACACGACTGAAGCAAATGGGCACCCACACAACCAAGAAGGTGTTATATTGGTGAAGAAATAGACATATACATTAAAGAGAAAGGGGAATGCAGAAATATATCCATGTCAGTTCAGTAAAATGATATTTAACAAAAGTGCAAAGGCATTTAAATGAGAAAGGATATCCTTTCCTCAACTGGTGCTGGGAGATTTTGATGCCCACATGAATAAAAACATAAACCTAAACACAAACCTCCACCTTAAAAAAAAAAATTAAGTAATCAAAATGGAGCAGAGAACTAATATAGAGCATAAAACTATAAAACTTATAGAAGAAAACATAAGAGAAGGTATGTGTGAATTTGAGTTTGATGATGAGTTTTCACATGCAACACCAAAATCAAGATCCTTTTAAAAAAACTGATAATCTGGATTAAAAACTTCTGTTCAGGGGAAGACATCTTTTATAGAGTGAAAAGGTAAGCCACTGGATGGAAGCAAATCTTTGTAAAAGGAATACTTGATAAAGGACTTGTTTACAAATATACAAAAAATTCTAAAAACAGCAAATATAATAAAATGATCACCTTTCTTAATAGTGATAGAACAAGCAGACAGAAAAATCAATAAGGATACAAGATATTAACAACACTATTTACACAACTTGACCTAACTAATTTAAAAAGAAAAATACCCACCATCAATAGAATTTACATACTTTTTTTTTCATTCATTTTTATTAGTTGGAGGCTAATTACTTTACAATATTGTAGTGGGTTTTGCCATACATTGACATGAATCAGCCATGGACTTACATGTGTTCTCCATCCTGATTCCCCCTCCCACCTCCCTCCCCATCCGATCCCTCTGGGTCTTCCCAGTGCACCAGCCCTGAGCACTTGTCTCATCCATCCAACCTGGGCTGGTGATCTGTTTCACCCTTGATAGTATACTTGTTTCAATGCTATTCTCTCAGAACATCCCACCCTCGCCTTCTCCCACAGAGTCCCATGGTACATATACATTATAGAATTTACATACTTTTTAAGGGCTAGTTCCACTTGTACAAAAATTGTCCACAACCAGTCCCATAAAGAAATCTTCAAGAAATCAAGATTAAAATTAATTAAAGGATACCTTCTGATGATAAATTTAGAAATCAATAACATAGTAACCAGAGAGCTCTTAGCTATATGAAAAATAAACAGTATAATTCTAAAATCACAAAAATAATAGAAATCACATTATTTAAAAATATTTTAAACTAAATGCTAATATGATACTGCATATTGAAATTTTACAATATACTGACAAAGCAATGCTTAGAGGAAAATTTAGGCCAAAATGCACAAATTAGAAATTAAGAAAGATTGAAATTCAGTCTAATTTTCCATCTTAAAAATCTAGAAAAAACAGGCAAATCAAAATAAAGAAAATGATGATAAAAATAAAAAATCAGTGGAATAGAAAATTAAAAGTAGCATAAGTCAACAATGCCAAAACTGATTCTTTGAAAAGATTAATTCAGCTAACAAGCTACTAACAATATAGATCAAAGAAAAAGAGAGAAAGGAAAAAATTACCAACATCAGGAATGTAACAAGGATACATCAAGAAGTCCCAAATATACAGTATTTGATCTTTTCTACATATCAAGAATACTTGACATTGGCCATTCTAGTATTAATTCAACAGTTTAACAATTTCAGGACTAGTTCTTCCCTCTGGGCTGCTAAATGGCTGCCACAGCTCCAGACATCACATCCTTAAAGAACCAAGACTAAAAACATTAAACAGAAGTGAGACTTTCTCCTCACCTGCCCTATTTTATCAAAAGGAAATTCTTCCCCAGAATTAAGTCAACAGGCTTCATTTTATAAGTTGTTCATCAGAATTGAGATTATAAGCTCTTCAGAGTCTATGAAAATATACCACAACATCAAAGGCTCCTCAACTATTTATCCCTGTGTAGTTATATATATATTCCTATGGAAATTCTGAATATATATACTGATATATTCCAACTATATTTGGAATTTTTTAATGATCAAGAAAGATGAGGAGTGGTAACCTTGGGACAGGCAATCATGTTCTCTGTCACACTTAGCCTTTTTCTCAGTTCCATGAGTAAATACATTCTTTCTTTTGAAAAGCTACTACTGGCTGTCTATTACTTGCCAGTGAAATTATTTAGTCTAGTACAAACTGGATCTTATTTATTCTTTGGTACCTGTGTTTGGAAATCAAGTTAATAAATATATATACCAGCTACAAATCACCCATAGTCATTAAGCAAAAACATTCATCTTTCATATATCATTTCTACATCTGTGTTACTATACACATTTATAGATAATAAAATTTTATTTACTTTACAATATTTTAGAATGCAAGGTTATTTTTTACTCTGCTATGTGCACATATCAAGTACATGAATAAATACAATGCAGTTCAAGACATAGTTCCAGTAGCCTACCTCAGACCAGATCTCTGTGCTGTGGTGAACTCGTTGGTCTCTACAAGTCTCAGTCTGTAACATGAACAAATAATTCCAATATGTGAATAGGAGCTAAGAGAGAAAAGACAAGGATTTAAGAAAAATTAGAAAAATGTTCCTGGAAGAGAGCATTGGGTAAAAATATACATCCTGATGCTTGATCACATGCTTTTTCCTGCTATAACTTTACCCAGATAGAAACAGACACTGACTGATGTATAGTTCACTGTGAATTGTGCTGCCCCTTTATGACGGAAATCTAATGTAAAATGTTTACCCTAAACTGGGTGGGGGACAAAATATCGATGCCCTGATTGAATCAGAAATGTATCTGGATCCTCGTCATATCCTATCATTTGTTTCCTAAACAAATCTGGTTAGAGAAAACATCAAAGATACTTTTGAGAAAATAGAACTTGGGAAATAAATTCAGTCCAGCTGACGTTAAACTCTGCTCCTGTCAAACCAAACAAGATTTTAATGTTTCTTGCCTGTTAAGTATTAGTGAGGAATCTGTCCAAACAGTAAAAAATAAAATCCCACAGTCATTAAATCAAAGTAATTAGAACTCCGGTGATGGGTGAAAGTGGAATCAGATGTTCTCCCTCCCTGGGAAGTATCCGTTGGCTGCGGGATTTGAAAATCCTCGACTTCAGATGGAGAGCTACAGCCAGGTATTATGCAGGTTACACTGAGTCATATTTTTGTCTGTTTCATGTAAGACATGAATCATACAGAGAAATTTGATTTTTAGAAGTCGTGTGCTGACTTTTTTACTGCAACATATAGAAGTTAGCTGTGTCACCCCAGATGTTAAAATATTTTCCCTGCGAATTGTTATGGTAGAATTTTTTAGTTTGGGATTCCAGTATATTTTACTCCCTACTCCTGCAACAGGTTGGAGATTCTATTAACTGTGCTGTTCACCATAAATCACCTCCACCAAAAAGTGCAGCAAAATGCCAGCGAAACAGCAGCCGTAAATGCCTAAAGCATTTAGTGATCCAAAGAGCACTAAATCCTGAGTTAATTAGTTGAATGGCAAGTGGCTTTACCTGTTAAGCAGATTTACATATTTCAAAATGATTTTTTTACATCTATTTTAATCTTGAATTACCATGTATATGAAAGAATATGCAGTACAAATAAACCAATAAAATAGAAAAAATTTCAGCAAAATCGGTCACTATAAATTGGTGCCGTTTATAGCAAGAAAACTTATAGTTTTTCAGTGATGAAGAACATTTGGGATGAATATAGACGTTGACATGACTTGCATTTTTTAATCTAATAACTAATAACTAATAAAAATAATACTGATTTCAGACACATATTGACCAGGGCAGACCAAGCCTTCTCATTTTCAGTGCAATGAATCCATTAATCCTCGCACTGACATTTAAGTGTTATTACAGAGGAGGAACTTACGGTCCCTCCTGAGTCACAAAGGCAAGTTGCCCAACAACACACATCTGCTCAGGTGGGCCTGGGGTCTGGACATTGCACAGTAGAAGCATGAAGCCAGTTACTTTAGCCACTATCCTCCACCACCTCTAATTTAGAGACAAGGCAGGTCAGGAAAGTCTGGGTCATCATCTGGGGTGGAGTGACTTTCTCAGTAGTCATTTTCTTCCTTTGATCTCCAATTATTATATCGCTTTTGTAAGAAATTCCCATTTCCATCCACAGCGTACCTCACTGGCATTAATGAAGATAAAGTATTTTGCAACCCAGCAGGGTTTTGGAGGACAGAGCTTCCTGCCAAGGTGGGGTGAAGCCCCAAGCTGCTCATCAGGGAGTTAGTGCTGCCGTCCCACCTCAACCAGCTGCTGCCCTGTCTATAGCTCTGCACAGCTGCTCCCAGCCAAGGCCGGGTGTGAGCAGTTCTTTCTCTACTTATTCCATCATCCCAAACCCACAATCAGGGTTGTGGCGGTGGAGGTTCCTGGAAGTCAGGCAGGACATGCATGACCTTGTGGGTGAGGACATCAAATCACCTTATTCAGGCTTAAAGTGTCCAGCATGTTGTTCACCCTGCAGGCAGCAAGCCGCCTGACTGACCCAAAAGTGTCACCTGGAACAGACAGGCTATGAGCTGGTTCCTCCCTTGCGATGCCCAGGAAGAGGCCCGCAGAAGAGGAGGGCCTGACAGGCAGTGATGTGCTGCTACCTCTGCTCATGAGTCCCGTGTAGCCTATAGGAATATCTCCACCTTACAGGTTAGAAAAGTGAGTCTTGCTGTGGCCACGTCCCTTGCTCAGGGTCACAGAGGTGGAAGGTGTCAAAATCCGAAGCCAAACCAAGGCACCTGGTACCCTGGGAAGACAGCAGCGTCCCTCGGAGAAGAAAGAGTACACAGAAGTTGGGCATTTTGTCCAGGGTGGCCTTGGATAAACCTGCAGTTCCAGCTGCCTTCATCCCTCTCAACTCGGACATCACCATAATTAAAGGCAGTTTCTTTTCTTGCACCTCAAATTCAGAAGACTGACCCGTTGAGAGTCATTTAAGCAGATAATACCCTCGAAGAGTATTTTTCCACCCTAAATGTATCAGGAAGACTCCTGACTTCTCTTTTAACCATGTTACTTCGGGGTCATTGTGCCTTATCATTTCAATCTCCAGGCAACCCACAGAATGAGTAGACACCAGGAAACCCAGGGAGTTGTTGGGAAGTGAAAAACGTTAACTGCAGACCTGGAATTCTGTGCCAGCCCACACTTAAAGTATTTTGAGATAGACCTTTCTGTAGGTGTTTTCTTCTTTCAAATAAGCATTCTTGTGCATGCAGAGTGTCTGCTTGGCACTGACTTCAGTGTCTCTTCATTTGTGAACTGAATGAAGCCCATGAGATGGACAGTTAGAAGAACTGGTTTCTAGACCTACTTTTGCCATAGGATAGGGGTAGAAATTAAGTTCTTAAAAGTCTTCATCTCTTTATTTTTAAAGTGGGAAAGAGAAAGACAAGAACTTCACAAGTTATTTTGAGATGAGACATAAGTCAGATGAGATTTCGTTTGTGAAACTGTTAACACAAGTTCATGTGCCTACTGCACAGTGAGGCCTGAAACATCAGAGTTTGAAGCAGAGAAAGGCTTGTTGCAGGGCCCTGCCAAGAAATAGGTGGTTCATGCCCTAAAAAACGCCAAGCTCCCTGAAGGGTTTCAGCAAAGCATTTTTAAAAGCGAGGGGAGGGAGATGGGTTGAGGGTCTGTGATCAGTTCGGTTCAGTCACTCAGTCGTGTCCGACTCCTTGCGACCCCATGGACCACAGCGTGCCATGGAGACGACTGAGCAACTGAGCTAAACTGATCAGCTTGCGCACAGTTCTCTGACTGGTTGATGGTGAAGTAACAGGGTGGCTTCACAGGGATTAACAGTATCAGTCATTAGGCTCCAGGAGGCTCGGGGCTGTGTGCTCATGGTCAAGAAGTTAACATCTTCCATTTGGTGGAGAAGGGGACATCTTTTATATCTGCAAAACAGCTCAGGAAATGAGCATCAAATACTGTCATCTATTCAATAGGTACTTCACAGAGTAGCTAAAGCAAAGGATGTCGGGGAGGACTTGTCCCAGGAAGGACCCTAGGCTCCTGCTCTGTGATGAATCACTGAATAAAACTGTAGGGCACTATATCGATGCCGGCTAGTATTATCGCTTGTACTGTTGTTACCACCATTGCTATTACTGCAGACCTATGGAGCTGGTTATACATAAGTGGATGGAAGGCTTCATTGTAATTAATGATGGGATGTGACACAAGGGGTTGGAGAGAGTGTCACTGGAAAGAGAAACAGTTTGGGAAGACAGTGAGTTGAGCACTGGTTGTCTTGCAGAAAAGGACCTCAGAAGACAAGAAAGAGTATAAAATGCAGGCTTTGTCAAGCTTCTGGCTGGAAGGCGTTCCTAATGCCAGAAGCTGCAATCATCCCAAGGAAGTGTCTGAGGGACAAGAGTTCTGAAGAGGCTGCTGGCTGCTGGCTCATGCACTCCGCCTTGCAGACCCCAGACTCTGATGGACCAAGAACCCCCAGCCACGCTCCACAAGTGAGTGATCTCAGCACTGCCAGCCCTGCAACTGCAACCTCTGCCTGGAATACGTGTTACTCAGATGACTGAAAAGCAATCTCCTTCCCTATCAGGTTCTTGTGGACAGAAACTTATGCTTGCCTGCTGAACACGCAAAATGCCATTGGTCTTCCATCTGTGTTTATTCTAGAGGATGTTCTGATCAAGGTTTGGAATTAGCACAGAGAAATTCACCCACTTTCCTACACTCTCAGAGTTGCTACTGCCATAATCACACTCAGATTTCCATCAGCAAATATGTATAAGGCAATGGCAAGGAGAGAATGAAGGTATTTTTCCTGGGGACTAGAAGGGTCTGAAGCTGAGAAAAGGGATGTCTGATTTGCAAATGTAGACTCAGAAGACCAAGGAGGACTACCAGGTCCTTTAATGAACTAATGCTGATGGGTTTTGATTGTTCAGCAGATCATTTAGTACACAATTTCATCCACAATTGGAACTGGAGAAATGCTGCCCATCTTCACCAAGCACGCACAGCAGCAGAGCAGTGGGATCTGCCTGAGTCTTTTGGATGCTAATCCTGGCCAGGAGGCAGGGTCTCACAGGACCAATGGACTGGCTGCTCCTCACAGGGCCATTCTAACCACCCCCAGACACACAACTCTGCTGGGCACAGTGCTGGGGAGGGAGATTTTTCTTTCTCTTAAACAAGTGATGGGTCATGCAATGAGTCTTTGACACCATAACAAACTTGAAATGAGCAAGCACCTCTTGTGTCTCAGGACTCTACACTTGCTGCAGATGCAGATGTGAATAATGTTCTCTGTTCTAACAGAATTCACATTCAATACTATCGTGTGATCAGTATTTTAGTGTTTTTGTGCAGTCTGTCATTGGCCTACTAAGGAGGAAATGGTGGATTCTTCCATAGGGAATCAGGAGAGATTTCACAGGTAAGTGACATTTGAGCTGGGTTTTGAAAGCTTTCTATTTGGGGAAGGAAGGAATGAGAGCATAGGAACTTGTATGTTGAAAGACATGGAGTTATGGAAAGTCCTGGAATTTTCTGGGGACCATAAGAGACAAAATGCATCAGTTGGAATGGTACTTGCTTTAGTGCGGAGGGGGCCAGTGGCCAGACAGGAGTTAGAAACAGGGTAAAGTTTTGAAGGGCTTATGATACTGTTACATGAAAGAATTGAGCCCATACTGGATCTGTTTCTTTTACGTTAGTCTTTGCTTCCCATTGCTATTGTTCACTGAGAAGACCGTTTATACATAATGGCCTGCCATGGGGAACCCTGCCCTGCTGCCTGAATATTAAACAAAAGTGTCTTTGTTCAGGACGCTGTCCACCTGTGGCTACAGGAACACATTCCCTCCCCAAGTCTTGCCATTCTAGGAGATATGTGCAAGATTAATGGCTACTTTATTCCCTTACCTTCCCCCATCTCTGTCCCATAAAAGAACCAGGCATCCAGACCCCAATAAGATGGTTATTTCGAGAGAGTAGTCTGCCACCCAGCCAGTTTTCCAAAGTTCTATTCCTTGTCAACACCTTTTCTCTGAGTTAACTGGACTGTCCTCTGGTGAGCAGAGTGAGCTTGAGCTTGTTAACATACTTTGACCACAAAAACTTTACTTAGGTAATAAAATAAAAGGAATTGGCATTCGGCATTTGAACATTCAAGTGCTAAAAATGACATCATCTCCTGAACATGGAAAAGCATGGGTAGACCTTTTAGACAAGGACAATAGAATTTGCAAGCCTAGAGGCTGATGGGTGGATAGATCACTCACAAAGAAACAAACGCAGAAGAAAAAGATTTAGATTCTGAAGCATAACCAGATATGACAATAACATGTTTAGGCTTAGGCATATTTTTATTGATTTCTTTTTAGAACACAGATCAAGGAATGCCCCAAGCTAATGCATTTATGATTGCATATGTCATGTGTGGAGAATTGGTTTAGAATGTAAGGAAAAGCAGTAGGTGGCATATCTTGAACAACTGTTTGGGGCCGAATTGTGAATTAGATCTGATAGACAGAATGTTTGAAGAACTATGGATGGAGGTTCATGACACTGTACAGGAGGCAGTGATCAAGACCATCCCCAAGAAAAGAAATGCAAAAAGGCAAAATGGTTGTCTGATGAGGACTTACAAATAGCTGTGAAAAGAATAGAAGCAAAAGGCAAAGGGGAAAGGGAAAGATATACCCATTTGAATGCAGATTTTCCAAAGAATAGCAAGGAGAGATGAGAAAGCCTTCCTCGGTGAGCAATGCAAAGAAATAGAGAAAAACAAGAGAATGGGAAAGACTAGAGATCTCGTCAAGAAAAATAGAGCTACCAAGGGAACATTTCATGCAAAGATGGGCACAATAAAGGACAGAAATGTTATGGACCTAACAGAAGCAGAAATTAAGAAGGAGTGGCAAGAATACACAGAAGAACTATACAAAAAAAGATCTTCAAGATCCAGATAACCAAGATGGTGTGATCACTCACCCAGAGCCAGACATCCTGTAATGTGAAGTCAAGTGGGCCTTAGGAAGCATCACTATGAACAAAGCTAGTGGAGGTGATGGAATTCCAGTTGAGCTATTTCAAATCCTGAAAGATGGTGCTGTGAAAGTGCTGTATTCAATATGCCAGCAAATTTGGAAAAGTCAGCAGTGGCCACAGGACTAGGAAATGTCAGTTTTCATTCCAACCCCAAAGAAAGGCAATGCCAAAGAATGCTCAAACTACCGCACAATCGCACTCATCACACACTGTCAAAGTAATGCTCAAAATTCTCCAAGCCACACTTCAACATTACCTGAGCCATGAACTCCCAGGTGTTCAAGCTGGATTTTGAAAAGTCAGAGGAACCAGAGATCAAATTGCCAACATCCGTTGATCATCTAAAAAGCAAGAGAGTTCCAGAAAAAACATCTACTTCTGCTTTATTGACTATGCAAAAGCCTTTGGCTATGTGGATCACAACAAACTGTGGAATATTCTTCAAGAGATGGGAATACCAGACCACCTTACCTGCCTCCTGAAAAATCTGTATGCAGGTCAAGAAGCAACAGTTAGAACTGGACATGGAACAACAGATTGGTTCCAAATTGGGAAAGGAGTATGTCAAGGCTGTATATTGTCACCCTGCTTATTTAGCTTATATGCAGAGTACATCATAAGAAATTCCAGGCTGGATGAAGCACAAGCTGAAATCAAGATTGCTGGGAGAAATCAATAACCTCAGATATGCAGATGACACCACCCTTATGGCAGAAAGCAAGGAAGAACTAAAGAGCCTCTTGATGAAAGTGAAAGAGAGTGAAAAATTTGGCTTAAAACTCAACATTCAGAAAACTAAGATCAAGGAATCTGGTCCCATAACTTCATGGGAAATAGATGGGGAAACAATGGAAACAATAACAGACTTTATTTTGGGGAGCTTACAAATCACTGCAGATGGTGACTGCAGTCATGAAATTAAAAGACACTTGTTCCTTGAAAGAAAAGTTATGATCAACCTAGACAGCATATTAAAAAGCAGAGACATTACTTTGTCAACAAAGGTCCATCTAGTCAAAACTATGGTTTTTCCAGTGGTCATGTATGGATGTGAGGGTTGGACTATAAAGAAAGCTGAGCAGTGAAGAATTGATGCTTTTGAACTGTAGTGTTGGAGAAGACTCTTGAGAACCCCTTGGACAGCAAGGAGATCCAACCAGTCCATCCTAAAGGAAATCAGTCCTGAATATTCATTGGAAGGACTGATGCTCAAGTTGAAACTCCAATACTTTGGGCACCTGATGCAAAGAACTGACTCATTTGAAAAGACCCTGACGTTGGGAATGATTGAAGGTAGGAGGAGAAGGGAACTACAGAGGATGAGATGGTTGGATAGCATCACCAACTCAATGGACATGAGTTTGAGTAAGCCCCAGTAGTTGGTGATGAACAGGGAAGCCTGGCATACTGCAGTCCATGGGGTCAAAAGAGTTGGACACGACTGAGCAACTGAACTGAACTGAGCTGAAATTGTAAAAGGCCTTCAAAGGTAGGTATGTGTCCATTTGAAAACAGAGTCAGAAGAATCTTGACTGATTATTGTGGCAGCAGGAGAAATGGATGAGTTCTTTTGTTTTTTTAATGACAGGGATATGAAGAGGAAGCATGAGTCAAAGGTAAGTCCAAGTTTTCAAATATGGTGAAAGGGTTTGGCTAGTGTTAATTCTATTATGTTGTACTGAGTAGAACTGAGTGAACGTGATCATCACACAGGACAGCAGGTCAGACTTCCAGCAAAGCTGCGTGCTGGAACATTCACACTGAACAGGAAGGGAAGGGTCAGCTGAGACACTCAACTGCCATGCAGTCAATTTGCTTTATTTGATTGGCTAGATAAGGATGAAGCAAACTAAAAACGGACAAGCTGACAGACAACTAAAAGGAACAGTAGACATCAAAGGCACAATACAGAAAAAAATAGACATAAGCCAAAGAGTCTGAGGACATTTGGCACAAAGGTAAACAGTCTAACCCTTTTCTGTAACTCATGGTGGTAATCCTATAAATTGACCTGATTTAAAGATGATTTTGACTCATCACAGTAATGTTTAAAAGCAAAGAAATATAGGGAGCAAACTTTGGAATTATTTTCATAAAAATTATAAAAGAAAAAGTTTAAATGTTGAAGTATTTTCATTACCTAAATATTTATGTGTGTAAATACTCGCATCAAATGATTGGGAAAGGGGTTGGGCAGTCTATTAATAAATAGAATTCATATGTGGAGGATTACAAAGAGCAAATATATTTTCCTTTACTACTTGTTCAACTGGACTGTCGCCATTCAAAATTTTCTATTGTAGGTTCAGCTTGTAATGTTATTTTAATAATGCAATTCTATTGTAATTAATTTAATCAAACATATTTCATTTGAGATTCCTTTGGGACCTAGCCATTTATACACATCCCATGTTCTATTGAATTTCACTTACTAAAATAGAAATTATGTCAAAATACATGCAAGAAATGATATAATGAAAATGAACTTCTCATCCCAGAATGTAAATATTAATGTGCATATTCTAGACTGTCTCCTGACTTTTTTTCATATTGAAGCAACATAGCACTTTTAATTATAGTCATGGTCCATTTCTATTTCTATTATTACTATTTTTATTTAAATGTCAAGCATTGTGATCTCTTTTGTTGCTTCACTGCTATTATTCATATTAATTATATATTTACCATAAAGAATTTTATATATCCAGATTGTAATTTGGAAGCAGCTAGGAGAATAAGTCATTGGCTATCAAATTATTTAGTAATAATTGAAGCACATAATATTTCCTATAATAACACAGTTAGAAGCATACACTTTTTGAGTAGATAGACTGGTCAGTTATGGAATATGGGATGAAGTACACTAGCAAAGTTGCTCCCAAACTCAGATTCTAAGCAGAGGTTTATTTCTCATAGGGTCCTTCCTTTCAGAGACTGTTTGAGGTTAAAATTGGTCCAAACCGAAGTCCCAGTGGGCAGCTAAAGCCAAGAAATGGAGTACTGCCTTCTGCAGGACAGGGATGATAAAAGGAAGTCAAAATCTAGAATTAGATATGGATGGAAATTGAGCTATCTATTGCCCACAGACCTTAAACATGGTTCTTCCAGGTTAGAATTTTGTTTTCAGTTAAATGGAAAATCCATCCAACCACATTATAACATTAAGTTGTTGCTGTAAATTAACAAATTAGTGTTGGGGTAGGGAATGGACTGTTAGCTTAGAAAGGGGTCTGTGAAAACATGGTGGCATTTGCAAATGTTACAAGTTGTGTGGTCCTTTCAAAGTATTTTAACTCTCAAAAACCTTATTTTCCTCACCTGTAAAATGGACATAATAAAAACTAAAGGACAATGCAACTAACACCTGGAGCAGCCAAATAAATAAACGTTTTAAAAAGCTAAAGGACAATGTTGTTGAGAAAAATAGATCAATAATAAAGATCTAACAATAGCTGAAACAGAGAAGGTGACATATGAGATTAATTCACGACCTCTTCCCTACAAGAAGGAAAAGTTGCCCAGAACTTAAGTACATTTCAAGGCACATAGTACTCTCAGAATTTCCAGCCCTTCATTATCCCCTATTTTCAGGTCAAATATCAAGCAGTGACACAGTGGGAGACAGGGGCAGAGAATTTCTTGGCAAACTCTTTTCCATGGAGTTGAATTCTTTGCCATCCTTGGACTTCTATCTTGTAATAGATGCTTATTTTTAATTGCAATAGACTATCTAGTCTTTGCCCAAATCATAGAATGCACCAAATGCAAAGCAAAATATGCTTAGAAAGGCAAATCGATCAGTTTCACAGATTTCCTGGTTACAGGGGCTCCTGAGTGTTCCACAGCTCCACTGTTCCTGGTATGTGTATTTTGCTCTGTGAAAGGTTATATACAGGATGGATAAACAACAAGGTCCTACTGTCTAGCATAGGGAACTATATTCAATATCCTATGATAAACCATGAGGGAAAAGAATATGAAGAAGAACGCATATATGTACAATGGAGTCACTTTGCTGTATGAGAGATTGTAAATCAATTGTACTTCAGTGAGAAAGAAAGGAGTGAAGGAGGAGGGAAGGAAGGAAGGTGGGAGAGAAAAGAAAGGAAGAGAGAGAAAGAAAAGGAAGGCTGGAGGGGATATCCCGGTGTCCTTCCAGCCCCGGGAAGCCAGATTCACGGGAAGCCATGGGAGTTCTGGAGGCTCCTGTGGTGGGCAGCTGGGAGCCCCTTGGGTGCAGAAGCTGTGTTGGTCCATGTTAGGTGTTGGATTTGGAAACCAGCATCCACTGACCTCCAAACTCTGGAATGCGGGTGGCCCCAGAGACACCTTAACAGCATCCCCCACCCCACGCCCTCCACCTTCAGATGCCCCGGCACCTGCCCCTTTTCACCGCAGCAGCCATTCATGTGCTCAGGTGTTCAAGAAATGTCCATTAGATAAATAAACAATCATGTGAAAATAGGGGTCATAATTTTCAGAGATGAGGATTGGAGTCTGGGGAGCACCACAAATAAACTGTGTGTGTGCGTGTATAATGCTGTCTGTTTAATTCTCATGTCAACTGCAAAGCTGCTAGACTTTCCCTCATTTTACAGAGAAAGAAACTAATGACTAGAAATGCTAAGCTAGCCAGGGGTGGAAGAGGTTGAACCAGGTTCACCAGTCCTTCCATCTGAAAATCTCATTCCGTTTAACCAGCCTCGCAGACTTCACAGACAAGCCCTCTTCTGTGTTTCTCTTAATTATGACTTCTATCTTAGAGTGTTTTATGCAGGATTTGTATTTCCAATTAACAATTTTCAGCATGAGAGTAACTAACTAGCTCCCTCTTAACACATAGACTCATTTGGCATCACAATTATATTTTTTATACAGTACAGGACATTTTACATAATAGACATCTGATCAATTTGTTGATTAGTTTAGATCCAGATTTAGGTCCTTCTTTAGAAATGTGGAAGGTTTCCTCAAAAGGTATTTAACATTCTTCCTTAGTACTGTGACTCCTCTCTTCAGAAATATTCTAAGCATCCTTACTGAGAGTCAGTAGGCACATGCCTGAAAGATTTCTACTTTCATTATGTGAAGAGGGTGTTTAGCTAATTATGGGACCATAAACAGTGGACAGAAGCAGACTGAAAACAGATATTCAAGATCACTTTAATTAGGCTGTTCTTCTTGAGCAGTCTCTTCAAAACAATAGTCTTAATATTATTATAAACATATTTAAGGAAAGGGCATATTGGCAATGCCTACTGTCAGATCTGGAAATTAATTGAACTGACATTTATATTTAGAAATATAAGTGGGGGTCAGGGCACCCAGGGCAGCAGGCGATGGAGCTGCTGCAGGAGGCAGTGGGACAGAGTCGGGGGACTGGGATGGGGTGGGGCAACTGGGACCAGGTCGGGGAACTGGGATGCATTGGGGGGTGCACAGGGCTACTGTCAACCTAGCCAGGGGGCTGCAGGGAGCTGTGCGGGGGGAGGGGGTGCAGAGATCAGAGACCATATCCCATAAGACATTACAGGAAAATCACAAAAGATTTTAGAGTATAATTCTACTTTACAAAACAGTCTATCACCGTCTTAAAAGCATCACCTTAATTAAAGATATGGAATGAGTGAAGACATTGTGTCATTGATATTTAGAAAACATGGCAAGCAGCGATCACTGTAAAAGCAGAGTAAGAAGACGGACATAAGCTAATGCACTACCAGGAGTGGTGGAATGGTCCGCTTGTTGGGCAGCATTTCTAAATGTGTATGTGCTTCACTTTTTCTCTACAGATTGCTATGTTTTGTTGTTGTTCAGTCGCTAAGTCGTGTCCAACTCTCTGAGACCCCATGAGCTGCAGCATGCCAGGTTTCCCTGTCCTTCATTATCTCCCAGAGATTGCTATGTTAAAAAAAAAAAAAAAAAAAACCCATAAGCTGTCATGGGTAACCAAAAACATAAAATAGTGCATCACAGACGAGAAATGTTCTTCAAGAGCATTTTTAATGGTTCTAAAGGAAGCATTGGGAAGCTCCTGGATAAGGACAGGTGAGTCACCCAATGGTGGACACCACTGAGCCCTAGCTGACCACCAAAAGCTCAGAGAGTGTGGAGCGAACACTACAGAGTGTTCTGTCCCAGACAGTGAGGTCACCATGCCTGGTGGCACAGGAGAGCAGTATGAGAAGCCGGGCTTTACCCAAAAGGCCTCCCGCTGTAAGTTGGACAGCTTAGCAACATGCTCACCGACTGGCGCTCTTTATTGATCTGCTCAATTAAAATGACTCAGCTCCAAACACAGAGAAAGTCCTCACGTTTAGTCCTGGAACAGCAGCATCTCGTGACCAGCACACCTAGAGCTAGCTAGTAGGAAGACCCGGAAGCATCCCAGCACAGAGATGGAAGGTGATTACAGCTCCTGGTCTGTAAATGACTTCTAACCATTTGGAAGATGCCTGGCGGGCTCTGAAACTGAGCTCTTAATGAGGTGTGTTCAGTCACTCAGTAGTGTCTGGTTCTCTGACCCCAAGCACTGTAGCCCACCAGGATCCTCTGTCCATGGACTTTTCTATGGCAAGAATACTGGAGTGGGTTGCTATTTCCTATACCAGGGTATCTTCCTGACTCAGAGATCAAACCCACATCTCCTGTGTCTCCTGCACTGCCAGTGGGTTCTTTACCACTAGTATCACCTTGGAGGCCCCTTAGTAAGGCACCTAGGCTCCGGTGTTGATTCCCAGTTCAAACTGAGTATATGGTGAAGAGTCCTTGGAGCATCACAGCCCAGTGTAAATTTTACTAATCCTGGCATATAATAAGCACTTCAGTTCAGTTCAGTACAGTCGCTCAGTTGTGTCTTGACTCTTTGCGACCCCATGAACCGCAGCATGCCAGGCCTCCCTGTCCATCACCAACTCCCGGAGTCCATCCAAACTCATGTCCATTGAGTCGGTGATGACATCCAACCATCTCATCCTCTGTCATCCCCTTCTCCTCCTGCCTTCAATCTTTCCTGGCATCAGGGTCTTTTCAAATGAGTCAACGCTTTGCATCAGGTGGCCAAATTATTGGAGTTTCAGCTTCAACATCAGTCCTTCCAATGAACACCCAGGACTGATCTCCTTTAGGATGGACTGGTTGGATCTCCTTGCAGTCCAGGGGACTCTCAAGAGTCTTCTCCAACACCACAATTCAAAAGCATCAATTCTTTGGTGCTCAGCCTTCTTTATAGTCCAATTCTCACATCCATACGTGACCACTACTTATTGCCAAAAAAGCCAACAAATAAATGAATTGTTAAATAAAGGAAATAACTTGGACAGAGGCACCTGATAGGCTGCAGTCCATGGGGTCACAAAGAGTGGGCCATAATTTAGCAACTCAACAGCAGCAACTAACTCTGAGTTTACAAAAATTATCCTTCAAGTATTTCTGACTCTGTTCTTTTAAAAGCTTGTCAGCATTGGTAACTACCTAAGATTAAAATTAAATTTCCTGACTGTGTTTATGAAATTTTCTGGTGTAATTAGTATAAATTCAGCTGCAGGCAACAAAAATCCAAGTCAACTGGTTAAAAATACTGACTCTTATTCTCTCTCTTAACAAGAAATCTAAAGACAAGCAGTTTCCAGATTTGATTAGATCCTCAGGGGTTGACGATTTCCTCTTCTTCCTCGGACCCCTCTCCAGCATGCTGGCTTGTGTCCACAGCTTTGTTTTCTGAGGACTGCCACAGCTCCAAGCACCTCCCCATCACACGGCCATGTATGTGATCACCAAAGGAAAATTCCTTTCCCAGGACTCCTTATAAGAGTGAGGAAAGGTGCTCTCCAAAGTGACCCTGAGAACTGTCTCCTCATGCACCAGAATCATCATAAGCTTTCGAGTCAACCACTCACTGCAGGGAGCAACCACCACACTCAGCTTAAAGTGATCAAACCTGGCACTCTAATATGGACGGTGATGTGGGGTGTGGAAGTTATTCTTTTCCCTGATTGCATGACCACACTAAAGGTGGGGATTGTTCAAAACCTGGCGAGGCTCCTCTACCAAAAAACAAGGGGATGGCAGCAAAGCAAATCAAAATTTTTGCAACAGTGAGTAACGTGGCCATGGTTAACAAAAGGAACAATGATACACCAGGAAAGCAAATAAACCTGAGCTGGCCACTGGGCAGCCTCCACCACTGCCCTTGTAGCCAAGAACCTTTTCTTTTTCTTTGTCATAATGGGCGCTCTTTCTGTGTTGACTTCAATAGACACGGCACACACACAGACAGATACACATTCACACGCATTACACTAACTTTGTGGAAAAACACTCTTTCCAGAGTAATCTATGCTGTCCTCTACTCACTGCTGTTTTGCTCCCAATCTGACAATACATGACACCAATAAATGCTTCAAAAAAGAGGAGGTTGAGTAATGTCTGAAAGGAGTTCATTTGCAAAATTCCCCATGAAGTATACCTGAATTAATGAAAACTGTTCTTGAAAGAGGGATAAGAACAAAGTGCCAACTACATATCATATCAGACATCCTGAGAAATGGTACTTTGGTGACAGTCATACTTTCTGAAAGCATTTTGTAGGTAAGCAAAGGCTTTGGATTTTATCAGGGTACAAGTGTAGGCCAGTGTATACTTATGTATTTTATGATACTTATATAAGATTATCTCACCATTTGCTTATGTCAGTATCAGAGAACAATAGCTGACAAATGCGATAGTGTTTAAGATAAAAAAAAATGCATTCCACTCCTATGAAAAAATGACTCTATGCATACCTGGTATTACCAACTGAGCATTTTGCATAATACATATCTTTATAACTTGCTACAGTCAAGACATAATTTAATCTAATAAGCAGTGATCAATCCTAGAAAACCACTGGAATCAACTGAACTGAAATTTTCTCATTACCCTTCCTATGGACTTTAGAAGTAGATCATTATTTATTCAATTTGCAATATATTAATCTAGGTTTATATTATCCCATAATACACAACCTTCTATTTCTTGAATGAAATGTATCAAAACTATATATTGCTACATAAATAGGATATGAGATAACCTAAATTTATGATATTTGTATAACCTTGGTTTGCTAACAAAATGCTTTCAGAAAGTGACTTCATTTTTCATCTTTAAAGCAGCCCCGTGAGCCAGTTAACTTTTGCCCCAGTTAGAATATTAAACACAGAGAATGCATAATTTGGCTGAATATTATTGGCTATAACAGTGAAGATTCAAAATTCCAGTCCTTAGTTCTTAAGCCTATTTTAAAATTTATAATTTAATATGAATTATATTAATATTATATTAATATTTTTAATAGCCATACATAATATTTATAAACTAATATATTATATTACTAGTGTATGTAATATCATATAGATAGGCATGATACCATTATAATATATATATTGTACATTACATATATTGTGTAAAATATATATATTTTCAGATATAATATCACATAAGGTATATTAAAAGTCTAGTAAGATTATAGTGCAATGGAAATCAACATAAAAGAGTTCCTGTATATTTGTGCCAATATGTTATTGATATAGCACTAACCTACATATAAACTGTTTCAACTGAATATAGATATTAAACCAAGTACACTGTCCAGTATCATATAAAACAGTGAACTGATATCAAATAAATCAGTTAATTTGGCAGTGAGAATAAGCCCATATCTCTCTAAGAGTATACAGAAACATACTCATATGGAGCTCTACAGAAACATTTAAATTCAGGTCAAATTCATGATTTTTTTTCTGTGGTTTCATCACACATAAAATATTTGGGTTCCCTACGTAAATATGGCTAGAGGAACATCAAAGATATTTTCATACAATTTCATTGGAGAAAATAAATTGGATCCAACTGACTTTAATGACAGTCCTGTCAAATAGAACAGAATTCTAATGTTTCTTTTCTGCTACATATTAGTGAGGAATCTGTCTGATCAGTAAAAAATAAAATCCCACAGCTATTATATCAAAGTAATTAGAACCTCAGTGATGGGTGAAAGTGGAATCAGATGTCTTTTCTGAAAGCTATTAAGTGGCTAAAGTATGTTTTTATAAATCTGGTGCACGGATTTGTAAATTTATTGAAAGAAATGTTTATTCTTGTAATGAAGGAAGTCTGTCAAGTCAAGTTTTTTAGGGCTTGATATAATCATATTACTTTCAAAGGAATCTGACACTAACCATGACGACAGCAGGCCCCAGGACATCATGAGAGAGGATGACAATTATGAGAGTTTTGTAAGAGATCACCTCCTAGACTGACTCTCAGACTTGGGATCTTTTACCCCAGTTACAAATTTCACATGGTCATTCAGCTCACCTGGTAATGCTACAGTGTAATTATGTATTTCACTAAATGGATATACCATTGGAATTTCTAGACTTATCACTTAAAACTTGGAAGAGAGGTTCATGCCCGCCCCCCTCAAATTTTCAGATTTTGTGTGGACAACCAGAAACAGTTGTGAGTGATGTCAAATCGCAATTTTTTCATTGATTCCAGTTAAACATATTTTGGGGTTGAGAATCGTCAGCTTCAGTACATGAAGCTGTATGGATTACTCTAGCATTAATTCATTACAAAGACAACTCTCATGAGTATTATGTGTAATAATACTTGGACTATAAAGAAAGCTGAGAGCTGAAGAATTGATGCTTTTGAACTGAGGTGTTGGAGAAGACCCTTTAGAGTCCCTAGGGCTGCAAAGAGATCCAACAAGTCCATCCTAAAGGAAATCAGTCCTGAATATTCACTGGAAAGACTGATGCTGAAGCTGAAACTCCAATACTTTGGCCACCTGATGTGAAGAACTGACTCATTTGAAAAGACCCTGTTGCTGGGAAAGATTGAAGGCAGGAGGAGAAAGGGACAACAGAGGATGAGATGGTTGGATGGCATCACCGACTCAATGGACATGAGTTTGAGTAAGCTCCAGCAGTTGGTAATGGACAGGGAAGCCCGGCGTGCTGCATTCCATGGGGTCGCAAGGAGTTGGAAACGACTGAGTGACTGAACTGAACTGAACTGATCATGTGTAATGGGCTTCCCAGGTGGCGCTAGAGATAAATAATACGCCTGCAATGCAGGAGGCACAGGCAGATGCGGTTCAATCCCCCGGTTAGGAAGATCCCCTCAAGGAAGACATGGCAACCCACTCCAGAATTCTTGCATGGAGAATCCCATGGACAGAGGAGCCTGGCGCGCTGCAGTCCATAGAGTCGCAAAGAGTTGGACACAACTGAAGCGACTGAGCTTGCAGACAATATGTGTGACAGAGTCATTTAAATGTGTTCTGCTACCTCTAAAATAACAGCAGAGATCATCAAGAAATATCATCTCAGATGTTAAAAGTGACCCATTAAAGTATGCACACCACTGGCTCCTGTTTCCCTTAAAGGGATCACACTGTTTTCTTTGTGACTCACGTCCTACTTAAGTAGGTTCCCCATCCATTGGCCACATCACTTTTGCTTTTACAGGGGTTCAGATGAGCTCCAAGACGGGCAGGTATAGGTGAGTGAACTTTCTTGAGTGGACTAAAACCATCATTAGCACCAAGGGCCTATCTGTTGAGAGTCCAGGATCATTGCCTCCTCAAAACCAAAAAGCAAACTTACAAATTCCCTCATCAATTATCATTAAGATCTAGCTAAATTTCATTCAAGTAGTATTAAGCAAATTTCGATAAACAACCAGTGGTGCTAATAAATCCTACACGGGGTCTCTGAAGGGCCCTCAACTTCTGTAGCTCCTTTAACATTTTGCTTTAGTCCGGGGCAAGTGGGGGTGGGGTAGGGTAGAAGGGAACTCACTTTAAGTAATTAAACATTTTACAACAGAATAACCTCAAGTGAATATGTTCCCATACATACTGACCATATGACTGATAGCTTATAGTGAACAGTGTCAGATTCTTGATCTCCAAAGAAGAAGATTTAGCTTCCAGACCAGGGACCAGGCTTGATCACTCAAGAGCTTTTGTGTAGCAGAGCTTTATTAAAGTATATAAAGGGACAGAGAAAGCTTCTGACAGAGACATCAGAAGCGGGGTGGAGAGTGCCCCTCTCACTAGTCTTAGAAAAGGGAGTTATATACTTTTTCAATAGGTTATTACAATAAATCAAAAGAATATCTCAAGATTGTAAAAATTTTACCAGACCCACTTCCACAATTTACATTTTAGGATAATGAGATTAGAACTAACAATGGAAAGGTCCTACCAGACCCACTCCCATAATATACTTTTTAAGATGACAGGATCAGCCAGAAGGTTTTCAGGAAGGAGAAACTGTTCTCAAGCAGGATACACTGTTGTTACATAATCCTTAGTACAGAGTTTAAACTGAGTTGTTTGTTGTGTAATCATCACTTCTGGGCTTAAAGGAAAAAAATATTTTATGTGACCAAGACTCATGAATGTAGAGAAGAAAAAAAAGACGTTTGTCCTTTCCTCCTCCTTGAGAATTCCAGACCTCTCTCTCCTTGGGGACTTCTTATCAACCTGCCTAGGAACTGACTCTCTAATGACTATAAACGTATATGTGTATATAAACTTATACATGTAGGAGGCATAATTTTTCATAAACTTTGAAATACTTAAAATGTTCCAAATTACACCTGAGTGAGCAACCTTTCGATGCCCTAGCTGAACTCTGTGAATCTTCCTTGTACAGGCTAGATTCTGAAATAGCATTTCCCCCTGAAACTATGAGAAGCAACTGAAAAGTATGAAGACATAACATTCTCAACAAATGTCAGAATACAAAATTGTACATGATGTTCCATAACAAAGAGTTTTCAAATTAATCACCGTAGAAAAAACTGCAATTTGCAAAAGAGCAAAAATATGTACATGAATCACTGATATTCTGTTACATAATCTGCTAACAAAACTTCTGTTTAAAAAAGAAACAGTTTGGTAGTTAGTGGCTAATAGAATATAACTGTCTGGTCTTTTGCATCATCCTTTGGAAGTATTACTTATTCTGCTTGGGACAAGCGAATTCTTTGTGATAACAAGCATTTCAGATTGTACTCAGGGTTTTATTCTCTAGAGTTTCACTGGTCCTTAAATAATTGTTCCCTGTGTACTGACGGGTACTAGGGATGTGGTGAAGACACCCAGACATAAAGGCTGAGTAGCAAACTGAGTGCTGGGGAAAATCCTACAAAGTTAAACTAAATCCTACAAAATCTCTCTTCTTTCAAATGTATTATATAGTATTCCTATATTAATATTAATATATATAAAGTCATATTAGACATCAAATCATCATCACCCCATTTTGGTTCATATCCATTAAGCATCTATCTGTATGCCAGACAGTAGACAGTCACCTCTGTGCATCAACACATAATTGACCTTTATGTAGACATTTAATGTTGAATGGCATCACTAACTCAATGGGCATGAGTTTGAGCAACCTCTGGGAGTTGGTGATGGACAGGGAAACCTGGCATGCTGCAGTCCATGGGGTCACAAAGAGTCAGACATGACTGAGCAACTGAACTGACTGAACAGAGACATTTAACAGGCTCTGCATTGAAGTCTCAGACAAATAAGGACATTGTCTTAAAGAAACCCAATATGCCTATTTAATTTTCACTGATTTTTTAAGGTGTGTTTCATGCCAAAAGCCTACATTCATTCTATTCTTATACACTGCCTCCCAATCTTCACCGTGGTCTTCATGATAATATGGCTCCTCATTTGGACAGTACAGCAACCCACCCTGGAAAGAAACACGCAGGAGAGACATGTTCTGACAAACAGTCTCCACGTGTCTTCACTGCCAAATGCTGTGTCTTCCCTTTTGGCAGGCAGGTTCAGCCTCTGAATCTCCTAAATACTGTGAACATTAAAAAACACAGTTCAGACGGATGGGCTGTTTTGAACTTGTTTGGTATTTCTATTATCATTGTCACTGGCTTCTAGTCCCTGAAAAACCGAGAGAGTGGCAACACCATCACTGCAAGAGGGGTGGAGGCTCCATCATCCAGTGGCATCCTCACATGGACCGGCATCAGGTAATGGGCTTCCTGAGGGCCTGAGTCTTGTGACTAAATCAGGGACATTGTCTGCTCAAGCAGCAGTTTCCTTATACTCTACCTGAGTGACTTTTTAATGCACATCTGGTTGCATAAAATTCTTCATCACATTCATACCCCTCTTGGCACCAAAAAACAAATAATAATAATAATTCTTAACTATCTGCAGGTTAGTATCAAAACTCCGTAACTGGGTATCTTGGGTCTATACTCCTGTTACTCTTCCCTGCTTTATTGGACAAGGTGCTGTTGCTGACACCCACAGCACCCTTTCATAGCAGAATTCATGGCCCACGCCCCAGACCCGGCAGTCCCTGCCTCCCACCCGTGATCTCGCTGGCAACCTCAGCTCATCCTCTGGACCTGGCTTAGATGGGCTGAGCTGCAGCTCTGCTCCCAGCAACACGTGTCATGAGGTCCTGGTCCTCGGTACTTGGGCTCAGTAGTCATTCAGAAACACTGGGAAATGAACTGCTGGAGCGCTGACATTTGGGATACAGTATAAACTTGTCTTCCAAATCATGTGCAATTCTAGTTTTCTGACACTGAATTTAATTACTACCACCCACCATGTAAACACCACCTCCCAACATGGAAGAGTATAATAATAGGAACTTCCAACCTCATAATTTTAAATAAGTTTTCCCAAAGATATCTGAGAATTCCCCCGGGACTTCCTTTCAGATGGTCTCCTTTTCTGCCTCCTGAGTCTTGTATACTGTTCTCCCCAGTCACCTCCCCACAAGCATTAGAGACCTTCCCCAGAATTCCAGGAAGAGACAAACAGCTACTTCATTCCCTCAATGAAAAAAAAAAGGGGGGGGGGGGTTTCTCCAATCTTCCCTCAAAACATACCAAGTTTACCACCTCATTTCTCCTTCTGTGTGCTTCCCACCCCAGAAGTTCAAATTATTCTCTCTTCTATGGGGAAAAAAAAATGAAATTCAATTCTCTTTGGTTTTTATTACCAAATATATCCAGGGCAATCCCTCTGATGTTTCAGAAATACAGAGGATTTTAAATTTGCCTGTAGAAGGTAGGTGTGACTCTAAGGAGCATGTTTTCTTTTCTGGTGCATAACTCCTTTTTCAAACTTCTTGTTTTCTGTTTTGCCTCTGCCTTTTCTTCCTGCTACAGTCTCACATATACACCTTGAATCAGGGACAACCACATCGAGCAGGAAGTCTCCCGCTCTGACCATCTTTTGCTGTTGGTCTGCTTAGCTGGCAACTTATTCAAAGGATCTGCAAAAAAAAAAACAAGACACATCAGGAGAGCCTGAGGAGTTCTCTTGTAAGTATTCTGTACATGGTTAATGCATCTTTGGGGCTACTCTCTCTCTCTCTCTCTCTCTCTCTCTCTCTCTCACACACACACACACACACACACGTTCCTTAGGGTCATTGTAATAAGTGATCAGCCATGTTTTTGATAGATGTGCTATTTTATTAATACCATCTAGAATTATAGCAAATAATCATGGTAGCTTATCAAATAAACAAGGTACATACTGAGACTATAAAGCAATGACTTAACCTCACATAATTTTTAGGTGTAAAATTGGATATGCATTTGCAAACATCCAGGGTGATTTTTATAACAGAAAAGTTAGTCCATGCACTGTTCTTCAATAAAAGCTCCCTGTGTCCTCCGACAGATTACCTCATCTAGAAAAATATTTGGCTTCTCATACTGATCTAAGTCAGCTTTTCTGTTGCTGTTGTTTAGTGACTAAGTCGCATCCGACTTTGTGACCCCATGGACCGAAGCACTCCAGGCTTCCCTGTCCTTCAGTGTCTCCAGGATTGCTCAAATTCATGTCCATTGAGCCGGTGATGCCATGCAACCATCTCATCCTCTGTCATCCTCTTCTCCTCCTGCCTTCAATCTTTCCCAGCATCAGGGTCTTTGCCAATGAGTCAGTTCTTCACATCAGGTGATCAAAGTACTGGAACTTCAATTTCCACATCAGTCCTTCCAATGAATATTCAGAGTTAATTTCCTTTAGGATGGACTGGTTTGATCTCCTTGCAGTCCAAAGGACTCTCAGCCCAAGTGAGCTATATTGTAATGCTGATAAGAATACAACACAGGATGAAACACTGAGTTACCTCAGAACATAAGATATTCAGGGAAACTAGCCATTGAAAGGTCCTAATAGATGAGAAAAGCCTTTAGTAGAGCAGTTCTCAGACTTCAGTATGTAAAATTCATCTGGGAAATTTGTAACAGTACAATTCCAGGAGCTGATTCACTTGAGTCTGGAGAGGGGACCAGTAGGCTGCAATGTCACCGTCACCTTGAAAGAAACCTGAGTAGGCAAGAGCACAGTGGAAAATGCTGCTTCAGTGGAGGTGCTGGCTTATGTGAGGCACCTGGAACATGCAGCTTGTCAGGGAGCAGAAGCGGGTGAAGGAAAAGTAGGTCTTCGGGGCTTCCAAAGCTTGAAATTCCCAAAAGACAGAATTCACAATTTACTATAAAACAAAAAACTTTACTTTACTTGCTTATTTTTTTCCTAAATAGAGTTTCATCTGCTCTTGATCTTGCCTTTTAATGTGGCAATTTGATTTATAATAGTTTCCAATCTCTCCTCTTGTTATCATGGCCATGTCCCAGGGCATACCACCATCATTTCCACATTAATTGAAGACTTTTGCTACTATCCCCACTTAATACTAAAGTTCTGCTCACAATTTACCATTTTTTTGCTGCTGAATGACATAGAAATTGTGTAAGAAATTTATAAAATATTAAAATCAAGAAACTACTTTAGCTAGAGAAGAAAGTCTTATGTCTCTATAACAAACAGCACAAATATCTCAGCATCTTAAGGGCATTTTTTATTTGGTTAATGGCCCTCAAGTGTCCAGGCTATGCTCGGGGCGGCCATCTCTCTGCAGTGTCTTGGAAACCCAGGATGTTTCAATCTCTGCTTCATCATCCATCATCACAACACAGTTCCAAGGCAGGCAGAGAAGAAGAGCCTGGAGACGCACACTGGCACTTAGATGCCATGGCTTGGAAATGATCTCCGCACAAATCCACCCACTAGAACTAGTTCATGGTTCCTCCCAACTGTAAGGGGCCAGGAAAGTGTCATTGTCCTAAAGGAAACCAGTCCTGAATATTCACTGGAAGGACTGATGCTGAACCTCTTCCTAAAGGAAGAGAAGAGAACCAGCAATGGGTGAGCTCCCAGAATAAGGTGAAGGCTCATCACCATTTTTTCTGAGAAAAATCCTTTCTATTATCTGAATTTTTCACCTGCCTCCTTTGCACTTCTTCCTTTCTGAAATAAATTAAATTTTCTCAGTGTTGTCGTTCATCAGGAATCCCCTGGATATGTGTCTTTGTTTCTGCTTTCTCCCTGTATTCTGAAAGCTTTTCACAACTTTATTCCAGATCAGTCTTTAAACCACAATACCAACTCTTCACAGTCTAAGAACTGTTTCTCCTGTGAGTTGTCCATTTCTACAACACCCTTCTTTATTTTGACAGATGTGATATCTTCCAGAATCAATGAGAGTATGCATTTGGTATATTGCTTTAAAAATCCTCAGAGAGATGTCCTTGTACATGGCAAATCACAGGATGTCAGAAAATGGAAGGGCTGTTATTTAAAGGAGGATCATTAAAGCTGCCACCTCAGAATGGGGTCGACATCAGAGCAACACAAACAAGCAGTGAAAACCCCGTAGCCTGTTTTCACTGCTTCAATTTGCTGCACATCCTGCAGTGTCTCTCGCTTCCTGTCCAGTCCTGCAGCTTCAGCCCACGGATCGCTGGTTCTTAAACTCTTACCTTCTCACCTCACTCCTACTTTTTTTCCTTAACCTCAGAGTCTGCATCATGAAAACCCAAACACCAGTTTAAGGCGAGAAAAAAAAAAATTTTTTTTTTTTTTTTCAGTAAAGGGAATACACTGAATGGGCAAAGCAAACTTTTGTTTTCTGAACAGAGGAGGGAAAATGTTAAATGTAAAGAACTTGCCCCCATAGTGTATTGCCCATACTGTGATACACAGATTTGAGATGCTCTCTACTTAAAAACTTACAACTTCTCCCCGTACTGTTCAGTTCAGTTGCTCAGTTGCATCTGACTTTTTGTGACCCCAGGGACTGCAGCATGCCAGGCCTCCCTGTCCATCACCAACTCCTGGAGTTTACTCAAACTCATGTCCATTGAGTCGGTGATGCCATCCAACCATCTCATCCTCTCTCATCCCCTTCTCCTCCTGCCTTCAATCTTTCCCAGCATCAGGACCTTTTCAAATGAGTCAGTTCTTCGTATCAGGTGGCCAAAATATTGGAGTTTCAGCTTTAGCATCAGTCCTTCCAGTGAATATTCAGGACTGATCTCCTTTAGGATGGACTGGTTGGATCTCCTTGCAGTCCAAGGGACTCTCAAGAGTCTTCTCCAACACCAAGTTCAAAAGCACATGGTAATTCCACTTAAGTACTTCTGGAGTTTCCAGCAGACAGACCCCTTATCAATGATATCACAGTCTTGTCACAGAAAATTGTTCAACACCAGCATTTAATTTCCTCTCCATCCTGAGCAGTATCTTAAGGTTAGAGAAACAGTGTTGAAGGAATAGAATACTAAGGCAAGTGGCCACTGCATATCTTTCTGCTTCAAAACCAGTGACCTCAGGGTCACCTCTAACCCCATCTACTCTGAAACCCTGCTGTAAATATGATCCAACCATTGCAGTCCTGTTTATTATCTAACCTGCCTTATTTAGGATAAACTGTTAGGGAAATGTTTTACCTTGAGGCCTAAAATCCAAATGGATGAGATGGAAAGAATTTTCATTCCTGAATTTAAGTGCTTGCTTACTGTTATTATCCTCCTTTCCTCCCTCCCTCCCTCCCTTCCTCTTTCTCTGTCTCTCATTTATCATTCTGGTTCCATCACTGTGACTCCTTAAATTGTAATACCAAATCCCTTGTATGGAACCCTGAAAATGTACTTGTGTAAAATTTCCCATGTTTCCAGAAAAAAGTAGCTTGTAGAAATATCTCGAACTTGTTTCAAAATATTTTGTTATAACGCCTTCGTAATAAGACCTGCATTTCAGCTTTACTCTCATGGGATGATGTCCATGCAGATATGACTAAAATGTGCATTTCTACGGGTCTGTCTGTCCCAATGGGGCTTCAGGATCCTCTTGCCATACAAAGAGAAGTCTAACTTGGTAAAACAAACAAGCTAAAACACTAGTAATAAAAGCTGAAAATAAAACTAATTCCTAATGTGCCATCCCCTGAGGATTATTTTATGTATTTTTTTTTTATTTTTAGAATTGCTTAATTTAGTTCACTTCTATAACACTGCACATTTACATGGTTTGTTTCCCAGGCTTTTTCACTCAGTCTCAGAAAGTGTATTTTCTGATCATTTGAAACTTGATATTAGAATAATCTCAGTGCTTATATTTTCCATATAACTTAAAAATGGTAGCTAAGTGTCCTGAATTTAGTTCCCAAATCAAGAAGCATACAACTCCACCGGGGCTGTGAATCATATGGCCCATTTAAAATTAGCATGATGGAAAAAATGAAGAACATTTTGGCTATCGGCCTGTCTGAGTTTGACTGCTTGAGATACAGCTGACCCCAGTTGTCAAGTACACAAGGTCCATTTTTCTTGTCTGGAATTTGTGGTTTCCATTTTGGACTTTTTCTCAGTCGGCTCTGTCTATTCTGTGGACCTCATTAAAATTAAAAACATCTGTTCTTTGGAAGATTCTATGAAGAGAATGAAAAACAAGCCTTAGACTCTTAGAAAGTATTTGTAAATCATGTGTCTCTGACAAAGGACATGTATCCATCATACATAGAGAATTCCCAGAACTAAGTTAAGAAGACAAAGGTCAGAAGAAAAAGGGCGACATATTTGAGCATACACTTCACAAAAGAAGATGTACTGATTACAAATAAGCATATGAAAAGATGCTCAGCATTGTTAGTAATTAAGAAATCACAAATTAAAAAGTAGTGTGATAGAACTACACACCTCTTAGAAAGGCTGAAATCTGCAACACTGCCAGAACACTGAACAGCCAGAAACTTCCACTGCTGGTGCGGCCGCACAATGACACAGCCTCGGTGAAAACGACTCAGCACTTTAAGAAAACATACACCTACTACGTAAAACACTTATTCCATTCTTTTTTGTTTATTTGCTTTTTCCCAGGAGAAGTGAATAAACGTTCCCATCTAGAACTTGTCTATCACATTCATAACAGCTTTGTTTGTAAGAGCTCAAAGCTGGAAACCACATAAATGCCCATCAGAAGATGAACAGGTAAACAACTAAATGTGAGACAGAACACGGTAAAACTCCTAGAGGAAAACATAGGCAGGACACTCTCTGACATAAATCATAGCAACATCTTTTTTCAATCCATCTCCCAAAATAATGGAAATAAAACAAAAATAAACAAATGGGACCTACTGAAACTCAAAAGCTTTTACACAGCAAAGGAAACAACAAACAAAATGAAAAAACAAATCACAGATTCAGAGAAAACATTTGCAAATAATGTGACTGATAAGGGATTAGTCTCCAAAATTTACAAACAGCTTATGACACTTAACAGCATCAAATCAAATAACCCACCCCAAAAAATGGGCAGAAGACCTGAATAGACATTTCTCTAAAGAGGATATACAGATGGCCAGTAAGGACATGAAAATATGTTCGACATCACTAGTTATTAGAAAAATGCAAGTCAAAACTACAATGAGATATCACCTCACATCAGTTAGAATGGCTACTGTCAAAAAATCCACAAAAAACAAATGCCGGAGAGGGTATGGAGAAAAGGGAACCCTCCTATACTGTTGGTGGGACTGTAAATTGGTACAGCCACTACACAGAACAGTATGGTTGTGGTTTAGTCGCTAAACTCATACTCAATGGACATGAGTTTGGGTAAACTCTGGGAGTTGGTGATGGACAGGGAGGCCCGGCGTGCTGCGGTCCATGGGGTCGCACAGAGTCGGACACGACTGAGCGACTGAACTGACTGAACCGACTTAGTCGCTAAGTCATGTCCAATTCTTGCGACCCCAAGAACTGTAGACGGCCAGGCTCCTCTGTCCGTGGGATTCTCCAGGCAAGAATACTGGGTGGGTTGCCATATAGAGAAGAGTATAGAGGTTCCTGAAAAAACTAAGAATAGAAATACCATATAACCCTGCAATGCCACTCCTGGGCATATATTTGGAGAAAAACATGATCCAAAATAATACAGTCTCCCCAGTGCTCATTGCAGCACTGTTTACAATAGCCAAGACATGGAAGCAACTAAATGTTCACTGTCAGAGGAACAAATAAAGACATGGTACATATATATATACAATGGAATATTACTCAGTCATTGCAAAGATTGAAATAATGCCATTTGCAGCAATAGAGATGGACCTAGTGAGTGTCACACCAAGTGAAGTCAGACAGAGAAGGAGAAATACCATATCACACCCCTTACATGTGGATTCTAAAAGGAAATGATATAAATGAACTTGTTTACAAAATAAAAAGAGACTCACAGACTTAGAAAATGAACTTATGGTTACTGGGGGGAAAGGATAGTTAGGGAGTTTGGGAAGGTCATGTACACAAAGCTGTATTCAAAATGGATAACCAACAAGGACCTACTGTATAGCAAAAGAAATTAATACAGAATATCTAGCACATTATAGGTATTTAATGTGTTTCTTGAATGAATAAACTTTGTATTCCTTGCCTTTTCAAAAAAAATAAACAAATAAACAGATAAATAAATCATGGTATATTCAAACACTGAATACTACTCAGTAATAAAAAAGAATGAATTTGCATTCCCACCAACAGTGTAAGAGGGTTCCCTTTTCTCCACACCCTCTCCAGCATTTATTGCTTGTAGACTTTTGGATAGCAAACTAGTACAGCCGCTATGGAGAACAGGGTGGAGATTTCTTAAAAAACTGGAAATAGAACCGCCATATGACCCAGCAATACCACTTCTGGGCATTGGGAAACCCAGATCTGAAAGAGACACGTGCACCCCAATGTTCATCGCAGCACTGTTTATAATAGCCAGGACATGGAAGCAACCTAGATGCCCATCAGCAGATGAATGGATAAGGAAGCTGTGGTACATGTACACCATGGAATATTACTCAGCCATTAAAAAGAATTCATTTGAATCAGTTCTAATGAGATGGATGAAACTGGAGCCCATTATACAGAGTGAAGTAAGCCAGAAAGATAAAGATCATTACAGCATACTAACACATATATATGGAATTTAGAAAGATGGTAATGATAACCCTATACGCAAAACAGGAAAAGAGACACAGATGTACAGAACAGACTTTTGAACTCTGTGGGAGAAGGCGAGGGCGGGATGTTTCGAGAGAACAGCATAGAAACATGTATATTATCTAGGGTGAAACAGATCACCAGCCCAGGTTGGATGCATGAGACAAGTGGTCGGGCCTGGTGCACTGGGAAGACCCAGAGGGATCGGGTAGAGAGGGAGGTGGGAGGGGGGATCGGGATGGGGAATGCATGTAAATCCATGGCTGATTCATGTCAATGTATGACAAAACCCACTGCAATATTGTAAAGTAATTAGCCTCCAACTAATAAAAATAAATGAAAAAAAAAAAAGAATGAATTAATGATATATGAAATATGAGCAAATGGATCTCAAAATAATTTTGCTGAGTGAAGGAAGAGACCCCTTCTGCAGGCCAAGAAAGACTGCATCCTGCTTGGCTCCAGTACGTGCGGCCTAATCTTTAAAACACAAGTCACAGCAGCAGGTGCCTGAGGGTGGGGGAGGGTTGAGGAGCTTGGGGGTGATGGATGTATATTGACTTGGTCATGATTTCACTGTTGTAGAAATAAGTCAAGATGTCAAGTTTTACAGTTTAGTTGTATTATTTATTATATACTTAACTCCATGAGGTCTTTTAAAAAACCAAAATATCAAGTGTAAAAGGTTAAACAATAGACCATATAATGAAAGACACACATAAAACTGTAACATAACAGAGTATACTAATTTTTAGTTTTTGGTTTTCTTTAATATTTTGACCATGTCCCTCTGCATGTGGGATCTTAGTTCCCCAACTAGGGATCAAACCTGCACCCCCTACATTGGAAGCATGGAGTCTTAACTACTAGACCACCAGGGAAGTCTCTATTAACAGAGTATACTGAATGTGAAGTGGCTGGGAAAACATGAACCTCATCACACCAGTCGTTTCTGTAAAGCGTTTGAAGTCAATGGGTTGTCAGAACCAGCAGAGTCCACGATGGAAGGAGGCGCCACATCTTCCAGCCACAGTCATCGCAAGGGTTTAATATTCACCTCCATGAGCCATGCATCTTCCTAAAAGGCTTATTATTTTCAATATTCATTCATAACTTGAATGTGAAAAGATATCCTCCTTAGAGAGAAAGCAAATAAAATATGGATACAGGCCAGCAAATGGTCTGCATGCACTACTCCCCAGGGATGGGCGGAGGCTCCTGAAACCTGGTTCAGAACTGAAAATAGCCCTCCCCTACTCCTACCCCTCCGACCCCAACCCTTCCCCTCTTATCCCCAACCCCCTGCACTCTGCTTCTGTCTCACGGTCTCCTCCTGCATTTCCCCAGCAGCCTGAAACACCCTTATTCAGAAATACTCTGAGTGGTCCTATGACTAAGAGCAGTTGTGGTGTAAACAAGAGCATGGCAATTTTCCTTCAGTCTTCTGCTCAATCAGAGATTTCAGAAGGCTGCCAGCTCTGTCAGACCAGCTGTTTAATTGGCAACAGGAGGAGGCCAGACCCTTTTTAAAAACTCAAAATAAAATGCAAAGTAAAATAGAATACCTACCACCATAAACTTAGACCATATTTAAAACAGCTTTCATCAAATTGATTTTGTGTAAAATCACCCTCTTGGAAAAACAAAAAGGACTTTTACAGCAGGTTAGATCTTAAGTGGATACATTCAGAGGTACTAGGAAATCATTAAGACAATCAAGAGTAAAGATTCATTTTGGAAATCTGGCATCTTCTTCCTCTCTCTCACACCTGAACCCCTCCTACAGTCTCGCTCACAGCCTGGTGAGACAGGAATTAGGCACAAAAGCTTTTCAGTCCCTCTTGAGAGATTCCACCCGCCAGAGGAGAGCCTGCTCCATGGCCGGAGGCTGTATCTGCACACGGAGCCCTCTTGGACTAATCCAAGAGAGACCTGCTTGTGCATGCTAAGCTCAGGTTGGGCCCGGTTTATAAAGACAGAAACTGCAAGGTCCTCAGTTCCCATGTGCGAAAAACTCACACTGTCCTCAAAAAACTGGCTGTGCAGACAAGTATAAAACCATGGGGTCACCATGGGACAGTAAGTGATGGGAGGACCTCGGGGGAGGTGCTCAGCTACCGGGTGAGAATGACGCGCCTCTGGACTGAGGCACAGAGTTTAGCTGTGCAAACTGAGTGTGTGTGTGTGTACGTGTGTGTGTGTGTGTGTGTGTGTGTGGTGGGGGTGGAGGGGGAGTGCACATGTGTGCGACAAGCACATATATGCATGTGTAGGAGAAGGAGGCTCAAAGATGGGCCTTAGGAAGCATCACTACAAACAAAGCTAGTGGAGGTGATAGAATTCCAGTTGTGCTATCTAAATCCTAAAAGATGATGCTGTGAAAGTTCTGCACTCAATATGCCAATAAATCTAGAAAGCTCAGCAGTGGCCACGGGACTAGAAAAGGTAAGCTTTCATTCCAAGCCCAAAGAAAGGCAATGCCAAAGAATGTACAAACTACCACACAATTGCACTTATCTCACACACTAGCAAAGTAATGTTCAAAATTCTCCAAGCCAGGTTTCAACAGTACATGAACCATGAAGTTCCAGATGTTCGAGCTGGATTTCAGAAAGGCAGAGGAACCAGAGATCAAATTGCCAACACCTTCTGGATCATTGAAAAAGCAAGAGAGTTTCAAAAAATATCTACATTTGCTTTATTGATTATGCCAAAACCTTTGGCTGTGTGGATCACAACAAACTGTGAAAAATTCTTCAAGAGACGGGAATACCAGACCACCTTACCTGCCTCCTGAGAAATCTGCATGCATGTCAGGAAGCAATAGTTAGAACTGGACACAGAACAACAGAGTGGTCCCAAATTGGGAAAGGAGTATGTCAAGGCTGTATATTGTAACCCAGCTTATTTAACTTATCCACAGAGTACATCATGAGAAATGCTGGGCTGGATGAAGCACAAGCTGGAAACAAGATTGCCAGGAAAAGTATCAATAACCTCAGATATGCAGATGACACCTCCCTTATGGCAGAAAGCAAAGAAGAATTAAAGAGCCTCTTGAAGAAAGTGAAAAAGGAGAGTGAAAATGATGGCTTAAAATTCAACATTCCGAAAACTAAGATCATGGCATCTGGTCCTATCACTTCATGGAAAATAGATGGGGAAACAATGGAAACAGTGAGATATTTTATTTTGGGGGGCTCCAAAATCACTGTAGATGGTGACTGCAGCCATGAAATTAAGACACTTGCTCTTTGGAAGAAAAGCTATAACCAACCTAGACTGCATATTAAAAAGCAGAGACATTACTTTACCAACAAAGGTCCATCTAGTCAAAGCTATGGTTTTTCCAGTAGTCATGAATGGATATGAGAGTTAGACTATAAAGAAAGCTGAGTGCTGAAGAATTGATGCTTTTGAACTGTGGCATTGGAGAAAACTCTTGAGAGTCCCTTGGATTGCAAGGAGATCCAAGCAGTCCCTCCTAAAGGAAATCAGTCCTGAATATTCATTGGAAGGACTGATGCTGAAGCTGAAACTCCAGTACTTTGGCCACCTCATGTGAAGAATTGACTCATTTGAAAAGACTCTGAGGCTGGAAAAGGTTGAAGGCAGGAGGAGAAGGGGACGACAGAGGATGAGATGGTTGGATGGCATCACCGACTCAATGGACGAGTTTGAGTAAACTCCGGGAGTTGATGATGGACAGGGAAGCCTCGTGTGCTGCAGTCCGCGGGGTCACATAGAGTCGGACATGACTGAGAGACTGGACTGAACTGGCTGAGGAGAAGGAGGAGGCCCCCGAGGAAGTGCACCTACAGAGACAATCCACAGAGGCCCGGGGTGACAGGTGCGCGAGGCACTTCACAGACCCCAGGCGCGTGCTCATGTCTCACAACAAAGAACAGCTTCACTCACAGCCTCCTGCTCCACATGCTGATTCTAAAAGAGCCAATGGCAGAGCTGCTGCCCCGGGCAGCCAAGGAGAGCGAACCTGCATCCTTCAGGAGAAACACACGCCCTCTCCTGCCCACGGGCCCTGCGCATGCGCGCACGAGCTTGGTCCCTGCACCCCTGCCTCCCCGGGGCTAACAAACAGACTCATCTTGATGACGACGCTGACGTGGCCAGTCCAGCCTGTGAAGGGTTCTGCTTCTGAGCGGCTTTTAGCATCCTTTACTCATTATGTACAAGACAGGAAAACATGCCTTGGTGACGGGAGACACTGTGCACTGGCTTCTCAGGATGACCACTCAATCCCTGAGATAAAGACACAGATAAAACTGCAAAACTCAGCCTTCAATCAATCTTATTTGCTTTGGATTTTAGGTTGCCTGTAAATGATTCATTATAATCTAAATTTTAAGGGATGGTGATAAATAAAAACTGAAAGACATTTGCCCCTGTAATCAGTTCTTTGAAAGAAAAGGTTGCATACTTAATGATTCTAATAGGAAGAAAATAATGAATCAAATTGGTTATCAAATAGGTGGTTTTTCAACCGCTTACTCAGAGCAGGCACACCTGGTATGTTACTTAGTTGCAATAAATTCATTTGCTGTTTCAAATTCTCTCTCTTAAAGGTTAAAATATAAATCCTCCATGGAGTTAAGAATCAGAAAGTTGTAACTGGACATATTCCATTTTCTGGAAACAAATACTGTGACTACTAATGATGCTACACAGAAAATATGAGATTTATCTTCATATTATTCTCTCCTGCAAAATTCCTCTTTTCCCCAATCCATTCTAAATGCATATATCAGGGAATAAAAATTCCTTTTTTTCCCCTAGAAAAGCTAGAGTTGGCATAAAGGAAAATAACATAAAAGTCTTTCACTAATTAGAAGAAATTCGCTTCAGTGTTGATTAAAAGATTCCACTTTGTATGTGAGTTTAGATCTTTACATAGGTCTCCCTCTTTGCTTGTAACTTAAATCCTGAGTACCGTCCTGAGTTTGGGAAGTTAGGAGTGATATGCAAGCTCCTCCACTTGAAAATGGACCCAGGTTCTTACCTGCCTAGAACACTGCTCGGGGGCTCGTGGTCCTGCTCCATACTCCACTCACCACCTTTCCTGAAGACAAGGGTGCGCCGGCTCCACTGGCCCTGACTGTGGCCTCCTGGGGAGGGGCGGGCAGCCTGCCCAGCCCCCACAGTGGTCCACGTGTAACCAGCAGTGAACTGGGCACAGCTGTGGGGTGGAGGGGCAGCTGGAAAGGAGAGGAGAGATCCCCATGGGAAGCCGTCTCATCGACACAGTTTAAACAAAGCCATACAGGTGTCAGAGGACTTGCAGTAAGTCCTCCTCCACCTTCAAGGGGAGCTATTTGGCTCGTTCCTTGAGGTCTCTCTGAAGAAGGAAATGGCAACCCATTCCAGTATTCTTTCCTGGAAAATCCCACGGACGGAGGAGCCTGGTAGGGCTACAGTCCATGGGGTCGCAAAGAGTTGGACACGACTGAGAGACTTCACTTTTGAGGTCTCTGGGTTTTAGCTGCTTTCTCCTTAAGATAGTAATTCAGAACACTCCCAGACCACCATCTAGGGGTTTGTGAGGATCAGCTCCCATTGAGTCAAACCCTCCTTCGCTCTGTGAAGTGTTTCAGCAGTGGCTCAACGCATGGGGCTGTGAATTACTATCTTTTTATGTCTCCATCCCCCATTCTAAGGTTTGATTTTGTTTTGTTTTTCATGGTCTTTGTCTGATCTCTATACCCTAGGCATCTGGAATGTTTTAAATCAAAGCACACAACAAGTGCTGGGAAATGGGCTTAATAGGAAAATCAGAGAAACTGAAAGCATTCAATTAACAATGCTTCTTTAGCTTTAACAACATGCTAACCACAGGTCTGTAATCTGAACTGCCTGTCAGTCCTAGTCTCTTAGAAGCCATAAGTGTAAGTAAGTAAGTGTTAGTCACTCAGTCGTGCCCGACTCTTTGCGACCCCATGGACTGCAGCCCACCAGGCTCCTCTGTCCATGAGATTTTTCAGGCAAGGATACTGGAGTGGGTTGCCATTTGCTTCTCTAAGGGATCTTCCCAACCCAGGGATCGAACCCAGGTCTCCTGCACTGCAGGCAGATTCTTTACCGACTGAGCTACAAGGGAAGCCCTGGAAACCGTTAACACTTGACCTATTCAAACTGTGATCTGTGTGTAATCTGCAGTCTCTGCCTAGTCTGCTCCTCAGCCTTGAAGGAGGTCTTGGACTTCCTTAGACAAGGTCTAAGCTTCCCTAGATGAGGTGTATGTTCAGTTATTATGAGTTTCATAGGCTGTATAGAATTCAAGACTCAGAAACAAATGCTTTCAAAAGATCAGTCATGCAGGCCACACATGAAGTGGCTTCATGCTGGTCAATTCAGCATAGGGAGCCTGAGTTCTCCTATCTGAGAACTTTACAGACCAGACAGATCTCATATGCAATGAAACAAACAGACACACACATATGAGTCAAACTAAATAACCCTGACGGCCACACTGCCCTTCAGGGGGCCAGTTTGGAATGCCCACTCTACCTAAATGGAAAAGAAGATCCTTGTTTCAAAGAAAAATGGTCTGACCAGGACAGGAAGGGAGCAGGGAGGAGGATGCACATTTGGGGGAGGGCAGAGTCCTCAGTGGTAGCACCAGAGGACAAATGCCTGTCTTAGGCAGATAGAGTCCACTTATGAAGAACTTGAGTATGAGCACAGAAATTCAGAACAACATAGTAAGAAGTGTGGAACCACTGGACCTTTTAGACTAGGTGACCAGCACATAGATATGCAATTTTAAAGGCATTGCTCTGGCAATAATAACATGCATAATAAATAAAATTATGTCAAGAAAAGACAGAGAAGAAATACTTTGTCTAAAAGATTATGTTTATTTTAGACTTCAAAGTTCTTATAGCATCTAAACAAAGTGATTGACTCAAATTCTTTGCTTCAAATAACTTTTTTTAGTGGAACTTTCTATGTCACAATAAAATAATTCAAAAAAATTATACTTTAAAAACTGGAAGAATTAACACTATTTACAGGGACATAAAGTAACAGCATATGTATCATATTTGTAATATTTTTAGGGATTGTTTGCACGGTTCAAGTTTAGAAAGCTGTCTTGGAGAATGATTTCCAAAAGGAAAACCAGATAAATAATTTAAGATAATATTTTAATTCAGGGGAAGTGGTATCAGCAGTAAAGATTTATCCTGGCATCAAGCCTAGTCCATTTCATTGGTGGTTTCCCTTCTTCATCTACAAAGTCAAAATTAATTTTTGATGTGCATTGAGAGGTAGGCTTTTTCCACTCTCTCTTCTTGCTCTAATTCCTTTAAATCATGGATTAAGTGTCATTGAGTTAAATTACCCAACTCAAACTTACTGAAGAGAGATTTCCTATATTCATTGCAAAAGAAATTAGAAACATATAAAGATAAAAAGGTGTGGGGTCTAGAAAATCTCATCAGGGTGGGGGAGTGGAAACCTAAGAGATGTGGCAGCTTTCACCTTTAAACAGAGCTCCCTTGATACGGGATTTATGTCATGCAGCATATGTGTGTGCTCCACACAGGCCATTTGGAGGGCAGCGTCTCCTCTGCTAGAAAGGCTTTCTCTGAAGATTTACGCTGCAGGAAGCACCCTGAGCGGCGCGCCTTCACCTTGTCCGCCCCTGCTCTGCACAGACGTGAAGGATGGGGAAGGGCATGCCTCCCCGCGCTGGTCTGAGAGGACACGGCTCTGCCTTAAATGCAGAAGGGGAGCTCATCATTTGTGAAACAAAATAGTGTGCTAAGGATATATTGTGGAACTGAAGTCATGTCTTCATAGTAGACAAACATTTAAGGAAACAATATAGCAGAGGTAATCCAAAGATAAATCTCATTAGTTTGCAGCATTTGCTTTCATGTTTTTATCTACAGTATTAACTTATTAGTAAGTTTTATTATCGAATGATTTGTGCCATGATTAAGAGCATTTTTTCCCCAATTTTTCTGACATGTCCTCAAATAAAAATCTTAAAATTAACTTCTAATGGAAAATAGGCTGGTTAGGAATAGGAATAAATTTGAGAATCAGATTGATCAGAACTCTAAGATTTTTAATCAATTTCTTTTGTATTCAAGTATAGTTGATTTACAATGTTATGTTCATTTCTGCTGTATGGCAAAATAACTCAGTTATACATGTATGGACACTCTTTTTCATGTTCATTTCCACTCTGGTTTATCCCAGGACATCAAATAGAGTTCCCTGTGCTCTACAACAGGGCCTTGCTGTTTATCCATCCTGTGTATCAGAGTTTGCATCTGCTGACCCCAAACTCGAATTTTTTTTGCCTTTCATGAGCTATGTGACCACGAATGAGCTATTCTCACTGGGCACCTGGCCATCAAGCCTGTGTCAGTAGGAACAGTGTGGAGGTAAGAGGCACAGGTGTCCACCTTCTAGGACGCACAGCTCACTCAGGAACACGGTTAAGTGTGACAGTGGGAGGCATGGTTACCACTAAAAGAGGCAAGTCATGCCGGTCTCATGGGATTTACGTGAAATAAGTGTCTGGTAGTGCCAGTCAGGATTCAGTCAAGAGAGGAGGACCATTCTAGGCATTGGAAGCAAAAAGCAAATAAGTAGATTACTGTAGCCACTGTGGAGAACAGTATGGATGTTCCTAAAAAACCTAAAACTAGACCTACCTGTAACTTTGCAATCCTACTCCTGGGCATATGTCCAGAGCAAAACATGATCCAAAAGGATACACACACCTCAGTGTTCATAGCAACACTGTTTACAGTAGGTAAGACAAGGAAGCAACCTAAAAGTCTGTTGACAGAGGAATGAATAAATAAAACGTGGTACATATATACAATGGGATATTACTCAGCCATCAAGAAGAATGAAATAATGCCATTTGCAGCAACATGAGTGACCTAGAGACTGCCATACCAAGTGAAGTAAGTCAGACAGAGAAGGAGAAATATTGTATGACATCCCTTATATGTAGAATCTAAAAAGACATGATACAAATGAACTTATTTATGAAACAGAAACAGACTCACAGACTTAGAGAGTGAACTAAGAGAATGAACTAAGGTTGCTGGGGGGGAAGGATTGGGGGAAGGGATAGTTAGGGAGTTTGGGGTGGACATGTACACATAGCTATATTTAAAATGGATAATCAACAAGGACCTACTGTATAGCACAGAGAATTCCACTCAGTGTTATGTGGCAGCCTGGATTGGAGGGGAATTTGGGGGAGAATGAATACAAAATAAAAAGTTTAATAAAAAATGCAAATAAGATGAGTGATTTAGGTGCTTACATGACACATGAAAATCTGAAGACATGAAAGTCAAGGGAACCACGACCATTTGACTTAAAGGTTTATGGACACAGCTGAGGTTCCAGAGTTCTGAGTTGTACCTGCTATCCGGGGGCCCAGAAGGGTCAGGGTGCACCGGTATCACTGCTTTTCTGCAGAACGAGTGGAGTCCTGGCTGGGAATACCTGCCGCACTTGCAGGAGAAAGAATGGTGACTGCCCTCCAGAGCTCAGGGGAGTGGGTCTCACAGCCACACCAGAGCCCCGGAGCCCAAGAAGCAAAGATCATTTCTCTTCTCATCTGTAAGTTACTGGGCTTCATGGAGCCCACAGGGTCTGATGGGGAAGACGGAACATTGCTCAGATATGATGGACTCTCATGAGTCCAGCCTGTGGATGGAGCCTTGAGTTCTGCCTATGAATAAAGTGGGTTTTGTATGATGGTGAAAAAGAGTACACAGGTATGTGGGGGCAGAAAACCAGTGGTTTTCAAACAGCTAACTACCCATCCAAATCCACTGCTCTTCCACCTTGAAGAGATCAACTGAAGACAGAGAGCACAGTGAGCTACTGCACGGGCCCCTCAGGTGGGAAGGGGGATTCAGCAATGGCTCCTGCATACCAGACAGGAGGTGTTTCTACCCCATGGAATCCCCTGTCCCCGTGACTCTGATAGTGGTGGCCTGGCATGAACACTACTTCCAAAAGAAAAGTGAGATATGGCACCAAGCAAGTGGGTAAAAGGGAAATAGTTGCAGGGATGAGTAAAGTCACTTGCACACGCAGGTGTGCACCTGCGTGTGTACTTGTGCATGCATGTGTGTGAGTTGCACTGTGTAGGTAAGAGGTGAAGAACTGAGCTAAAGCATGAACTCCGCCACATTCTCCACCTAGAGCGTGTGACTATGGCAGCTGCCATGCTGACATTCTTGCTCTAAAGACATTGCTGAGGATCCCATTGTGTGTCCTGAGATCTTATCCTAAAACAGATGTCTGTTTATTTCTTTCATCTACAGGAGAAATGGCCAAGAGCAGAGAAAAGCAGAGAGGCAGCAAGAGCAGAGAGCCCCTGGTTAGAAACCCCACACATAGAACTTAAAAGCAGAGAAACATTCCCTGTAAATTACAGAAAGTACTTTCCTTGTCTCTCAAGATGTATTTTTCTGAAGAAGCTGAATGCATTTGTTCAGTGATTCCACTGCAAGAAAATGATACCTCTTCCTGAAACAGGACTTAGCTGTTACAGGACACATGTGGAAGTAATTTCAAAGGACTTTCTTCTACACCAACCCCCAGGTGGTACAGAAAAGCAAGAACATTGATGAATAATTTATTTGATTTAATTTCAGTTAATCAATGATGCTAATGCACATCATTTTGCTGCATGCTCTGTAGGAAAAAACAAATGCAAAAGAAAATCCCTATCATTATAGGGCCTATATTATTCAGTGATATAAAAATTAAATGTAAAACATGCCTCAGTATATGATCAGTGACAAGAGGTTCAGAGGAGCGTGTAGAGGAGGAGAGCGGAGGTGGGGGGCACCCTGAGACTGCAACGGCTGGAGGGGCGCTCTGTGAACCACGCTAAGATCTCCCTCCGACAGATACAAAAACAGAGGACCCAGCTGCAACATCTACACTGTGTATCCACAGACACTCAACTTAGTGAAGGTGAAGATTAGACATCCACACCCAGCTTGCCTCCAGCAATACCAATGAGGTCGTAGTCAGGATGTAAATTGTAAATTTGCAAGTCAGGTCATTGAAGGCTTGGATGAGAACTGCAACAGACTAAATTGGCTCCCTTCAAATCCATATGTTGAAGCCCTAACCTACAGTACCCTAGCTTGTGTTTGGAGAAAAGGCCTTTAAAGAGGTAACTAAGACAACTAAAGTTGTATGTGTGGGGCCCTCATCCAATAGGATTGGTGTACTTATCAGAGGAGGGAACCAGGACACAGACACGCACAGACTGAAGACCAAATGAAGACACACAGAGAAGACAGCTGTCTATACGCCAAGGAGCAAAACCTCAGAGAAACTAACTCTGTAGACACTTTGATCTTGGACTTCTGCTCTCCAGCGCTAAGAAAATAAATTTCTGTTGTTTGAGCCTCCCCATCTGTGGTATTTTGTTACCATACTTTGTTAGAGTGCAGTAGACCAGTGCAAGGAGCAAAAAAGTGTTAAGAAATATCCCATAGGCTAATGAAGTGTTCTGTTCGGCCACAGAGAGGCATCGTGGAAGTGGTATTTTTTGAAGACTGTGTTGGTAACTGGATGCCGGATAGATTCCAGAATACAAAGACTGAAAGCAGGAGAGCGTGGCAAGGCTCAGTGGTGACATAATTGTGACAAAAATGGTGAATGATCTGTTGGAGGATGTGTCTGCAGCCTCAGTTGCTGTTGACCAATACCCACCCCAGTTAAAACCAAGGTTGCCCTCTTGGCATCTTCTTGGTAACTTCTCGCAGTTGAAGCTGAGGCAGAACTCCAGAATGGTGGTCCTGCCTCTTCACTGTTTAAAATGTGTTTTCTGAAGGTCGTACCCTAACTCTTGATAGTTGGACCTAGAATACGTGCAAATGTACAATTTCCATTTCTACATTTTAAAGAAAGCCTTCTGAAGGGAAATATTCACACATATATTGAGAATTTCATTCCTCTTTTCAGGGTATGGGGCATTTATAGTCAGAAATGCTTTATGTAAAAGATGAAGAAATGACAACATCATGACTTCCTTGTTTCTTTAAAGCTCTATTATGTATATCGTCATCATCATCATCATACTTAGAGAAAACTGCAATAATTATCCTTAAAACATTAGCTTTTCAAGTTTATTGGGAAACTATACAATAAAAATTGATTTATGACACAGCAAATTAAAAATATTAATAATGGCCAAGTTATATCCAAAGAGCCTTTAATGCCCTTTCAGGGATTTATCTTTGTTCTGGCATGTAATCCTTTATTTTAAATTTAGTGGTTGTTCTTGTTTCTTTTCAGGAAAAATAAAAGCACTAATATCAAACCTATATTTTCTCTTAATAGCTTCATATCCTGTGTTCAATGGCTGCCATTGACCTTCAAACATCTTCTGTTGCATTATATCCATAAGTTGTTTTAATATCTTTGCTCTCTCTAATTACCTGGATCATTCTATACCGTTCCCTACAGGGACATATGCTGCTGAAGTTTGGAGTTTTAAGTACTAATTAAAAAATTCATTAGTGTGTGAATTAATTTCCTCTCTTTGTGTTTCCCTCTCCCTCTTGGTAGCCATCAGACTTTGAGAAGCAATCTAGTTGTTCCCATGCAGAGATCCAGAACTCACTTTAATTACTCTGGTTGGAGTCCCACATCAGTCAGCAGTGCCAGGACATAAACCTGAATATAGGCAAGTCTCACTCAGGCAGCTCACTGGGACATGACCATTTCAGGACAATCCTTTCAATGGTATAAACATTCCAGCACTGACTCTGGTGCAGACAATTCTGCTGCAGAGTTTCCTCCTCTAAAAGATCCCACTGAGATGTTGCAGTGAAGAACCATACATTAATCAGGTCAGTGCAAGCAAAGGAAAGTGGACACTTGAAATAATTAGCAACATGATTCAAGTCCCCCAAAAAGATATTCAGAGACTAACATAGCAAGAATATTCTCTACAGATGCTGCTACTTTTAGATCAGGTTGCTTGGAGAATTTTTGCTGTAACAGACAGCGGGCAGAAAATAAACTACAATTTAATCTCTGAAGGACACCAGTTCACGAAATAATTAGCTTTATATATTTAGCATCCACTTAACACGACTGGAAGGTGTTTATTGTTCACCATAAGGTCGGAGTCTATTGCATTTCTCGTTATTTCTCTTGGTCTCTCAGAAATGCCACATCCATTAGAACAGTGAAAAGGATGGGAAGCCTGGAGTTGTGCACACTTTTTTTTTTTATCAACTTGCAGTAAATTGTTTGTCAAACATCTAACTGAACATTAAAGAACAGCGTTTTATCATTTTTTTTATTTTATTTTTTTTATTAGTTGGAGGCTAATTACTTCACAACATTTCAGTGGGTTTTGTCATACATTGATATGAATCAGCCATAGAGTTACACATATTCCCCATCCCGATCCCCCCTCCCACCTCCCTCTCCACCCGATTCCTCTGGGTCTTCCCAGTGCACCAGGCCCGAGCACTTGTCTTATGCATCCCACCTGGGCTGGTGATCTGTTTCACCATAGATAATATACATGCTGTTCTTTCGAAACATCCCACCCTCACCTTCTCTCACAGAATTCAAAAGTCTGTTCTGTACTTCTGTGTCTCTTTTTCTGTTTTGCATATAGGGTTATCGTTACCATCTTTCTAAATTCCATATATATGTGTTAGTATGCTGTAATGAAGAACAGTGTTTTAAAATGGGTAAGAATTTAGATTATTTTCAGTTTCTACTTGTCATTTATTAAAAAGCCCAGCATGTCATCAAATGTTATTCCTAAGAACTAGCTGTTGACTATGCTTTGAACCACCAATATGTCTTCTTCCACCATAGCACCAATCCTATTTCTCACCATTTGTTTTTGCCTAATCCCATCTACTGGAAAAAACTATCTAATTCACATTTTAATCCTAGAGACTTACACAACTGTCCATTATATTGTAGGTTCCCTGCAAATGTATATAGAATGAATGCTCATGTAAAATTTTACCAGCTTATTAAGATCTTTCCAAATGCTGTCTTCCAGAGAAATTATTCTGTTTCTGAAATTTGAAGAAAAGCATTCAGTATGAGTTCTCCCTATTAAAAATTTACATACATAGATACATATCACATGGTGAAACTGCATAAATTAAATTTCATTCAAAATATTATATTCAATTTAATTTTTCTGCAAAAAATTAATTTATTCACCCAAATATATTTATTGAAAGTGTACTATAGGCAGATACCCAGGGACATAACAATGAACAAGATAGATAAGTAATAACACTCCCACAGCATGTATTCCAGCAAAGGAAGCCAAAAGTAAGCAACTGAACATGTCATGTAATGTAGGTTGTTGATAAGGGCTTGGAGGAATAATGACACTGCCTGAAGATTCAGGAGGGATGGGATGTGATTGATGAGAGGATGCCCAGTAACAGTGAGATAATTTTAACTAGACGTGTCAGACAGGACCACTTTGAGGAGACAATCGCTCCAAGGACCCGAACAAAGTGCATCAACAGATCATGCAAAGTCCCTGAGGCAGGGACGAGGTTTGGTTCAAAGAACTCTAAAAAGGAATCTGGACTGGAGCAGAGGAGAAAGAAGATGCGTTAAAAGGGTTTTGAAGGGTCCTTGGCTAAGAGGAGACTCTGCCTTGGGCCCGCCGGTGTAATAAACTGCATCCACTATCTGCATTGTCCTTCTGAGTGAGTTTGTTTCCCGCAAAGCGTGGCTATAACATTTGGTGCATTGGCCGGGAAACTCCTCGCTTTGAGGAGACAGGTCTCATTTGAGGCCACCCCGAGGCTTTGTAGCTTGAATCTCCTAGAAGGGGGAAGGCGCCTCGCCCCTCTGGAAGGATTCTGCTTCTCAATGCCCGGACCTTTCACGTCAGCAGGTAGTGGACGGCAGCAGGGGAACTGAGCGCTCAGCCCACCAAGGAAGAATGGACTTTAAGGGAGAAACAGTCTTGGACCATGTGATGTTCTGGTTCAGCTATGCTGACTGGCAGGTGAAGACACGCCGATCCCCCTTCTCCCTCTGGGGTCTGGCAGGATTTGGACGGGGATGACCTGACCCCTCCCCCATGCTGGATAATGACACGCCTGCCTCCCAGTGCTTCACCAGGACTGGAGGCCGCCTTAATGCCCGATCCAGGGCCAGGTGAAGTTTCTGCAACAGCCACTGCTCCTCTGCCAGCTTTCCCGGAGTTCGTAGAGCCGCCGTTTGGGCAGGCTCTGATCCCGGTGACAGAAGCCTCTGGGCAACACTTCCAGGATCCGGCTCCAACCGAACTGCCCAAGCTATACCCGCCTCTCCTGGTGAGTACTGACAAGAAGGGGAGGGAGATGTTGGAATTAAGCAGAGACTGCGCTCTGCCAGAGAGCCGGAGGGAATAAAAGAGAACAGACAAGAGAGTTACAGTGCTAGCTGCTGCTCGGGAAAAGTCTATCTCGGGCCCTCCGGAAAACCTCATCTGCCCCAGGGACAGGACAGTCCTTCAGCCGGTCCCAAGGGAGGCCCTGGGCCTGTTACAGCCAAACCAGTGTGCCTGGCGCCCAGCTTTTGGCCACTGGAAGAATGAATGCCCCAAGGCAAGGAAGAGGAAGCTCCCGCAGTTGTGGGGCTTGCTGACCTGGAAATTAACTAGGGCTGCTAGGGCTCAGAGATATCAGGTCCCTGAGAGGCCATGGTAACCGTAAAAGTGGGGGACCAAAACATTGACTTCATGGTGGATACAGGAGAACTGTCAGTAGTAACAAAACCTGTGGCACCTCTGTCCACAAAGACTACCGCTGTAACTGGGGTATCGAAAGAAGAGATGATTAAATCGTTTTGCCAGCCCAGAAAATGTCAGATGGGGGGGGGGGGGGGCGCACCAAGTGATTCATGAATTCCTCTACATTCCTGAGTGCCCAGTACCCCTGTTGGGAAGAGACTTGCTCTCCAAACTAGGAGCACAAGTGACTTTCTCCCCTGAGGAGAGGCCCACCTTCTGGACGGACTCTATGACTTATTTGCCCTCTCTCTCAATACCACCCCAAGATGAGTGGAGGTTGCATGAGCCTCTGAAGGCAGAACCGGGTGGGCCAGAAGAGCATGAGGGAGCTAACTCAATTATTCCCTGAGGTCTGGGTGGAAGACAACCCCCCCCCCTCCCCCCCAGGCTGGCTAAACATCATGCCCCAGTGATAATGGAACTCAAACCAGGCACCATCCTGGTTAGAGGGTGCCAGTACCCCCTATGGATGGAGGACTGAACCGGCATATTGCCCAACATCAATAGATTGAAACAAGCAGGCATTCTGGTAGAGTGCCAGTTGGCTTGGAATACGCCAATCCTGCCAGTCAAAAGGGAAGGAGGACAGGACTATAGGCCTGTACAAGATCTCAGGCTAGTCAACCAGGCTACTGTGACTTTACATCCCACTGTTCCAAACCCCTATACCTTACTTAGCCTCCTCCCACCAAGGACTAAAGTTTACACTTGCCTAGATCTCAAGGATGCCTTCTTCTGCATACGCCTCGCCCCAGCCCACAGCCCATCTTTGCCTTTGAATGGGAAGATCCAGTGGGGAGCACCAAACAACAGCTCATCTGGACTCCCCCACAAGGGTTTAAAAACTTCCCAGCCATCTTTGGGGAAGCCTTGGCTTCTGATCTGGACTCATTCCATCCAGAAGAGTGTGGATGTCAGCTCCTACAATAGGGGGATGACCTGCTGCTGGCTGCCTGAGACCAAGGAAAAATGCTGGAAAGGGACAAATGCACTGCTCCAGCTGTTGATGGAAGCAGGTTACCGGGTGTCGAAGAAGAAGGCACAGATCTACAAAGAGGAGGCCCAGAGTTCTGAGATGGTGGAATGAACCAACCGGACACTTAAAGAGACTCTCCAAGTGGATCAGAGAGACTGACTGCTCCTGAGTGGACTTGCTCCCAATGGCTCTGCTCAGACTCAGGATGACCCCACAGTCCCAAGGCTATTCTCCACACGAAATTGTGTATGGGAGGCCTCCTCCCATAAGAAAACAGGTGTCAACAAATTTGCCTCAGAGCAAAGAAGGCATACCACGCTGATCCTGACCCGGAGGACGCCGAGTGGACCACCCAGAAGGACCCCACCGACCCACGGGAAACCAAGATCATTCTGAGGAGGAAGAAGAAAACTAGGTCCCAGACGAGCCCTCTACAGGATGGAGCTGGGTAAATGACTCCTGCTGCTCGGCCTCACCAATGCAATTCTGAACTTGAGTATATGGGGCTATGCCCCTGTCAGTAATAGACAGACTCCCCTGGTGGGTATCGTCACTCCGTTATGGGGACTTTAACAACAGAAAGGAACTTTCCTCTCTCTCACCAACCATAACCTTTCTTTGCCCTCTGGTGTTAGAAGAAGCCATCAATGGGCCAGGGACATAGGGTTACATTTAACATGAACACCAGCCTTATGGAGATAACAAAGGCTTATACCTCATATATGAGAATTAAGGAGGAAAAGGGCTCCCTTACAAAAGGGGGACAGGCCTCCCGGTGCCTTGAGCAATACTACCAAGTCTGGGATGAATATTTCTGGATGACTTCTGAGAAAGGACAGTTGATTGCCCCTGCTACTATTTGCTGGGAACAAAAAGAACAGAAAGTTGGATTTGGAGACCATCCCCTAGACCCAAAAGAATTGTTATTTGTCCGCTGAACAAAGTAAACAAATCTTGGAAGTTACCTATCACCCCAATCAGTCTGCTCAGTGGCCCGGTTCCGACTGGAAATATAATCCTGGAATCCGCTGGGTAGCCCCCAGTGGGACCCAGTGGCTCTGTGGGCTTAACTTATGGCCATGGTTACCAGTTGGCTGGGTGCGGCATTGCACATTAGGATTTGCTTTCGCCCATGGCAGAATTAGGCCTAGCCTACACCAGCCTCCAGTAAACCTGCCTTATCTGCATGCAAGATGGACACGATCTGTGTTCCAATGGTATGACTATGTTGCTGCCTTGTTTATACCCTCTGTAGGGACAACGGATATCATGGTTAAGGTAGAGGCCTTAACTAATTTCATTAAACAGGCCCTCTTAGACAGTACTAAAGCCATTCAAGCTTTGAACGAAGAACAGATTCAGATGAGGAAGGCAGTAATTCAAATTAGGATGGCATTAGACATACTCACAGCAGCCCAAGGAGGGACTTTGGCGAATGGTGTGCACATCCCTGACCTGTCTGAAGATGTATCTGCTGCCTTGGAGGATATGCAAAATCAAGTGAAAGCCATGTCTAATGAACTGTTGTTATAGTAATCTTGATCATACTGCTTTGTGGGCCCTGCTTCCTACAATGCCTCGTGAATTTTGTAACCCAGAGGTTGATAGCATTCTCTCATGTGGGTGGCAGGAGGGCTAAGGTACAATATATCTCAATGAATGATGCTCGTTATGGAAACTAAGAGCATCAAGAGAGGGGAATGAAGAAGGAATTCATAGGGCCTGGACTCCATCTCAGGCCTGTCTGTGCTGATCATGTGCGGCCACCTCTCCAGTGGACTCTGAACTCTGTGCTTAGCGCCTGTGGGAATGACAATGGAAGGATAAGACCCCCCTCTGGGCAGGGGAATCTTGAAGAAGAGAAAACAGACACTAATCACCCCTGCCTCCGGACACTATCTATCAGAATGTAAGCACAGGCTTATCGGTTATTAACTATTTGCAATGTAACTGCGGGCTTATTGATTACTGACTGTTTGAACACATAACACGTGAATGATGGGGTTATTGTAGTTGTATTTACCCTTCCTTTGTTTATGTAAGTCTTAAGGGAATTGGGGTAGTGGGTTTGGACGCGTACACATGGGGTATAAAAGATTTTCACAAATGCTGGTCAGGGTCCTTGGCTAAGAGGAGACTCTGCCCTGGGCCCGCCGGTGTAATAAACTGCACTCCACTAAAAAAAAAAAAAAAAAAAAAAAGGGTTTTGAAGACATTGACAGGGCAGATTTAGCAAGGTTCACTGCAGAGAGTTTGGATCAAATCCCACATCTCACTGGAAGCTGTGAGGGAATTTTGTGGTGTAAAAGGGACATCCAACCTGTGTTCTCTATGACTTGGCAACGCTTGGCTCAGGTCACGCAGATGACACCGACAACATTCCTGCATAACCCAGGGACAGAGGGAAGAAAGTACTTTTCAAAATGGAAATTGCAGTTCTGAGAAGGGATCTAACCAAAATCAGAGCTAACCATCATAGAGCTGCATCCAATCAGGACTTTCACCACAAATATAAACATTTTTTCCCTTTCTCTAGAATTAGATTTGAAAAGTGGAACACATACTTGCATGCAGATTAAGCTTCTTAAATGAAAAAGAAAATAATTCCACCCTGAATTCAAGACAAAGTATTTTCTATAATGATAACCAATGCACTCAGAGTATGAATCGTTTCAAAATAACCAAAATTAAGGATAACTGATGTGTTCTTCTCTTGAGTCACAATACAGCCTCAAGAGAACACTGCTTTCAGAGGGCTGAGAACTGCAAGCAGCCTGAGCTTCTGGGTCTGCAGCCCTAGGGCCGCCCCCCGCCCCCGCCCCAGGAGGCAGGTAGCCTAGACAAAGAGCAGGGGCTGCTGATGCCTTCTATCTGAAGAGGTCAAAGTTCAAATACCAGACTCTGAGGTTTAAAGAAATATTTGTTTAAGATGGCTTAACTGATGGTTTAAAAAAACCTTCATTGTACACAGCAGTTCATCACAGTTGTGGGTGCAGGGTCACCATGAGATCAGAGAACATAAACAGGGACCTGGAGGCCCAGAGCTGCCAGAATGGGGCCCAGTGTGTGGACAAGCTACGTGTGTCCAGAGCTCCCTGGTGTGGCCCCAAAGTCTTGCTAGCTCACACAGTGGGATCTACAGAGACTGGCCCACATGGTCCTCTCCCATCCGGCCTGAGTGACGACTGTCCACAAAGCTGTTGAAAACGGTCACTACCATCCTAGAGGCTGCTCTGTGTCAGGCAAATGTCTAAGGTTCTGGTCCTTAATAAAAACTGTGACGAGGGGCTTATAAGGCCCCCCTTCTACCAGGGACTGGAAGGGAGTCTTGTCCCAGGGGCTGAAATAACGTGCCACACAGGTGACCCCACTAACAGAAGGGAAACAAAATGCAGGCAAAATCCAGGATCTGACTCCGGAGCACCCCCAACAACAGTTCTATTTAGGGTGGTTCTACTTCTTTAAAAAAAAAAAAAAAGATTAAATACTGAATCTTCTCTGGTATTTTGGTTCCCAGAGAAGACACAACACTTTAAGGCAAGTGTTTGTCTCAGGCTCAGCTTGGAGCACTAAGCATTTGAAGTGTTAGGGGTGGGTGACCGGATCAGATGTGGATTTTGTCATCAGAAGGCTTTCCTGAGGAAGTCACAAACATTATGTGACATTTTAAGATGCCTTTGGGGTTTTACAATGAGTTAATTTTTTGTTTGATTTTTTGGCAGTTTTTAGCAGTTGCACATTTTCCCTATAACAAATTGAAAGGAAGTTTGGCAAGAAATGTATAGCCCTACCCCACATCAGTGGATGGCTGTGCCTTACCTCCTCTTCTAAAGAATGACATGTGTTGCACCCCCATATGTCTAACAGCACTGTTCACAACAGCCAAGACATCAAAGCAACCGAAATGTTCATGGACAGAGGAATGGATAAAAAAGATGTGATACATATATACTATGAAATATTAGTCATCAAAAAGCATGAAACAATGACATTTGCAGCACCATGAGTGCACCTAGGGATTATCATATTAAGCAAAGTAAGTCAGAAAGAGAAAGACAAATACCATATGATATCACTTATATATGGAATCTAATATATGACAAAAATGAACGCATCTGTGAAACAGAAAACAGACTCACAGAAACAGAGAGCAGGCTTGTGATCGCCAAAGGCAATGGTGGGTGGGGAGGGAAAGATTGGGAGTTTGGGATTAGTGGATGCAAACTATTACTTTAGAATGAATAAACAACAAGGTCCTACTGTATAGCACAGGGAACAATATTCAATATATCCTGTGATTAACCAGGATTGAAAGAATATGAAAAAGAATATATATTTATGTACAACTGAGTCACTTTGCTCTGCAGAAGAATTTAGTTCAGTTCAGTCACTCACTTGTGTCCAGCTCTTTGCAATCCCATGGACTGCACCATGCCAGGCTTCCCTGTCCATCACCAGCTCCTGGAGCCTACTCAAACTCTTGTCCATCGAGTCGGTGATGCCATCCAACCATCTCATCCTCTGTCATCCCCTTCTCCTCCCTCCTTCAATCCTTCCCAGCATCAGGGTCTTTTCAAATGAGTCAGTTCTTCACATCAGGTGGCCAAAGTATTGGAGTTTCAGCTTCAGCATCCATCCTCCCAGTGAATATTCAGGACTGATTTCCTTTAGGATTTCCTTTAGGATTGACTGGATCTCCTTGTAGTCAGCAGAAATTAACACACCATTATAAATAAACTATACTTCAATGAACACTTCCCTGGTGACTCAGCTGCTAAAGAATCTGCCTGCAATGTGGCAGACCTGGGTTCAATCCCTGGGTTGGAAAGGTGCCCTAGAGAAAGGAACAGCTATTCACACCAGTATTCTGGCCTGGAGAATTCCATGGACTATGAGTGGCAAGGAGTCGAACTCAACTAAGCAACTTTCACTTCACTTTCATACTTCAATAAAATATTAGAAAAAAAAAATCATGTGAGCCTAATTCCCTCATTTTATAGGAGCAGAACTGCAGGGGTTAAATGACTTGCTCAGTTCCCTGCTTTAGCTTAGGAGCAGAGTCCTTGACCCTTGACCTCACCTCTCAGTGAACCAGAGTCAAGTGCACACCTCAGAGCTTCAGTCTGCACCAGCAACATGGGCAGTGTCAACCTGGTAACACGTAAGGCCCATTCAACAACAACACTGTGCTTTTATATCAAAAGTAAACCAGTATAATATCAAGGGACCTTAAGTCCTGTCTTTGCCAAGTTAAAGGAACTTGGTGCATTTCAGCTGCAGATGTGTGATAATTGAATGAAGTGTTCACAGTGAGGAAATGCATTCCAGAGCAGTGTTTCCTGCCCAAATCTGCATGCATTTTTCATTTAAAGTGCTGGTCACTTGCAGTGTTAAGATGACCTCAAAGAGAATAAGTAATTCAAACCGAAAGAGGTGATGCTTTTAAATTTAGAGGAATATCACTAAAATCTACGTTTATCAGAAATGTAGTTATATCATAAAAATTATCTTTTCCTTTCCATTTCCTGACTAAATGACTCTGAGACATTTATCATTTATAATTTTGAGTCATACATTATACAAGACATGAATATTTATATATCTAAAAGTCTCTGATACGTGAGTGGAAAAGAAAACTATCTTAGTGAAAAAAATATCCATGATTTCTGCACTCTAAGTCTAGAAGTATTTGTGATGAGAATAATATTGAAGACTATTTTAAATTTCAAAACTGGGAAACCTATCCATAGCCACGGAGGAGCTGGATTTGCCAACGAAGGGCTTGTGCTCAAGCTGTGACTGTTCCCTTTAATCAAATAAGATATTGAAATCCAGATGCTTAATCACATCATCTATAAGACAGTTAAGTGACATTGCTTATAGAAAGTGCTCCATTAACTCCAAGATACTGTACACAATCATGAAATACATGCAGTCCAGGACTTTACAATGACGCAAAAGCAATATGCATTCAGTAGAAACAATACTTCAGATTTTGAATTTGGATCTTCTCCCAGACCGGCGATGTGTGGTCTGATACTCTCTCAAGAAGCTGGACACAGGTGGTGAGCCATAGCTCTCATCAGCTCCACAGCCACAAAGTCAAACAACCTAAACATTGACAACCACTCTGTATCTAGACAATCACTCTAGCTTTCACTTCTGGTACAGTACTCAATAAGTTTCAGGAGATATTCAATGCTTGATTATCAAGTCAATCCTAAAGGAAATCAGTCCTGAATGTTCATTGGAAGGACTGAGGATGAACCTGAAACTCCAATACTTTGGCCACTTGATGCAAAGAACTGACTCATTGGAAAAGACCCTGATGCTGGGAAAAATTGAAGGCACAAGTAGAAGGGGGCAATAGAGGATGAGATGGTTGGATGGCATCACTGATTCAATGGACATGAGTTTGAGTAATTTCTGGGAGTTGGTAATGGACAGGGAGGCCTGGCATGCTGCAGTCCATGGGGTCACAAAGAGTTGGACATGACTGAGCAACTGAACTGATTATCAAATAGGCTTTTGTTAGATGATTTTGCCCAACTATAGGCTAATAAGAGTGTTGTGAACATGTTAGGATGTTCACATGTTAGTCTAGGATAAACTATGATATTCTACAGTACCTGTATTTTATTTATTTATTATTCATTTTTGGCTGCCCTGGGTCTCGTTGCTGCATATGGGCTTTCTCTAGTTGTGGCCAGTGGGGCCTACTGTTCACTGTGGTGAGTGGGCTTCTCATTGCTGTGGCTTCTCTTGTTGCAGAGAACCGGTTCTAGGCACATAGACTTCAGTAGTTGTTATGCATGGGCTTAGTTGCTCTGTGGCATGCGGTATCATCCTGAACCTGGGATCAAACTCATGTCTCCTGCATTGGCAAGTGGATTCTTAACCACTGGACCACCAGGGAAGTCCTAGTATATGTATTTTCAACTTATCATCTTATCAACCTAGGCTAGGTTTACCTGAATGTAACCTCATTCTAAGTTGAGGAAGATCTGTAGTCACATTGCCTCTTTAAAATTCTGAATAAGTTCTCAAGCCATTGATTTGCAAAATTAAGTTTTACAGGTTTAGCAACATAAGGAGAATAAATATAGTTATTTTTACCTGCATAAAAATAAATAAATAATGACAAAGAAGTCAGTAAAAAGATAGCAAATATATAAAAATGGAGAGAAAAAAAGGATTTTGAAATCAGGGGCATACCACAAGGCTCGGCACACAGCAGCTGCAACAGACCTGAAAAATGACTTAATGAGTTACAGGAGTGTTCTGGATAGAATACTAGTGTGCAGTGAAAGGTCCGAGTACCTCCACTTGCAGACCGGTCCATAGTTGACTAAGCTTGGAAGGCTAAATTAATCCTTCAGTCTATCAGTCTCTTTATTGAAATTACTGAGAGATTAATTGTACTATTTCTTTGTATTTCTGTAAAAGAAAAATTAGTTAAGCTTCATAAAAACTTAAAACAGGGCCTAGCACATAGCAAATAGTGTGGGCATGACTAGTGTCAATATTATCATAATCTGGTCTTGGGACATATCTGCCAAAGACAAAACATAATATATCTCAACAAGCATGACCCCCAAGACAGACCAAGTTTCACTTAGCTGCACATTACTGAACAAAGTTGCAAATAACTCAGTTGCCCGTATATCAATTGGAGAATGAATAAATAAACGGTGGTCTATGCACACAATGCCACCAGAGCTTCCCTGATGGCCCAGATGGTAAAGAATCTTCCTACAATGCAGGAGACCTGAGTTCAATCCCTGGATTTGGAGGATCCCCTGGAGAAGGGAATGGCTGCCATTCCAGTATTTTTGCCTGGAGAATTCCATGGACAGAGGAGTCTGGCAGGCTACAGTCTATGGGGTTGCAAAGAGTTGGACACTATTGAGAGACTGACACTTTCATGCTTTCACGTACATGCGATGAGCTATTACATAGCAATAAAAAGTAACCATCTACATGCAAACACAACATCATAGTGTACCTCATGAAAAGTGAATACTCTATGAACCAGGCAAAATAATCTATGGTGATAGGATTAAGAATGATAATTACTTCAAAGAGGCTTAAATGGAAAAGGGCACAAAAGGGCATTCTGACATGTTGGAAATATTCTACAGTTGATCGGTAAGGTAGCTAAATAGGTTGTAACTATATAAAATTCACTGATTTATATACTGAAGATTTGTGCATATTACTATACATATGTTACATTTCTTTAAAATATTTTAAAAACAAGGAGCAGAATAAAGTATGCTACTTTTTGCATAACAACATGGTCATAGGACATATTCCTCAGTCTTTTACTTTTTAGAGGATAATTGCTTTACAATGTTGTGTTGGTTTCTGCCATACAACAACATGAATCAGCCATAGGTACATGTGTGTTCTCTCCCTCTTCAGCCTCCTCCACTCTCCACCCCATCCTACGCCTCTAGGTTGTCACAGAGCATGAGGTTGAGCTCGCTGTGTCATACATACACATACAGCAAATTCCCACTGGCTGTCCATTTTACATGTGGTAATGTACATGTCTCAGTGCTACTCTCTCAGTTCATCCCCCTCCCCTGCTGTGTCCACAAGTCTGTTCTCTACGTCTGCATCTCTATTCCTGCCCTGCAAATAGGTTCATCAGTACCATTTTTCTAGATTCCACATATATGCATTAACATATGATATTTGTTTTTCTGATTTACTTCACTCTGTAACAGGCTCTACATCCATCCGCCTCACTAGAACTGACTCAAATCCATTCCTTTTTATGGTTGAGTAATATTCCATTGTATATATGTATCACAACTTCTTTATCCATTCATCTGTCAATGGATATCTAGGTTGCTTCCATGTCCTGGTTATTATAAATAGCGCTGCAATGAACATTAGGGTACATGTATTTTTTTTTTGAATTATGGTTTTCTTACAGTATGTACCCAGTAGTGGGATTACTGGGTTATATGGTAGTATTATTCCTAGATTTTAAAGAAATCTTCATACCGTTCTCCATAGTGGCTGTATCAATTTACATTTCCACCAATTGTGCAAGAGGGTTCCCTTTTCTCCACATTCTCTCCAGCATTTATTGTTTGTAGATTTTTTGATGATGGACATTCTGACAGATGTGAGGTTATACCTCATTGTGGTTTTGATTTGCATTTCTCTAATAATGATGCTCCTTACTCTTAAGGAGCTGCATCAATCAGAGAGAGGAGTTCTGACTCACTGTCACCAACACTATCTGGTATATAAGTATAACCTCTTCTTTTCCCCCTCCACATTCCTAGCTGCTAAAACAGAACCATCTGAATGGACACACAATTGGAGATGGCTCGGTGAGGGACCTTACACATTAATTCTGAAGCTGGGAGTTGAATCTAGAACCATCCCATTATAAAACTCCTATTTTAAATTTTTTTTCCTTCTATGCAATTCCATCTTTTAAAGACTATATCTGAGACAATCATTTTGTTAGAAAAAAAAGTCAATGCTTTCTGAACATAAGTGTCACAACCTTGCAAACATTTATAATTGATCAGCTGGAGCAGATCTCTTAGGTTTATTTACAATTCCAGTTGGCTCCATGGCAATTAAATGTCTCTGATGATGCTCGTCACTCAATCATGTAGACTCTTTGCAACCCCATGGACTGTATTCCACCAGGCTCCTCTGTGCATGGGATTCTCTTGCCAGAAGCTTCTCCTGGCAAGAGTACTGGAATGGGTTGGATTTCCTTTCCCAGGGGATCTTCCCAACCCAGGGATCGAACCTGAAGCTGGTCTGTATAATGGAGAACAAAGATGCTCCCAGAAACCCAAGGATGGTGGGCAACCAGGCTTCGTGGGATTTAAATCACAAAACTTCAATACACTGTTCTTGTTCGGCTATAGTTAACACTAGATTATGTGAGTGCCTGGAGTTACTGCCTTTTTTAATTAAGTCAGACTCCATTTTACCCATCCCCAGGAAAAAGAGAAAAGATGAATTCAGTATTCTCCCCCTTAAATGTTAATTACCCTAAGCAGTGAAAGTCCTAAATCAGGAGGTTCCTACCCCATCTCCGGGAAGACCCTGCTCACATTTGCATGGGGGCCTGCTCTATTGTGTCTCTGATAATAGGCACAGATGTCGGCCCGCCTTCATCTGAGCGACTTTTGCCTAATAACCACCTTCAACACATCCCAGTTGCACCTGTTCAGCATTTTAAAATGAATTAGTGTGCTTGATTGACTCCAAAAATCTTGTCCACTTTTGTCAACCTGATTACACTGCCACAAAGCAAAGCGATTATATGAGCGGCAGCCGCTTGGCAAACTGGAAGGAGGCCAACCCACCCAGCGGACTGAGCGGCTTTTTCTTGTGGCTGCTCTTCAGGACTGCCTGACTGCAGAGGGGCCTTGGGTTCAGACCATCACAAGAGGACTCTCACTGGCGGTCAGGCTAGGGAGGACACGAGAGGTGGCTTCATGTGCTGTTGGAACAGGCCACACACCAAGGATGTGCAAGAGGGTGGGAATGACCTTCGCGACTGGCACTTAAAAGATTTATAGCTCCAAGGAGAAGTGCGCCTTCCACATAGCCCCAGAGCCTGCGATGGCTTCTGTGCGTTTACCACAAAAAGACAGCCACTGTGGGATTTCTATATCTCTTGTTTCCTGTCAGGTACAGTATGCTAACTCTGCTTTCAGTGAAATCAGGATAGAAAAAAAGCATAAAATAATATGGGCAGACTAAACACCGGTTTATCATGTCTTTGCCTCTCTTTCCCCATTTAATCAGTACTTGACTCACACACTAAGCTTGAGAAATGGTTGAGGAAATTGTCATAAAAGTACACAGCTGATCATTAAAGAAACATTAAAAAGGATGCACAAAAAACGGAAGGCATTGGTGAATTCGTGCTGTCCTGTTTCTAATGAATTCTCCAATATCTGCCTAAGTGTCTGACACAGGGCAGACATTCCGGGGTTGAATATTAAATGAGTGAGTGAATAGTTGAGAAAATAGATGGAATATGAAGCTAAGTGAAAAAAATAACTAAAGTCAAAGTTGAATCCTTAGATGGATCTATGTAAAAACTTCCATAACTTATTTAAGGAAATGCTATTTTACTAGTAGTGATGATTAGGTCGTAGTATTATTGCACTCATCTCACACGCTAGCAAAGTAATGCTCAAAATTCTCCAAGCAAGACTTCAACAGTGAACTTCCAGATGTTCAAAAAAACATTGTTAAGAAACTTCCCTGGTGGTCCAGTGGCTAAGACTCTACATTCCCAATGCAAGGGGCCCAGGTTCGATCCCTGGTCAGGAAACTAGATCCCATATGCCACAACTAAGACCCAGAGAAGCCTGATTATTTAATTTAAAAAATTATTAGACTTGGGAAGTGAATCCATCTTCCCTGGTCTGTGTCAGTATTTGTTACTGGTTCACAACAGAATGAGGGTCTCAAGCCATCCTCTGAGTGATACCATCTGTCAGTATACTCCTATACCTTCTGATCTCTACCACTACTGTAAACAAGGTCAGATTTAACAGGTAAGGCTTTAACATAAAGTGAATCTTCAGCAAATCAAAAATGAAACACATCTCCCATGAGGCAGATCATTTACTTCAAAGATGCAGTCTCAGACAGAAAATTGACATACCATTCAATTCAGAGCTCTCCCTTCTATGTACTCTTGTTGATTGTTGCTGAAGGCTTTTTCTTTTTTTGTTACATTGCCAACCTAGGTATAAGCTTTTGTTTATTTCTGTCTTTCCAGAAAGACAGAAATGATTTATGTAAAGAAATTGACTTACATAATGTAGAAAGCTGGCAAGTTCAAAATCTGTAGGGCAAGCCCACAGACTGCAAACAATCCTGAGCCTGAAATCTGTAGAGCAGGCTAGAAACTCAGAGTTATTATATCACAGTTTTGAAGCAATTCCTTCTTCTCCAGGAAACTTCCATTTCTGTTCATAAGGCCTTAAATTTGATTGAAGTATGCCCACCCACATTATCAAGGGTAATCTCCTTTCCTTAAATTCAACTGATTCTAATTATTAGTCACATCTTCAAAATACCTTCACAGCAACATCTAGACTAACATTTGACCAAAAGCTAGCACCATAGTTCAGCCACATTGACATATAAGATTAACCATGGCATTTTATACCATTCTGAAAATGTTTTAGAGAGAACATCTTCACTTGCTTCTTAGGTGTTTTTTGTCAATATTTCATGGGGAAGGGAAATGTCCCTTATTCACATGTATCTCTTCAGGACCAAGGACAGAATTCTGCTCAGAACAAATGCATAAATGTTTAAGCAGGTTAGGTGAATAGAGGATGGAAGTAAGGAGGAATGGAGAGAAAGGAAGAAGGAAGGAAAGAAAGATGGACAGTTCAAACCTCTCATACCTTACGTCCATATACAGTGATTGCTTCCTTGCTGAATGCTCATGCTGCTTTTTCATATATGTTACAACTCTTGGCACTAGTCTAATATTGCTTTGTCTTCCAAATAAAAAATTAAACTCCTTGCCAAAAAAAAAGTTATGTTCTACAAATCTTTATATCTTTATTTGTTGTTAAGTGGCTATCACAGCCAACTCTTTTGCAACCCTAAGGAATGTATCCCACTAGGCTCCTCTGTCCCTGGGATTCTCCAGGCAAGAATCCTGGAGTGGGTTGCCATTTCCTTCTCCAGGGGATCTTCCAGACCCAGGGATCAAACTCACATCTCCGAGGTTGCAGGTGGATTCTTTACCACTGTGCTGGGAAGCCCTTATATCTTTGTGCCACCTAGTAAAATCATGGAAATATAAATAAACCAATATCTATATGGGGATTCTAGAATTCAGTTTTGTTGAAAATAAAACATTGATATGGGCTTCCCAGGTGGCTCAGTGGTAAAGAACCTGCCTGCCAGTGCAGGAGATACAGGAGATGTGGATTCAATCTATGGGTGGGGAAGATCTCCTGGAGGAGGCAATGGCATCCCACTCTAGTATTCTTCCCTGAAAAATCCCATAGACATAGACTGGTGGGCTACAGTTCGTGATGTCACAAAGAGTCAGACACAACTGAGCCACTGAGTAGTCACACATGAAAAACATTGATATATACGTGGCTGCTCATCAAAACCTGTTTATTTATCTTTAAATCTAGTCTTTACCTGTCTGTGACCAAATCTTATTATCCTCCCTGTGGAACCATGGCAGAAGCTGTGACTCACTGAAGTTGGATGGTTTTACTGTGAGCTGGGCTCAGTGTGCTGTAGCACCTTGAGCAAGACATTATCACTGGTGGTTTAATTATCAAATGTGGAAACAGAAAGCAAAAATGAATGAGTAACCTTGTGCTGGCTATATTCCCTTTGTTCTTTGGATCTATTCTATCCACCTCTGAGCACCGCCTTCTGGCCTAGGAACCTCACCCAGGTGGATGAAATGAATGGGCTCCCTTGCCTTTTGGTCGTGGGTTGGGTTTAGTCCCTGGAATTTGGAGGAAAGAAGAAGTGCAGAGAAGAAAACCTAGGAAATGGAAGGCTGGGCTTCTGCTGGGCACCCTCCTCAAATGCCATCTCCATCTCTTCATTTCTCTGCAAGTTTTCACTACAACTGTCACCCAATCCAGCTGCCACCACTGCCCACGTTTAAAGCTTCTCCTACAGGTTAGGTTGTTATTACCACAAAACCTCCCCCTCTAGGGACCAGAACACATATTGATTATCCATAACTGCATAATCAATTAGCCCCAAACCTGGTGGCTTAAAGGACAACAGCCATTGATCATTTTATATGATTTCCATGATTCTGCACTCAGCAGTGGCTGGGCTTGGTACTCTAGGCTCCAACTCTCTCTTTTTTTTTTTTTTTTTTTTTTCCAACTCTCTCTTGAAGCTGCCAGAAATGATCTTGGCTGAGCCACAGCCATCAGAAGGCTTGAATGGGGCTACGAGATCTACTTCCAAGCAAACCACTCGTGTGATTGACAAGCTGTGCCAGTTCCTGGCCTGAGGACCCAGTTCCTGAGACAGGGACCACTCCCCAGGCAGCTCGAGAACCCCCCTGAGGTGGGGGTGCATTCCCAAGTGAGTGACCTGAGAAAGAGAGGGGAAGAGCCTCCTGATGACCTCGTCTCAGGGGGTGGGTTCACACCATTGTTTCTGCAGAATGTTCCTGAGCACATGGATCACCCCTCTTTAATATGGGAGGGAGTGTGCAGAAGTTTGAACACCAGGAGGACAGCTGGCATGTCTGTCTTGTGTCCCAGTCCTCATCCAGGGGCAGGGGAATGGATGAGGGATGTGGTGGTGAGGAGGATGCATGGATGGACATTAAAGTTTAGCAGGAGTCCCTTGGGCAGATGTAGGGGAGGTGGTCTTTGATCTAAACCCTCTTCACTCCCCTCCTATAGTTCCCCTGTTTTCTTTTCTTCATTTGTCTCAGCCATCAACTCCATTCTATTGACCTTAGGAATGCCCATCCTGGAACAGAATATAATTAGTGTGCAAATCACCCCGGATTCTGCTTGCCAAACTCTGAAACCTCAGACACAGAGAAAGGTATTTAATATAAAATTCTAGGGAAACCGGAAGGATTGGGCTCTGCGACATTCCATCAGACTCAAAAGAGATGCTTCTGGCTGGAGAGAGGACAGAAGAAGTGAGACCACAGAAACCCATGCCATCCGAACGCAAGTGCTGCTCTCTATGATGCTTCCTGGGGTTCAACAAGGCCCCTGACAAGAGAATATCATGTCCACTCCAAGAGAATGTGGCCTTGCAACGTGTCCTGGTGTCTCAACCATGGCACCGAAGCCAAAGAGAAACGCCAAGTCTCAAAGGAAGACTTACAATAGCCGAGTGCTGCAAACCTGAAATGCCAGGGGGACAGGAAGAGAAATATCTCAAGCTGCACCTGTGTCCCTCGATGCCCAAGGACCACTGCTTCCATGTCTTGTCACTAGAGAAGATTCTGGGAGGAGTGGGAACTACGGACATCAGTGAGGTGTTTCATGTGCCCTAACAGGGTGGGGACTCAAGGTCTAAGATGAAAGCATGGAGCAGAAAGAAGTCATGGCTATTCACATGGCCGCTCCTGTGCGCAATGACTGCAGAAGCCCCACTTCGGAGAACAGGGTATATCAGTTAGCATCATATGTAAGGCTTCTGGATTCCGTCTGTGATAGCAGAAAAGACTCATTGAAAGTCTTCATTGATTAAAAAAAAATACTCATCATAATCATTTGTTAAAGCCTGTCTGCCTCTGTGTTAGGAAAACTTGTCAATTACACAGTTCCTATCTAATATTAAACATGTCCAGGCGCCCACATAATGGCTTTGCCGATAATAAAGCTCGTGTGTCATCCCAGTTTCTAGGAGAATAAAATGTCTGGGAAAGCCTGGATGGGTTTAGCCAGTTCATGAAAACTACCTCTCTTGTTTTGAAACCCTCTCTCTCTTTCAAGAATCATCTTCCAAGGTTTAGGGGTCATCTCAGCCAGGATGTCTTCCTCAATTCCCCTGTAATAATCACTCCATTTCCTTGCACTTTCATAACCTTCTGTGTCTCATTTGCTGATTCAGTCAGCCTCTGGCTATGTGGGTTTCCCTGTGTAGCTCTTGACTCTTCTAGGTCACAGGCTGTTTACTGACTTGTCTATGGACGGGAGCAGAGGCTCGACCATAGAAACAACTAAATAAACCACAGTTCCCTGGTGGCTCAGAGGTTAAAGTGTCTGCCTCCAATGCGGGATACCCGGGTTTGATCCCTGGGTTGGGAAGATCCCCTGGAGAAGGAAATGGTAACCCACTCCAGTGTTCTTGCCTGGAGAATCTCATGGACGGAGGAGCCTGGTAGGCTACAGTCCACGGGGTGGCAAAGAGTCAGACACAACTGAGTGACTTCACTTTTTCACTACTTAAATTCAAGCACAAAAGTGAACTTGGCACCCTAACCACACCTTCTTTGACAAAAGTCCCATCTCCGACACCCTCCCCTCCACTCTCAAAGTACCTGTTCTTCTCCGTCTCCCCCAACAATCACTGCCCTCTCCATGCCTCCTACGTACAGGTAACCATCCCATTGAAAGAGTGGCTTTTACATTCAAAGTCAAAGCCTGATCTCAGACATCTGTGCTCAAAAGCCAGCGTGGCCACATCCCTGGGGTGCAACCTGGAATGGGCTGTCTCACCTTCTGACTTCACTTCCTAATCTGTAAGAAAACGTAAGCGTACAGTTTCAGAGGGTTTCCCAAGCATCGGGGAAGACCCCACAGGAGGCAGAGCTGAGCACACGGCCGGTGTACCGCTGAGCTCCCAGGAGACCCGGCGCGGTCCTCTTGCCCTCACACTGCTGACGGGGTCCCCCTCCCTGAGTCCTCTCCTCTGGCCAGTGAGCTGCGTTCAGGGCTGGCTGGTGTGAGGACAGCCACATTCTTTGATGTCATTTTCCTTCTCCAGGAGGATCTCCACACTCCCGGGAAGCAGCACTTGTGCGCCATAGCCCTTCACACCCTGAGATCTCTCATCACGGACGAAAGCAGGCAGAGCAAGTCACAGCCATGAACTTCACAGCTGCAGAGCCTGAAATCTCCTGCCAGGCTCGTATAAATCCAAGGCTAGACCTAGCGCTAAAGCTCCCCATTCCCCCACCCCAGCTTCCTCAAGCTCCTCAAGAAAAGGTAAGCTTTCAGCAAACACCCCATGAATTCACCAATTCAGTTTTATGCAGCTATGCAAACACTGAGCTTCATTCTGTTTTCTTTAGGAATGGGGCAAAGAACCCCCCAAAGCAGTAAATCAAGCTCAATTATTTTAGTTACCAAGTCCTTCCCCAAGAAAACTCCAAGTCAGCAGTTGAAACAAGCAGCCTCTTAAAAATAATTAAAAGCAGACATCTGGAAGGCACTAGTTACGGAGGCATTCACAGTCTCAGAAACATTCTACGGATAACCAAGCCTTAGTTAAAGAAAGGGGAAAAAAAAGAGTATTTTTCAGTTTCCTTTAAACAGAAGCTTATCACCCATGAACATGAAACACAAATGTCCAACAAAAATTTACTTTTCTCTTTCAGCAAGTTAATGTCAACACATGTTATTAATTTTTGCTACCAAGCCGGTCTTGGTGGGGAGTCTGGAAGCTTGGCCAACCAGCGTTTAATGAGCTGTTGGTTGTTCAATAGCACACGCATCACAAGGAGGCCAGATGGACCACTCAATTACACCCTCCACATGCTGTTTTGGAATGTGGAAAGGCTCCCCCCTTCTCTGGCACACCTTTCAATTTATGTAAAATATACTCTTTTTCAGTCCTATCAACGCATCTTCATGGAACTGCCAAGGCCACCGTTAACCCCGATCACTATCTTGGAGTTTTAGCACCTGAGGCCTGAAGCACCTACATCCCTTCTACTTCCCCTCAAAGGACAACAGCATCAACAACACACATATTTCATCTCTCATAGATGGGAAAACAATCCATTGTCCCCGAACAATCCACTGTTTGCTTAAGTAAATTTCTGTGAGGTAGACAAGCCAAGTTTTTGCTTTATTTTTATCTGAAGTGCTAAACCCTTTTCAGTCTGTAAATTATGAAAAACCTGGCTTCTTGATAAAAGCTACTTAAAATTGTAACGGCATTTTAATCATTCTCCCTTTGAAACAAAAGAAATGTGCACACCTTTGGGCAAAAAAGCAAATCTCCTTTAAATAATAGAATAGATACAGGATCCCAACTTGTCAGAATGGTGATTTTTGAAATAAATAAAAAGCAAGCAGTGTGATCTTTGCCAACTTTTAAGTGCACATGGCATTAATTTCATTCAACAACCAAGAACTTGCAGTGTGCCTACAATGTGCAAGGGGATTTAGTGTATCTGATGGTCACACAAAAGGGACAAGCGATGATTCTTAGCCCACAATTTCTGGCCTCTAAGGCCAACAATCCAGAAGTGAAAATGGTCCCCCATACAATGGTGAGGTTGAACGGTGGTAGGCAGTATTTTCCTGTAAATCTTTAGTTTTGTAGATGACCTTCCCTGAGCCCCCAGAACACCTGTGGTCCTCTTTATACTTCCACATTGTATAAAAGCTGTGGATTTCTTCCTGCTTACACTGAGCTTTTTAAAGGGAAGTTTCTCATCTTATTTATGTTTGCATCTTTGGCACTTCCACAAAGTGGCTGGTTCAAAACATGTGATTTTAGGTACCCGCCTATGTAGGTAAGTAGATAAAGAGATTGATTGATTGCTAGGTAGGAGAGAGAGAGAGAGACAGAATATGAAATCGTGAATTAGTGGTGATCGCATCTAAAAGCAGTGGCATCTGTAAGGTCATGAGATGTGGCCTCAGCTAGACTGAGTGACAGAGAATCATAATATGTACAGGAAATAACCTCCTCACGGGTCCTCCACGTTCCTCCAGGTATCCTTCTTACCCATGTTGAGTTTATCTAGAAATTAAGACCTGTGCTAAGCAGTGGAAAGAATTCCCAGCTCTGAGTCAGAACATTGAAGTTTTACACCACACTCTGCTTCATGACCCCCACACTCTTTCATTTCCTAGTGTCACTCTTCCAAAAACACATTCACCAATGGACAGAGCCTGGGATGGTGACTCCAGCAAATGGGACCAAAGAGATGGGAAAGGTGAATCCTCAAGGTGAATCAATCAGAGTGTAAGTCATTCTCAAAGGACAGAGAGGCAGCCAAAGCAAGGTCCTGTTTCTTGAGGCATGTTTTTCCCCCATGAAGTGAACATTCAAGGTAAGCCACTATAGTTCCTGTATATTGTCGGCAACAATTTCTATAGAAGTACAAAGGCTGCTGCTGTTTAGTAGCTCAGTCATGTCTGACTCTTTGCAACCCCGTGGACTATCGCTCACCAGGCTCCCCTGTCCATGGATTTCCCAGGCAAGAATACTGGAGTGGGTTGTGATTTTCTTCTGCAGGAGATCTTCTTCATCCAGGGATCGAACCTCCACCTCCTGCTTGGCAGGAAGATTCTTTTCCACTGAGCTCAGTTCAGTTCAGTTCAGTCGCTCAGTCATGTCCGATTCTTTGCAACCCCATGGACTGCAGCACCAACTCCCGGAGTTTACTCAAACTCATGTCCACTGAGTTAGTGATGCCATCCAACCATCTCATCCTCGGTTGTCCCCTTCTTCTCCCACCTTCAATCTTTCCCAGCATCAGGGTCTTTTCCAATGAGTTTGTTCTTCGTATCAGTTGACCAAAGTATTGGAGTTTCAGCTTCAACATCAGTCCTTCTAATGAACACTCAGGACTGATATTCTTTAGGATGGACCGGTTGGATCTCCTTGCAGTCCAAGGGACTCTCAAAAGTCTTCTCCAACACCACAGTTCAAAAGCATCAATTCTTTGACGCTCATCTATCTTCACAGTCCAACTCTCACATCCATACATGACTACTGGAAAAACCATAGCTCCACTGAGCTACCCATCACTAAACATACCCTAAACACAAATTAGCTTTCTAGATGATTTAGATCAATATTCTAAGAATTCCTGAAGTTTTTTAGTATAATTTCATAGAGATGAGAGAGTAATAACAATAATGATGATCCGAAAGAAGGGCCATCTGTATGTTAGTATAGGGCCATTCAACAAACACTCCTAAAACCTGTATATTTTGACTTATGTAACCCCCCAGAATGCTATAAGACATGTAAAACTATTAGTAACTTTGTTCTTCATTATACATAAAGAGTTTATAAACCTTGCTCAAGTTCATGGATAAGAAGTTGCAGAGTTTGGATTTAAATCCAGACATTCTGACCTCCAGAATGACTCCACACTTCATGGCCAAGATTTCAGAAATTCATGTTTCTGAACATCTATGTAAATTTTATTTATCATTCAGGACTTTTAGGAAAAATAAATAGAAAAGAAAATTTACTCCAGTAATTTCAGTTGATCAGAATTCAGGTCAATATCAATTTATTGAAGAAATAAATAAACCAAACGTAAAACAAGGGGCTGTATTGTCTTAACCTCTTCAACATTTTACATGACTTTTTAATCTCTCAGGTGAATACTTCATTGGAAAACCTTTTTTAAATTAACATTTAACTGTATCATTAAATCTCATTTTTTAAAACTCTCTATTATGCATACCTATACTATGTCTATACCCAGTTGCCAATAGGTCTCCAAACTGAGAGAAATATGAATACTAAAAATATTTCTTTCTGGTTGGAAATTTTCTTTAGGTCTATGGGTATAAATCAACAAAGCTGTGGATGGAACATGCTCTTTTCCCACATGAGTCAGTTAACTTTCCCCAGACAGAAACCATGTTTCTTGACCTTGGAATTCACCCTGGCTCTCACCAACCATACTTGAACTAACACATACATTTGAAATGTGTTTCAAATGTATTTCAAAAAAAAAATGCAAAAGATTGCACATGATTTAGTTCATCTGTGGCCACAGCTGAGGTCACAGTTTGATAATATGTTCTCTATATATGTGTTCATTAGGTAGAGTAGATTGATATACTTTAAAATGTTTAGAGTACAAATAAGTTAAATAATAATGTTTACAGACATGTTACAAAGCTACACAAGAAATCAAAGATAGATGCCTGTTATCCAGGAAACAATGAGTCCTATTAATGTAATGTGATCTCCTGAACCCCATTACTGAGAATAAAAATCTTTTAAAGTAATTTTATTTATTGCTATTAGTGCACTGGAAAAAAATATCAAAGTCTGGCTTCATCTTCCAACAACAACAACAACAAAAAATTATTAGTATGTTTAACATTAGGATGAAATTTAGTGCTATTAATGAAAAATAGTATCATTACAATGGAGCTTCCCTGGTGACTCAGTGATAAAGAACGCATGAGGCGTGGGTTCAATCCTTGCACAGGAAAGATCCCCTGGAGAAGGAAATGTCAACCCACTCCAGTATTCTTACCTGAGAAATCCCATGGACAGAGGAGCCTGGCAGGCTACCGTCCATGGGGTCCCAAAAGAGTTGAACACAATTTAGTGACTAAATAATAAAAATCTTTACAATAAATCAGGCCTTGAGTGCATTTTTTATTTAAAAACTGTAGAGGGGGGGATTAAAATATATTATCTGTGTTTGTTCTTGTGGCTAATACGTGGTACTAACATTGCTTTTCTTTAACTTCCTGGCATAAACCCACTGAGGCCAGTGAACAAGGAGAAACCAGAGACACACAACATCAAGACAGGCTTTGCTCTCGTCCTCTGTTTATAGGTGAGGAAGCTGCGCCCAGGACAGGGAAATGACTTGCCAGGTTAACAAAGGAAAGCTAGACAGAACCTCACTGTCTCCCCCAACCCAGGCTCCACCCATCTCTTCCCTAGTGTCTCTTTTGCTTCGAGAAGTATGGTTACTATTAAAATAATGGACAAAATGTATAAATACATAAAATGATGATAGAAATAAATGTAATTAGAATGAACATAAAAGATCTAACTTCAAGAAAAAAAAAAAAAATGTGACAGGAAAGAGAAGACTTGAGGGAGACTTCCTCAGGGGTTTCTGGGGAGCTGGGCTCTCACGTGGGGACCTGGGCTCCTACGGAAAGAACCAAGAGGCAGCATGATGGCCGTGGAAGCAGGAGAGGACCAGCGACGCCCACGTGCTCCCGGCGCAGGGTGACCGGATGGAGCGCGTCTTCTGCACATTCTTGCACAAAGCGGACAACTCATCCATGTTAATTTTCTTCCCCTTCCACATAGTTTTTCCTAGAAGGTATCTCTGGTCCACCAAATGATGGTGCCTGCTCATCTCTAGAATTCCAAGCTGGATTAGCATCGACAAGCCAAAAAAAAAAAAAAAACCACATCACCTGCTTCTCTGTGCATCATCTAAATCGATAGGGCAGGGATGCTTCCCTCTTTAATGGGTCATGAGAGAATTACGGAGGTTTCATGGCGAGGCCGGGACTCAGGTTGTGGTTCAGAGATTTCCAGCAGCACATTCTGGTGATTAAGAAAAGCAAATGGTCAGTTTCTGATTGGTTTTGTCTGCTCTGCCTGATGCTTCCGACTGGCTTCCAAGGTCTTTAATCCTTTCTTCTTTCCCTCCCAAAACATTCACACATTTTCCTTGTAATGTGGTATGTTAAGAGGATACGTATTTTCATTTCTTTGGCTTCTGAATATATTTCGTTAGTAAGGAAATTCTCTCCAGAGGAACCTGGGGCTGAGGACCAATTGTATAGATGCCTTGGAAAACTGAAGTACTAAGGCAGTCAGCCTGAAGAGTGTTTGCTTGAAGATATGCTGGAGTTTTCTGGGGGAAAAGAGATAAGGAAGACTATGGGTAACAAAATAAAGGAGGAAAAAAGGAAAAAATATTTATGTGTTTCTCCTAAGATTTTATTCCGAAAAATTTAAAACAGAAAAGTAAGAAATGAGTACCTGACATTTATACCCCAAACATATTGAAAAACAGTTTGCATTTAGTCAAATGTGCTATTCTTTCCTGTATATGTTCCCCCTTGAACCATTTTAAAATAAGTAGAAGACATCACGAACCCCTACTCCCATAAAATTTTATATTCTTCCTAATAAGAACATATTCTCACATATACTCTTGCCACTTCAAATATGCTAATAGGAATAATGAAAGTGAAATTTGCCCAGTTGTGTCTGACTCTTTGCGATCCCATGGACCATATAGTCCATGGAATTCTCCAGGCCAGAATTCTGGAATGGATAGCTGATCCCTTCTCTGGGGAATCTTCCCAACCCATGGATCACACCCAGGTCTCCTGCATTGTGGGTGGACTCCTTACCAGCTGAGCCACCAGGGAAGCCCAAATAGGAATAATAACAATAATAATAGCAAAATTCAGCACCATAAAATATCCAACCTATATGTACATCTCTTCAATTTTGACAGAAATGCCTTTTATATCTCTTAGTTTCTTTTTCTTATTTTCTTTTGTTTTGAACTGAGATCCAACTGAATGTCATGCGTTGAACTCAGTTGTTACTGATTCAGTCTCTTTTGTCATGGAACAGTCCTCTCTCCTGTGTTTAGTTTTTTGTTTTTTGTTTTTTTTTTTTCATTTATTTTTATTAGTTGGAGGCTAATTACTTTACAATATTGTAGTGGTTTTTGTCATAGAGTGACATGAATCAGCCATGGATTTACATGTATTCCCCATCCCGATCCCCCCTCCCACCTCCGTCTCTACCCGATCCCTCTGGGTCTTCCCAATGCACCAGGCCCAAGCACTTGTCTCATGAATCCAACCTGGGCTGGTGATCTGTTTCACCCTAGATAACATACATGTTTCGATGTCTCGAAACATCCCACCCTCACCTTCTCCCACAGAGTCCAAAAGTCTGTTCTGTACATCTGTGACTCTTTTTCTGTTTTGCATATAGGGTTATCATTACCATCTTTCTAAATTCCATATATATGTGTTAGTATACTGTAATTGTCTTTATCTTTCTGGCTTACTTCACTCTGTATAATGGGCTCCAGTTTCATCCATCTCATTAGAACTGATTCAAATGAATTCTTTTTAATGGCTGAGTAATATTCCATGGTGTATATGTATCACAGCTTCTTTATCCAGTCTGCTGATGGGCATCTAGGTTGCTTCCACGTCCTGGCTATTATAAACAGTGCTGCGATGAACATTGGGGTACACGTGTCTCTTTCAGATCTGGTTTCCTCAGTGTGTATGCCCAGAAGTGGGATTGCTGGGTCATATGGCAGTTCTATTTCCAGTTTTTTAAGAAATCTCCACACTGTTCTCCATAGTGGCTGTACTAGTTTGCATTCCCACCAACAGTGTAAGAGGGTTCCCTTTTCTCCACACCCTCTCCAGCATTTATTGCTTGTAGACTTTTGGATAGCAACCATCCTGACTGGGGTGTAATGGTACTTCATTGTGGTTTTGATTTGCATTTCTCTGATAATGAGTGATGTTGAGCATCTTTTCATGTGTTTGTTAGCCATCTGTTTGTCTTCTTTGGAGAAATGTCTGTTTAGTTCTTTGGCCCATTTTTTGATTGAGTCATTTATTTTTCTGGAATTGAGTTTGAGGAGTTGCTTGTATATTTTTGAGATTAATCCTTTGTCTGTTGCTTCGTTTGCTATTACTGTGTTTAGTTTTAATCTCATTGTATTGTTTAAAAATGGCAAGTGACTTTGTAGAATATCCCATTCCCCAGTGTTCTTTTTCTTCATGATGTCATGATATCATAAATTGTTCCTTACTCTTTTTGAACTGGAGGTTAAGTCTATGACCAGGGTCAATACACTGTGGCCAAGGGCCAAGTCTTGTCCACAACCTGCTTTTGTGAATAAAGTTTTATTGAAACAAAATTACACTCAGTTATTTAGATATTGTCTGTGGCTGCCTTTGCCTTATGATGGAATTGGGGATTTGTAGCAGAGAGCATATGGTCCCAAAAGACCAAAATATTTATATTTTCTCCCTTTACAGAAAAGTTTGCCAGCCCCTGGTCTAGGTGCAAGCTTAACATAGAGGGCAAGAATCTTTCAGAGGTGGTACTGGGTACCTCCTGCGGCACCATATCAAGTGTCAGGCTGTCCCTCCACTAGTGTTGCTCACACATCATGTTCTGTCCACTGGAAAATCGGTGTCCTTTTCTTTGAAGGTACTAAGGAATTCAGGGTAAATACATTGATGCTATGTCTTTCCCAACAATCTTATAAATCAAAGATTTTATTTGCTGATTGCCTGAGTCAATCATGCCTACTCTATTATGATGTTACGTTTTTTAGATGGCACTCTGATGTAAAGCTAGGTATAGCTTGTTTCCTTTTTGTTAATTTTGCTTTTCTTTTTTGTGTGTTTCATAGCAAATTCTTGGATTTTTTTTTAAATTGCTAATGGAAAACCTAATACTAAATACTTTGGTTGCTCAAACTGTGCCACTGATTTTGCAATGGGAGCCTCTTCAAAATAGTTCTTTTACACTCTTGACACAACCCCCTTCATGTTTAAAACTTTCAGACTTAAAGGGCACCTCTCACAGGGGCACCTCAAAAGTGGTTTGTATATTCCCTGCCCCAGAGTCAAAATCAGCCATTTCTCTAAAGAGGCTTAGCTCTTTTTTGCGGGAGATGGTATTTAGAGTCTAAGATCTGAACACTTTCTCACTGCTTCAGAGAGGCTCTGGCTGTTCATGAGCCTGTTGAGTAGTTAGAGCTAGAAAGCCCAAAGAACTCATGACTTGATGTTACCCTTCCCAATTCAAGGTTACCTTAAGGAACTTCCCACAGGCCTATTTGTATCCATTGTTTCCTATGCTAAAAAATCATGGTTCTTAAAATCATTACTATATATTTATTTATTGACCTTACCCTACAATGTGATAATAATTTTGACATTTTAAAGCAATATTTTAAAAACAGTATCACTGCTAACAAGAAACATACTTCTTGAGGTTACATGTTTCTTCTCCCCTTTCCCCCTTTCCTCTCCTCCTTTTTATTCTCTTGTACCCCCGACCCCTCCTTCTTTCCCTAGGGTACTCAACACACGATCTAGGCACTATGTCCAAATTCCTTCGATACCATCTTTTCTTTGCATGATTATAAATATGTTTGCAATTTTAGTTTATTTTTTCTTTATGACTTAATTTTCCCACATCTGCAATATTTTTCCACATTCCTTATCTTGGCTTCCTGGAGAAACCACCCATAGAAAGGTGTAGTGTCTTGAAACCTACTGCGAAGTGAAAGTAAGGATGCTGGAGGGCACTTGTGCTGCCTACTTGAGCACAGGAAAGGCACCTGGGCCCCAGGAGAAGAGCTGGAGGACCTGCCTGAGGACACAGGTTAACCGGCAACTCTCACTTTAATGTCCCTTCATCACCCTCTACTGGCACAGCTCCGTATTGTGCAGGAGGCAGAGGACATGATGTATGAACAGGGTCCAGTCCCCCTTCTCACAGAGCAGGGACGGAGGGTGGCTTTGGACCGCAGAGACAGGAAGTTGATAACCAGCTGGCTTATTCATAACCCACAGGTCTCCCCACAGCTCGGCTCCTGGCCACTGCTTTCTCTTGCAGCCTTGTTGGGGAAAAACCCTCATTGTCCAGTGTCTCTGCAGGAACCTTGGCACTCCTGGGAATGCCTTTCTGGCTCCATGATCTCGGTTCTCTCAAGCGTTCAAAAAACCACTAGGATTTTGTAGATAATCTGGCTTTCCCTCATTGTTTGCTCAGTAGTGATGTTCTGAGGCTTCTTCTCTCTAAGTAGAAGTAGCCTAGAGGGTCAGTAATTCGAGAGCAGGATCACATAAAGTGTGTGCAGCACAAGGGTGGATGTGGAACAACCGTGCCCTGGTGGGACGACAGATCTGGAGGCATTCTGACAAGTCGTCTTGTGATACTAGGTCAACTTATTAACAAAACAAAACAAAAAAAGCATAGCTTAATGTTGAACAGCACTTTCCAAGGTCATCTGTTTAGCTAAACTCTCAAACAGATCCAAAGTGGACTTTTGCAGAGATGTTCATCACACTCTTGCTTGTGGCGGTGAAGTACCAGGGGCTATCTTAGCATCTGCCCTGCGGGAGTGGGTAGAGGTATGTGATGGGGGTGCACCATGGGGCCCCGAGCAACAGCTCAGAAAAACAGGTCAGATGTACTCAGAGTAACATGAGTGGATCTTACAACCTCACTGCTGATATGCACACGGCAGTGGCATATATTACAAATAATGCATATAAACTAGACTTTGCAAGGATAGATGTGAACAACAGGAGATGCATTCACATATTAGAAAGATTGCCTGTGGGAGTCAAGGAAATAGATTTGGAGAATGAGAATACAAAGAAATAATAATAACTAATAAAAATGATATTCAGCAATTACTACAGTACATGCTGGATGTGGGCTTTGCACAAATTAACTTTTTTAATCCTCAGTACAACCCTAAGAGATTGAAACTATTATTATCTTCATTTTATTACAAATGAGAATACTAAAGCACAGAGAAGTGAAATAAATAGCCCCAGACAACACAAATAGCAAGGTAGTAAATAAAATTAGCAGATCAATGATGATAAAGTGCCATGAAGTGAGAAGAATGATCAACTCAGCCCTCTGGGCCTGAAACTTAGTGATAATAACAATAAAATCAACAGTGACCACAGGAGAACATACATGAACTGGTCTTCCTATAGTGTGTGGTGTAATTAGTCTAATAAACATACAAACTGAGTTGCTATTTTAAAAAGAGACACCAAATTACATCGACATGATGCCTTCAAATTTTGATGTTGGAGAAGACTCTTGAGAGTCCCCTGGACAGCAAGGAGATCAAACCAGTCAGTCCTAAAGGAAATCAAGCCTAAATATTCACTGGAAGGACTGATGCTAAAGTTGAAGCTCCAATGCTTTGACCACCTGGTGCGAAGAGCTGACTCATTGGAAAAGACCCTGAGGCTGGGAAAGATTGAAGGCGGGAGGAGAAGGGGACAACAGAGGATAAGATGGTTAGATAACATTACTGACTCAATGGACATGAATCTGAGCAAACTCCAGGAGAGAGTGAAGGACAGGGAAGCCTGGCATGCTGCAGTCCATGGGTCACAAAGAGTAGGACATGACTTAGTGACAGAACGACAATATATTATACAGATGGAGAAGGAAATGGCAACCCACTCCAGTATTCTTGTCTGGAGAGTCCCATGGACAGAGGAGCCTGACGGGCTACAATCCATGGGTCACAGAGAGTCTAACAAGACTTAGTGACTGAGCACAAAATACATAGAAGTTTCTTTTGCTCCATATTTGGATCTTAGCTGGATATTACAGCTTAACTCCCATCATGTTTGGTTTCTTTATTTTGCATTTAAACCAGCAAGAAAGGATAAAAGAGCATGGAGTCTATGTTTATGGCTTTAAGGTTGTAAGTATACACTATTTCTTTTGCAGCCCATTGACCAACACTTAATCAGATGGCAGGACCTGGTATCCATTTGGAAAATGAGACTATTTGCCTGAGTCGCTGGCTCCAGGCACAACTTAGGAATTCCATCATCAACAGGAGTAGGATGAAAGAATATTAGTAAATAATTTTCATTTCTTACTGTCCTTCATTCAGAAGGGTGCAATTTATTTTCTCCTACTTTCTCATCAGAGAATATTATCTCAGTTGTTTAGCAACCCCAAATGAGGGAAATTTCAAAGTCTTCAAACTAACTTTAAAAGTTTCACCTGGTATTTTCTTCAAGAAGAGTCAAAAACTTCCTTCTCTACCTGACACTTCATTGTTCTTTAGTTGCTTTAGTCCTGTCTGACTCTTTGCAACCCCATGGACTTTAGCCCTTTAGGCTCCTCTATCCTTGGGCTTTCCCAGGCAAAAATACTAGAGTGGGTTGCCCTCTCTTCAAGGGTATTCCTGATCCAGGGATCAAACCCACATCTCCTTCATTGGCAGGTGGATTCTTTACCACTGAGTCACCTGGGAAGCCCCACCCTGATGCTTAATGTTTACCAAATCCAGCATCTGCCTGTTACTTACCTGTTTGGTGATGGAGCAGTGTAAGGAGTTCAGCGTAAGGACTGCAGAGTGCTCCCAGCGGCCCAAGGACCAGCAGAGCTCTGCAGACACAAGAAACTTCCTTTATGAATAAACCCCCATTCATTCCTCAGCTTTTTATTCTATAAAACACTGTGTAGCAAAGATAAGGATTGGAGGTGAAGGCAAGGCAATTTTCTCAATGAAGCCACTGTTATTCAGACCTTGGCTTAAGGTCCAATATCATCGTAAAATGTAACCTCCATGGATTCCAGCTTTTCTGAGCATAAATTGCTTTTGTTTTGAGCAGTCGCCATACTAGACAGCACAGGCTGAGTTATACCTTATTATGTAAGTGTGTCCATCGCTCAGCCCTGTCCGACTCTTTGTGACTACATGGACATTAGCCCACCAGGCTCCTCTGTCCATGGGATGTCCCAGGTAAGAATAACTGGCATGGGTTGCCATTTCCTCCTCCAGGGGGTCTTCCAGACCCAGAAATTGAACCTGAGTCTCTTGCATAAGGAGGCAGATTCTTTACCACTGAGCCACTTGTGAAATCCTGACCTTATTAAGATAAACTCAAATCAGTGTGGCTTTAAACATGTCTACCTTGAATCTCTGGGGACTCTGGTCCACATTATTCCCTTTAAGGATCTGAACTGATACAGGGGCCAGTCTGGACAACCGACACCAGCAGGGAAGAATGAGCTGACCTGTGTCTTGGTTCTCCATGTCCCATCAGTCAAGAACAAGTCACTACTGTTCACGTTTTACTGGAGAAAGTAAAGCACAAGGAAGTGGCCATCCTCACCTGTTCCTGTAAGACAAAGCTGTGGAAATATTTCATAAATGACATTAAGGACTATCACAACTATAACTGCTAAATAAACATTTATCTTAAAAAGAGCTTCTCAAGCTGAACCTATCTAACTATAGTAAATATCTCTTAAAAACAATGTTCAGTACAAGGTGCAAAGCAAAATATTTGTATTAGCCTTTTGTTTCTTTTTTTTCCTCTTTGCTTGTATTTGCCACAGTGTGTCCTATTCATTGTCTGTCAATTAAACATCTCATTGTTGGCAGCTTCACCAAAGATCTTATTTTAAGACCCCCTTGCGGGAAGGGGCAGCTTGTTTTCACAGACGATGCATAAAATTTACAGTGAGTACTTTGCAACTGAATACAAGTGAATAGATCATTTTATAATAGGCTATACAATATGACATTCCTCTTTAAATATATATATATATATATACACATATATATATATACACACACACACACATATATATATATATATATATATATATATATATAAGTTTCAGTTGTGTCAGACTCTTTTCAACCCCATAGATTATAGCCCACCAGTCTTCCCTGTCCATGGGATTTTACAGAGAAGAATACTGGAGTGGGTTGCCATTTCCTCCTCCAGGGGATCTTCCTGACCCAGGGATTGATTCTTTACTACTTAGCTATCTGAGAAGCCCAAATATAAATAAATATGTATGTATGTATGTATGTATGTGTGTGTGTGTGTATATATATATAGGTATATGTATAGATGTGTATATTCACATGAACATATAGAGAGAGAACTTTTAGAATTTCTGACAGGTTCTAGCTATTATCAGGAAAGCATAAAAACTCTCAGCCATCGCAGCAGTCCTTATCTGCACACCAGTTACACCTATATAGGGAGATCTGAAGTGAAGTGAAGTGATAGTCACTCAGTTGTGTCCAGCTCTTTGTGACCCCAAGGACTGTAGCTCTCCAAGCTCCTCTGCCCATGGGATTCTCCAGGCAAGAATACTGGAGTGTGTTGCCATTTCCTTCTCCAGGGGATCTTCCCAACCCAGGGATTGAACCCGGGTCTCCCGCATTGCAGGCAGACTGTTTACCAACTGAGCCACCAGGGAAGCCCCTGGGGAGATCTACTCATTCACAAGTCCAGCTATAGTCTTGACTGGCTAGAAAACCGTTTTGCTCTAAGTTAATTTCCAATGCACTCTCGTCTTTTGCTTTATGCAGAAAGGTACTGCTTCGAACTGCCCAGGATGCCGTAATAATCAGCCACTGGTCAGATTAGCACACGGAAGGGCTGGGAGACCTGCCAGGGCTGGAGGACAATTGCTGTGCTTCTTTCTTGCTCCTTTGGGCTGTAGTGCTTCGGGTTCAGGTAACATCGTGTCATCCTCAGGGACGGGAACAGCTTCTTACAGGAACTGCTCTCTGGTCTCAGATCCCACACTTGCTCCTCTCTTCAAGCACCTGACCCTACACGGTCCCTGCAACAAAGTCTGTGTGTTTTGATGATCTGGAGTGACTCTCACTCCTGCCTGGACCCTAGGGGATACAGTCGTTCAAATCAGTGTTCGTGATCATTTTGTATGCCTTCATCCATTCTTGTCCTCAGTCACTCAGTCCCACCTGACTCTCTGTGACCCCATGGACTGTAGCCCACCAGGATCCTCTGTCCATGGAATTTTCCAGGCAAGAATCCTGGAGTGGGTTGCCATTTCCTCTTCTAGGGGATCTTCCCAACCCAGGAGTTGAATCTGAGTTTCCTCTGTCTCCTACATTGGCAGGCAGATTCTTTACCACTGAGCTACCTGGGAAGCCCTTCTTCATCTATACAAAGGTCAACTCATGAACATATTCACCCAATGATCAAACCACTTCTGTCTTAAATAGAAAGTAACTGAGCCCTGGAAAGGTAAAAGCTGTTACCAAAATCTACTTTTCCCCTCTCAAATTCTCGATGTCAAGCCCTCAAAATTTATATCTCTCAATGATTTCCCAAGATTTCCTGTTTCACCAAGGTTGATTGAGTGCTTTTTTTGTTGTTTTTCTTTCTTTGTTTTCAGTTGAAGGATAATTACAATATTGTGTTGGTTTCTGCCATACATCAACATGGATCAGTCACAGGTATACATACGTCCCTTCCCTCTTGAGCCTCCCTCTCTCTTCCCATCCCATCCCACCCCTCCAGGGTGTCACAGAGCCCTGGTTGGAGTTCACTGAGTCACGAGGCAAATTTCCACTGACTTGCTGTTGTTGTTTTCACAAGCCAGGCATTGTAGGAAGAGATTTCACTTCACATTTTGCTTATTCCAATTAGCCTTGTAAGTTGCCAACTAACCTTGAAACTTCTGCCAGTGATCTTATACTGGAACTCTCATCCATGCATTAGATGGTCTGTTGTGTTTAATAAAGCTTGTGTGCGGCTTCTTTGTTTTTTTTTTTCAGCTGAAATGATATCTACTGTGCCAAGTACTAGGCTTTGTCCTCATCCTGATGCTTTGCTACTTAGTGATTTGAGGTTGGGCTCAGATGTCCACACTTCTTCTTGGGCCTTCTTGGGCCACAAATCCTTGGTGCAGTCAAGAGGGAGCCCCCAGAGGGAGATGGCACGATGGGGGAGGGGTAAGTGATGCCCCCTCCCCCGTTCCTGGGCACCCAGAGGACGTCCCAGCAATGACTCCATGACCAGAAGTCAGGGTTACTGCCCTGTGGGTCCAGGAGCCCTAAAACGAAGTGCCCAGCTTGTCCTCCTCAGAACTCTGCTCTCATACCCTCAGGGATCTCTCTAAGCATCGTCGTTTTAATCATTACCATCTCTTTCCTTGGTTCCCTAAGCTCTAGGGGTATTCCCTGCTCCTCTGGTTGCCATTCTGTGATGTGTTAGTGCCTTTTTTTTTTCCATTCCAATTCTGAAATAAGTGAACAATGCTTTACAGTAGGGCTTCCCTGGTGGCTCAGCTGGTGAAGAATCCGCCTGTAAAGTGGGAGACCCGGGTTCGATCCCTGGGTTGGGAAGATCCCCTGGAGAAGGGAAAGGCTCCCCACTCCAGTATTCTGGCCTGAAGAATTCCATGGACTGTATAGTCCATGGGATCGAAAAGAGTTGGACATGACTGAGTGACTTTCACTTTCACTATCAATGCTTTATAGTAAATGTTCTGTTTAAATAACTGATATTCTCTAATATATATGCCAAATATAGAAAATGTATAGAATGTTTTTAAAAATTATAAATTGACTTACCACCCAAGGATAGCTATTATCAATATTTTAACCCCTGTTATCAATATTTTAACCTCTTTCTCCAAGTATTTCTTAGAAATAATTATTTTTTGAGACTGGCATTCACTATTAGAACTACTTACATAAAGTATCTGTTTTTCCTTTATTTTATTTTAAAAATCACAGGCAGAGATGTATCAAATTATAGAAGCACTTATAAGTTGTTTGGTAAATATATTTGGTCACTTTATTCCCAAGTTTAATGGGAGATCTAGTGAATCAACTCAAAGATGTAGGAAATTATATTCCAGAGCAACTAATCCTGAGGTTCTGGGAGAGTTTTTGCACTAACTAAGGGCGCCATGCATGGAGCAGAGCAGCAAACAGCCAAAAGAGAGATGTCAGGGCACATCCTCTGAGTTCCAGGTCACTTCTGGTGACACCAAAATGCTTCTCAATTAAGTATTTGTATGTCATGCCCCTGGCCTGAGTATAAGCCAGAATTGAATTACTGAATGATACTTCATGACTTAACAAACACCTTCAGCGATGCCAGTCAAGTGTGTGGAGAAGCAGAAACTGTGAGATGCAGAAACTGTGATGGGATTGGATAGATGGACCAGGACTTCAGTGGGGCAAACTCCTCTAAAGCCCATGGGGAGGGACCAGGAGAAGACGGGGAACCTTCACATTGAGCTGTGGGGCTGACCCCTGTGCAAGCAGAGAAGGAAGGGCAGAGGGCTGAGTGAGGACAGCCAGATGCACCTGCAGTCAGTGGTGAGAAAATCTCGGCCAGGCTGCCAGGAGTCTTTAAGAAAAGGTAAACATTTTTAAGTCAAGAAATATGGAAAGCCTGCCATGTTATTCATGCCCAATCAGTGCTGACTAAGATCTAAATGAGTTAGAAAATAGCCACCAAATTAGCACAAACTTCCTAATGGAAATAGCATGGTTTATGACTATAAGCACTTGTTTTTTATTAAAAATCAGATTGTATGCAAATGTGAAAAGAAGAAACAGAAATTACTTGCAAACCCAAGTCCCTTAACATTTTTGTGTGTCACACAAAGAGCTGGGCTACACCTTTTTCTCTGTTGATGTTTTCCCCCATACAGGTGATAAACATGCCCACTGTCTCCTTTCCTCTCCTTTGGAGTTTCAGTTGCTCTCTCTTACCCGAATGCATAATTCAGCACATAGCTAGCTTCCTTTCAAGCTCCTCCAACATAAACTCTTCACAGCAAAAGTATGAGCAGTGAGAGCTTATTGCAGATTTCACTGGGGAGATGAAGGAGATTGTTTAGATGGCACATCCTACAATAAAAAACATAAAAATCTCCATTACAATTTATCTTCTCCAAGTACAATATCAGCCTAAATCGTACAGCTACCTACATTTTCTTCTCTGCCCTTTCTTCATTAGCAGCCAGCCTCTTCTTCCCAGATATTCCTCAGATGTCTCGCCATTTTGTTATGCAAAACAGTTTGACTCTTCCTTAGCTGATACCCCATAATTTAGATGTCCAAGCCCATGGTGATGAACTAAATGCCTGTGAGTTAATAATGCATGTTCTTTAGAAGGCAAGCGTCACACACATGAGCATACACCCGGTAATTCCAAACCACTCTAAATCATTTTTTCTCAAACTCCTTGAAGCTGTCCCCAAGAAGAATATCGATAGGGGAAAAAAATCACTTCTGTATCCTAATGTACATGTTAACAACATTTTCATCCTCTTATTTTGTACAAAATGTATCACAGATATTATTCTTAGTCAATATAGCTGGTGATATTTTTATAAGAATGCTACTGATTTATTTAATGTCTGCTAGGAAAGGGTATTTATGTATGTGCATGCCTATATATAATTGTCTTAAAAATATGTAAGGAATGTATGCATTGGTATATGTGTGCATTGGGGATATTTGTTCACTAAGATTTTTTTGGATATGCTGAATTTCTAGATTTGGAATTTCTAGACATGTTTATCAGTGTATATTTCTCATCAATAGAATTAAAGTAAGCTGTCTCTTTCACTCCAAAATCAACTTGGGAAGTCTTTATATCAATACTTTGACTTCCCATATAACTATTAAAATGCTATTTTTGAGTATAAAAAATAATATGCTCATATTTTGATTATGATTAGTGTGTGTGTGTGTGTGTGCACATGTGTGTGTCTGTGTGTGTGTGCGTGTGTGTGTGTGCAAGTGTGTGTGTGTCTATGTGTGTGTGTGTCTGTGTGTGTGTGTGCATGTGTGTGTGTGTGTATGCGTGCACTCAGTCACTCAGGTGTGTTCGACTCTCTGGGACCCTTTGGAAGCTGTCACCAGGCTCCTCTGTCCATGGAATTTTCCAAGCAAGAATACTGGAGCTCATTGCTATTTCCTACTCCAGAATGCTTACTATAAACCTATGGATAATTTTGATGAACATCTTTGTCTCGATTATTTTGAGTTTTGTCATTTTCTCTGTAAATGTCTCACACAGCTTTTGGTTCCACTACTATTCAAATGCCAGAACCACATGAAGGCTTCACAGGAAAACAAAATTACCATCTGATATCCATCATGAACAGATAAGAAACAAACAAAAAACCCAAGCAAATCAAATCCTTCCATATGTAAAAATAATAATACATCAGAAGCAAGTGGCGTCATCCTTAGATTCAAGTCTTGATAACAAGGCTTGTTTTCAAGCCATGTGACTCACCACGCTATTGGTTTTCTCTTGCTACCGTGACAAATGAAAACCCACAAATTCAGGTACTGAAAACAGCACGAACATGCGATCCTGAGACTGTAGGTAAGAAGGCTGATATGGTCTTCTTGGGCTAAAATAGTGGTGTCAGAGGGACTGCATTCGGTCTGGGGGCATCAGGAGAGGCTCCCCTAACTTTTCCAGCTTCAAGAGGCCACCTGCATCTTTGACTCAAGATACCTTCCTTTATCTTAAAAACTAATAGGGACAGATTGAGTCCTACATAAAGGTCAACAAAGCAGAATAGAGTCCAGAAATAGATTTATGCCCATCTTTAACTGATATCTTACAAAGGTGTGAAGGCAATCTAGAGGACAAAAATCATCTCAAAGTACATTATAAACCTAAATATAAAATATAAAACTACAAAAATGTGTATAAAATATATACAAGAAACAAGAAAATAGATTCATGTCACCCTTAGGCAGTGTCCTGAGGTACAATACCAGAAGTACAATTCAGAAAATGATCAAGAATTTTTAAAATGTATTCTTTGAAAGAATAATTCAGAAATAGAAAAGACAAATCATAGATGAGAGAAGAATGCTTGCACAAAAGTCTGTATGTCAATATTTATAGCAGCTTCATTGTTAATCTCCAAGAACTGGAAGCAACCAGATCGTATCTCAGTCTGTGAACACGTGAGCAGACACGGGCACATTCACTCAAGGAATCTGCCTGCGATATAGGAGATCCACATTTGATCCCTAGGTCAAAGAAGATCCCCTGGAGTAGGGAATGGCAACCCACTCCAGTATTCTTGCCTCAAGAATCCCATGGACAGAGGAAGCTTGTGGGCTGCAGTCCATAGGGTCACAAAGAGTCAGATAAAACTTAAGTGACTTAGCACACACACATGCATGTTTGCTCTACGATCCAAATTCAGTTAAAAGTGGAAGTTTGTTAAGTATAGGAAATTGGCAGCACTGTGGTGGTAGGAGAAACCCAAAATCTGATCCTGTAAAAATAATTGTTCCAATCAATCTTGTAATGTAAGACTACCTCAATATTTAAAAATAAAATTGTAGTAATAATTAAATATGGCAACATATTAAGGTTGATTCCTGTATTCTGGAAGTTTAGTCAATAATAGTGATAAGTTCTTTGACTTTGTCTACATATTGATTTTAAAAGTTTTGAAGCATTTTGTGTACATTTATTAATACATATTAATATGCACATGTATACATATATATACACATATAACAGCATATATTAGAGTTACATTTTAATATATATTATATCCTATAGGTAATCTATGTCTTTCTTACGTGTGTGCTCAGTCATGTCTGACTCTTTGAGACCCCATGGACTGTAGCCCGCCAGTTTCATCTGTCCTCATGAGGTTTACCAGGCAAGAATACTGGAGTGGGTGGCCATTTCTTCCTCCAGGGGATCTTCCCAACCCAGAGACTGAAGCAGCATCTCTTGCACATCCCGCATTGGCAGGCAGATTCTTCACCAACTGTGCCCCCTGCGAAACCCCTGTCTATCTCTCTCACACATAAAATTTCTTAATATTTCCCTTAGCATATAATTGTGTGCACCCCAACTTGAGCAACTTTGGTCTAGGAATTGGTTTCTGGTTCACTTTCCCAGAACAATGTCCTCTAGTGTGTGTCAATGAACTGCTTCAATTATATACTTCAAATCTTGGGCTTCCATCTGTCTTCCTCCCTCCCTTCCTATAACCAAGTGCTCTTCTGAGCACTTTCTGTTTTCCAGGCTTTGTGCTAACGATAGACAAAATTTCATCATTTTTTGTTTCTAGGAGACAAAACCATGAATAATACCAACCTTCTCTAAAGGAAGAATAAGAGAGATAGACATAAACACAATATCACGTTAGGCTAAGAAGACAGGTCAAGATGCAACTAACTGTAGCCCAAGGGAGGGAAGGATCCCCTGGGCTAGGAAGGCCACAGCTCTCTCATCAGATATCCCCACTGCATGTGGGGACATGGTAGGACTAGACTACCAAGAAGAACAAGAGCAGGATGCCAGCAGACAGACCGGCGTGAGCACAGGCATGGCTGGCTGGAAGTCCCTGTTCTATCCGATAACAGCCAGCTAGCAGTCAAGTGAGTGTAAGCAAGAGCAGACTGACTTTTCCTGTTCAGTTCAGTTCAATTCAGTCACTCAATCATGTCCTACACTTTGTGAACCCATGGACTGCAGCATGCCAGGCCTCCCTGTCCGTCACCAACTCCCGGAGTTTACTCAAACTTAGGTCCATCAAGTCAATGATGCCATCCAACCATCTCATCTTCTGTCAACCCCTTCTCCTCCCACCTTCAATATTTTCCAGCATCGGGGTCTTTTCCAATGAGTCAGTCCTTCACATCAGGTAGCCAAAGTATTGGAGTTTCAGCTTCAACATCAGTCCTTCCAATAAGTATTCAGGACTGATTTCCTTTGGATGGACTGGTTGGATTTCTGTGCAGCCCAAGGGACTCTCAAGAGTCATCTCCAACACCACAGCTCAAAAGCATCAATTCTTTGGCGCTCATCTTTATGGTCCAACTCTCACATCCATACGTGACTACTGGAAAAACCATAGCTTTGACTATACAGACTTTTGTCAGCAAAGTAATGCCTCTGCTTTTTAATATGCTGTCTAGATTGGTCATAACTTTTCTTCCAAGGAGCAAGCATCTTTTAATTTCATGGTTGCAGTCACCATCTGCAGTGATTTTGGAGCCCAAAAAAATAAAATAAAAAAATAAAGCAAAAAACGTTTCCTGTTTCCTGGCCGTTAATAAATACTGTAGGCTTTGCAGGTCACAGGTAAGCCTCTCCCGCAACTACTCAGCCCTACTACTGCCGTCGCGTGTGAGAGCAGTCATACACTTCAGCCATGGCTATGTTGCAGTAAAACTTTATGTGAAAATACAGTGAACAAACCAGCATCTTCCTAGAGCAGCGCTGTGCCTGCTTCACTTCAAAGGCTGAACTTCTCCCATGGGTCCTGCAAATCCAAGTAGTAGTCTCTTTGGTGAAACTGAAGAGTTACTGGGACGCAAAGAATAATCTTGTGCAACTGAAGATTTTATCCCTGGATTTCTACTCTACTGTCTTCAATTTTTAAAGAATTTTATTTATTTACCTCTTTCCAAACTATTTATATAGGTGAGTATAGTCCCAGATCTCTACTAATAATCACCTTATAATATAAAAATGTACTCATAGGCATACAAACATATCTCAGGATATTCAGTACAGGAATTTTCATTAAAAATATAATATTCAAAATAAATATGACCTTGTGCCTACATTTATAAAATACCAGCATTTTCTGTAATTGAAATGAAAATGATAAAATACAAGGTATTTTAGTGCAGGTTAGACCAGAAAAATGATAAATCTTTGCTTTTTACTTAATTATACCTATTTCTAACTCTTTTTCTTTCCAGCTTTATTAAATGTTGATTTATAAAAAATGTATCAAATTTGGATAACCTTGGAAATGCTAATCTAATCAGCCTTGATTCCTTTGATATGCAGACCTTATTAATCATAGCAAACTAATTTGTGTTACTTTAACTATCTAAAGCATTCTGTGAAGTTTGCAGTGTATCCTAGAATTAATTAACTCAGCTACTGTTCCAACATTTCAGCCAACTTCTTGTACAGGTCATTATGCTTAACATTTTAATATTTTACAGTAAATTATCCACCTCTTCAACATGCCAAACACATTTAATGAAATTGAAAAGTTGAAGTTTATAAAACTTTCTACAGTTTTTCTGTTAATATTAAAATATCTAGAGCTTTTATTATAGATGGTATAATCTAGAGAAATCTAATGCCTAAGTGTTCCAGAACAACAGTCACCAAAATATGCATTTAATTAAAATAAGTAGGTAATAAGTATACTGTAGGATATTTTTTAAGTATCAGTTTTTCCCAATGTCTTCAAAACAAAGTAAATTGGATGATAGAACCATTGAGCTCTATTTAAAATAAACAGAGAGAGCTACACTTGGTTTCTGAAGATTATTTTTGTTGTTTATGTCAGGACTGAGTATAATGGAAGATGATAAATAGATTTGAGATGTTGAAGGAAACATTAAAAATCAGTAATTAATAATCATCACAGCCTTACAACACGCCAACCACTGGGTCAAGCATCCTTATCACATTTAATCCTCACAATGGTGGTGGTTTAGTCACTAAGTCGTATCCAACTCTTGCGACCCCATGGACTGTAGCCCACCAGACTCCTCTGTTGATGTGATTCTCCAGGCAAGAATACTGGAGTGGGTTGCCATTTCCTTCTCCAGGGGATCTTCCTGACCAAGGAATCAAACCCAGGTCTCCTGCACTGCAGGAAGATGATTTATTGACTGAGCTATGAGGGAAGCCCCTAATCCTCACAATAATCCTATCATTATTGCCCATTTCAGAAATGCAAACTTTAACATGCCAAGGTTAAGTAAATCATGCCCAGAGGCACAGACCAATCTTTGGCAATATCAGCATTTTGAAAGAGCATCCATGTAGCACCATGGCACCAGTTCTGACATCTGCCACAGTTTGCCGCAGTAAAGAGAAATGAGAGAAGAGTGGAACCTTCTGATAAAGGGTTGAGCTCACGCTCAGCCAGGTGTTTGGTTGGAATTCCTGGTACATATAAATGCTTCAAAGGAAGCTCCAAGATTCAAACCTTCCATGGTTGCAAGTAACCTCACCAAGTTATTTATTTTGCCATTTATTTTATTTATGGAATTCACTCATTGAATCTGAATTTTGCTTTCTGATCTTAAAAATCAAGAAGGCGATTTTCTGATCCACGATTTGCACTGGAAACTTTGCTAAGATTTTTTTTTTTTTAAGTTCTTAAAAAGCAAGGAGAAGAAGATAGGCTCGTGATGTCTGCCTTGCATGTGTGTAGAAGAGCCGCTGGGTGAGTGTCAAGTTGTGGTTGTCAGGAGGAACAAGGAGAAGTGAACTTAAGAACTTAAGGGACCAGTCTGACTGTAGGCAAGTATATGAGGTCTCTGGTGAGCACACCGCCAGCTGAGGGATGCTGAGAGATTCCTCCTTGAAAATCAGTTTCTGATGGAGATGAACACTCAAGTCCTGATGAGAACAGGAAGGAAAGAATATGAGCAAGTGTGTGAAAACCAACCTAAGCACTAGTGTTCATTTACATCAACCCTGATATGCATTTCTTTGGTTAAAAAAAAAAGCTGTAGGGGCGAATTCAATGTCTAAAGTATATCCTGTATTCTGAATAATATGTATGACCTAAGGGATTAAGTGGAGCTTGACTCTCTGATGTCTTATGTTGATTATGTACATGTGTCTGCTCAGTCATGTCTGACTCTTCGTGATCCTATGGACTGTAGCCTGCCAGGCTCCTCTGTCCATGGAATTCTCCAAGTGAGAATACTGAAGAGGGTAGCCATTTCTTGCTGGAGGATGTCTTCCCGATCCAGGGATTGAACCCGTGTCTCAAACTGCATTGGCAGGTTTATATTGATTATCACTTAAAAATTTTAGTTATTTTCCTTTAAGCCACTGGCCATAAAATAAGTGTTTCTCAACAAATTCCAGTACACTGAGACTGATCAGTACATTTCAATTTATTAATGATGGGTTTTGTTTTATAGAATCAGCTATTAAAGGAATGAATAAGTTAAAGAAAAATGCTTCAAATAGATGTAGAAATATTAAAAATTATTCCTGAGGGTGAATCACTAAATTGTGCATGAACCCAGTCAAAGGTTCTAGTGGAGCATTTGAGAGGCTTAAGCACCACACAACATATCTCCTTTATCAGCTACATCCCCAGTCATCTTTGAGGATCCAGAAATAGAACTTTACAGTAACTCTGGCCTTTTGAGTTCTAGTTAAATGCATTTTCTATTACTGCCAGAGAGAGGTCATTCAAAAACTGGAGTGAGGGAAACTTGAAATCCTCTTGGATAGACAGGAAAATGGTGGTGCATGCATGAGCAGTCATGTCTGACTCTTTGTGACACATGGACTGTAACCTGCCAGGCTCCTCTGTCCATGGGATTTCACAGGGAAGGATGCTGGAGAGAGTTTGTTATGCCCTCCTCCAGGGGATCTTCCTGACCCAGGGATTGAACCCAGGTCTCCTGCACTGGCGGGTGGATTCTTTACCACTGCACTACCTGGGAAGCCCAAGAACAGCAAGAAGTCTGGACCATAGAAATTTCATGACCACTCAGTCAGCCATTTTCATTGAAATTATGCAATGTTCCAGTACTAAATGCCAGAGCTTTAGGGGGAAACAGCTTAATAATAAGTCATATATGGGGAGAAGGGGTACTTCCCTTATACTTATGGCTGATTCATGTTGGTGTATGGCAGAAACCAACACAACATTGTAAAGCGATTACCCTCCAATTAAAAATTTAAAAATCATGTGCAACAATAAGACTAAAATTCAACCAAGAAACAACTCATGGTGAAGGTTTGTATATAACTTGTGAAACTACATCGTTTTTCAAATTAAGGGATTGTTTTTTAGTGCAAATAAAATTTCTATATATGTACACCATCATTAAATCTGACAAAAGAGTAATATCACTTGGAGAGTTGAGAGGTAGACTACAGAAACCCCAGAAGGAGCTCAGACTCAGAAATAAAAATGGATTGTGACATGGAACTTCATTTTAATCTAATTAGCTCACCAAAGGGAAAGAAAAGCATGCTGCTTAGTGAAGCCAAGGATCTGCTTTGATGAGTCAGGATATGACAATTGGCATTTTAAAGTTGCCGCCAATGTTTAAGGAATAACATTTGGCCAAAGTTCTAGGTACAGTTAGATGGTGGTGATTGATTCATCCAATGAAATTTATCTGGGAAGTGTGACCCTGTGTCTTTATGAAGAAGCACAAATTAGCAGTTGATACTCAAATCCGCACTTAATATGTTGCTACAGAGCAAAATCGTAGTATAAACTTTCTCTTTCCTCAATAACGAATTAGAGGCTAACATCACAATATGTTCATGGCATAAGATTCTGATTGCAGTTAGAAGGGGGCGACAGCGGGTGAGATGGTTGGATGGCATCATCAACGCAATGGACATGACTTTTCGCAAACTCCAGGAGTTGGTGAAGGACAGAGAAGCCTGGTGTGCTGCAGTTCATGGGGTCACAAAGAGTCAGACACAACTGAATAACTGAACAACAACAACAAAACTTTATCCTTCCTATGAAATCCTTTGTTGTTGAAGAGATAAACACCCCAAGATTTAAAACAACATTCTGGCACAATAGAAAAATAACTGAGGGCTCTAAATTCAGAAAACAATAAATGGTTGGATGCAAGAGAAACCAAAAAAAAAAAAAAAAACAGGAATTGGAAGACTTCATGAGATGACTCTGGGGAGAAAAAAAGATTCCAGCTGTTTCTCATCTGGGACACATTTCACTTCCCTGCAACTTTTGAATTTAGGTATGAACATGTAACTTTTGGGGGCCAGTTCATTTTAAACTGAGTTTAAAAATCTTTTTGACCAATTTTGTGGTTAAGCAATGGCATGCAATAATAAATTTTAAAATTTTATTGAAAAGTAACATTCACACAAAATATTTCACATCATGTAACCACCCAGAACAATGATTTTTTTTTTTCCCTCAACAAGTCACAAGGGAAGAATAAGAAAAAAAATTAAATGATGCCAGGAAAACTCACAATAACTAGCAAAAGAATGGGGATTTTTCCTCTTGAAATGGGAGTAGATTCACCCTCCTCTGAGACACATGGGAGAGGAATGAACAGCAGAACAGAACCAGAACTCTACAAGCAAGAAAAGAAGGAAATGTGAGTTAGGTAAGAGACCAACAGTGTCTACCACAAAGTGTTTCAGAAACATGAATTTCTACTGTTCTGCATGTTGCTATGCATCTTTGATCAACCTGGAAAACAGAATTTAATGAATTTTTCATTAAACTTCCTTTGAAATCCCTGTTCTTCAGAATAACAATTTTGATTTGGTATTAGTCATGGAAAAGATCAATGCTCACATTCCTTGCTTCCACCTTTTATTCTGTACAGACTCAGAGTCTGACACTATGTTGTCATGTGTTCTCCACCAAATCGTCAAAATAGGTGGGTGGGTTGAATTAGTTATAATTGGCTTCTAATCATAATACATAACTAGAACATATTCTAGTATTTCTTCTACTTAAAATAGTCTGTGAGTAAATGTGTATTGAGCTAATGAAGTCAATTAAAATACATGGTGCCAAGAACTACAGACGTAAAAACAGCTAGATGAACGGACGGTGGTGCCGTTTACTGATAGGAAAGACTGAGAGAAGAACAGGGATAAGTCGGGAGCATAGGATGCTGACTCAGACATGTTGTTTGAGGTTCCCATTGGGCATTCCTAGGGGATCCCAAAAGGAAATGGCAAGTGAGCAATGACAATGAGAATCTGGAACTCAGGGAAGAGGTCTGGGTTAAAAAAACACATATTAGGGTTCTCAGCTTACAGACAGTATACAGAGCCACTGTGTCTTCTTAAGCAAAATAATTTTATAAGGTTAAATGCAAATACCAGTCAGGAACAATTACAGCAATTCAACTTTTTCATAATGGGCAGGAGGAAAGAATAATCAAAATGTCTTCTAAAAGCACATAATCAAAAACTATAGCAAGTCTATGCAGTGGAATCATATGCAGTCATTTAAAGTGATATCATAAACATTTGTAATAAATAGAGGAAATGTTTATGTTGCAGTATTAGGTGAAATATATACTATGTATATTACATGGTACACACAATTTGAATTTGGTTATAAAATTGAAAAAATTCAAAAAAAGACTAGAAAGAACAATAACAAAATAACAGAAGTTATCTCATAGTAATGGAAATATGAGTGAACAAAACAAAAATTCTCTATATATGTTGAGTATTCAAGATATATTACATTGAGCATACATTAATTTTATATTTTAAAATTATTTTAAAAAAATAAGATGACAGCTTCTAGTTACTTATTATAAGTAGCTAGAGATGAGTTTCTAATGGCCTTGCTCTGGCAGTTGCTGAGGGAAAGGAATAAGACAAATTGACCACCTCGTGAGAAAAACTTATTAAATAGAAGACTGCAGATGGATGGCATCGATTGTATTTTATTGGAGTGAGGTTACCAGAGCCCAATAGGCCGACGTGCAATCAGCTCCATCTTTGCTTCGGTGTTAATAAATACTTGACTTCTCCACTCTGAATGCTGCTCCAGCGGTCTGACTGCATCATCGACCTTGCAGGCAAACACAGACACCCTTGACCTTTCCATTGATTGCTTCTTGTGTTTATTGGACAGACTCTTACTGGAGCCATCCCCATTTCTTATTCTTTAAAAAAAAGTGCACGCAATTTAAATCAATAATGCAAATGTGATCATTTTGAAAGAATCTTGTGAAAAGATTCATCAATTCAAGGAATTGTAGAGAATCATTCTTTTCTGATGTTTTATAGGAAATTAAAACTAATGTGTAGAGGAGGGGTGCAGTTCCCTTGTAGGATGCATTGAACATGATAACATAAGAGAAAGAATTAGTTAAATTATCATATCTTAGAAAGCATCTCCATATTGAGCTTGTTGCCAATTTGAGATCATATCTTGCTCACAAGTGTTTCATAAGGATTTAATGAATTATATGAAAAAGTGTATCATCTAGTCAGCCTAAAGGTGTTCAGCTGATGACAGTTACTTCTACTGTGTCTCCCTATTTTTCAGTTCCTTCTTCCTTACCATTTTCCCCTCCTCTAGAAAGTTAAAAACAAGGAAACTGCATTTTTGATCTCTCCCTTCAAACTATCTCCCCGATGTTAATTTCCCATGTTAGAATATCTAGTCTTACAATTCCTTAGGTCAAAACTTCGGAGTCAGCTCTGTAGTGATATCTAGCTTCTAAATTTCCATGTCTCATGATCCAAGCCAGCTGATAAAGAACACAGTGAGTTCTACCAGTGTGTGGCAGAAATGTAAAAGGCTTTCTCTCTGATACAAGATAGGTCAATCCAAACTGAGAGAAGACCTGGGGAGATGGCACTGCTCCATTTAAGTGTGAGTGTGTGTGTGTGTGTGTGTGTGTGTGTGTGTGTGTTTATGTGTGCACACGCATGCATGCTGTATCAAATGTGATCTCATATTATCCAGTGAGGATGAGTAAACACTACAGATGTGGAGGGCTCATGGAGCAAAGGCTGCCGTCCGTGGAGACCACCACCTTTCTGAATAATGAGTGGAGGGTGTACTGGTGTTGGGGCTTCCCAAGTGGCACTAGTGGAAAAGAACCTGCCTGTCAATACAGGAGACTTTAGAGACATGAGTTCAATCCCTGGGTGAGGAAGCTCCCCTGGAAGAGGGTGTGACAACCCACTCCACTGTTCTTGCCTGGAGAATCCCATGGACAGAGGAGCCTGAAGGGCTCCAGTCCATGGGGTCACAAAGGGTCGGACACAACTGAAGCAACAGCACATACAGTGCACCTGTGTTGCTAGAACCTTCCAGAGCCCTCTTTTTGAGCATATTTCTGAAGAGCAGCACAAAATCAGAAGTTTGCCTACTGGAAAAAATACCAGGGTCACCTTAGGCTGGTTTTGGCTTTCTACTCTATGAATTAAATGACACAGACAAGTTAGCCATAGCTACAGAGTTCTGAAGAAAATGTTTAACTACAAACCTCTATAATCCTAGAGAGGACTCAGAAAACAGTGCTTGCCTACAAGCCTGTTGACTGTATACTCCCATCAGCTAGTAAAGAAACCAATGAAATCCTGAATGTAAATGTTTCTAACAAAGGAGCTATGGGGATCATAAAAGCCTTTAAAAAGAGTGAATTCAGTTATAAAGCATGATGCATATGATAACATACTTTATAGGATTATATAAAATATGAAAACAATATGTGTGTTCAGTCACTCAGTCATGTCCAACTCTGTGCAACCCTATGGACTATGGCCCGCCAGGCTCCTCAGTCCATGGGGTTTTCCTGATAAGAATACTGGAATGGGTAGCCATGCCCTCCTCCACGGATCTTCCCAACCCAGTGATCAAACCCACATCTCTTGTGTCTCTTGCATTAGCAGGCAGATTCTTTACCACTGTGCCACCTGGGAAGCCCTATGAAAACAGCAATTTAGTTATAAAAGATTAGAACCAAAATTTCTGAGCATTCCCCACCTCAGCCCAGTTTTTTTCCCCCAGGAAATAGATATATGACCTAATTGAGCCAAATAAAATTCATCATGGGTGTGCTCTTCTTAACTGGAGCAGAGAAAAGGCCCACAGCCCTCCTCCAGTGGGGAAGCAGGAGCTGGACTGGAGGTTGGGAGTGGGCTGCATGCCCAGTCGTGTGGAGGAAGCAAGCCAGTGAGGATGGAGCCAATGTGCTGAGAGGAACAGAGAGAAGAAACAGTCAGGGAATCCTTTATTGTCTGGTTTGGTGACTAAGCCAATAGTCAGGTTTCTTTAAGCTGATTTGAGTATCATTTATGTCACTTGTACCAAAGAATACTGACTAAGGTGAAGTATTATAGAATTTTTAAGAAATATTCCTAGCTTCCAAATTACCAGGGTAAAATATATGTGTGTGTGTGTGTGTGTGTGTGTGTGTGTGTGTGTGTGTGTGTATATATAAAGCACATGTGCGGAAGTCGCTCAGTCCTGTCTGACTCTTTGCGACACCATGGACTATATAGTCCATGGAATTCTCCAGGCCAGACTACTAGAGTGGGTAGCCTTTCTCTTCTCCAGGGGATCTTCCCAACCCAGGAATCAAACCAGGTCTTCTGCATTGCAGGCAGACTCTCTACCTCCAAGAGCTATCCAACTGAGCTATCAGGAAAGCCCTTATATATATAACACATACAAAAACCTAAATTTTGAAAGCAAAATTAACAATGTATCAGGCTAAAAATGGGAAAACAATGTCTAAAAGATTTTACCTGTTATTAAAATTATTTTAAATGAAACACTACAAGAAAAGCTGATTGGGTCAAAAGTCTAGCTATGTAAAAAAAAAAGGATGGGGCCCAAGCTAAAATCAAAGAATATAATTTCCTTTAAAGCTGAGTGGAATACGAAAAGAATACTTTAAAAAGGAGGATTTAAAATTTCATTCGATTTATCTAGAATGGATCTCCAGAGTTGAGTAACTATTTTACAGCCAGCAAGTTCAAAGGGCAGTGAGAAAACAGCTTCACACATTGTAAAAATTCCGTCGTTAAAAACATCTCTATTCTTTTTCTTGAGGAAATTTTCCCTGTGTTTATTCCTTTCCTAGAAGACAGTTGTTTAGAATTAAAAGGTGCACAGAACCTTTATCCAGATGAATTTTAAAAAGGGTGGATATATGTGTATGTATAACTGATTTACTTTGCTATACATCTGAAACTAACCCAACATTGCAAATCAACTATACTCCAATTTTTAAAAAATTAAACAAATAAATAAATATCTGAACTTCTGGCTCCTGAAAAAAAAAGTTTCAAGAAAAATTTCTATCATGAACACAGTTTAGGGTTCCATATGAGGGCCTAGCTGTGGAAATAAAGCAGATTTTGACTGTTAAACTCAGTAACTATTCCCTCAGTCACTGACCTTTCACTGAATAAATAGTTATTTTGCACTGATTATGTTCCAGGCACCTGGTTTGCCAGTGGTCATACAGGAGTGAGCAACAAACATGCCACGTCTATTAAATTATCATGTAAATTTTGAAAATGTTGTAAAGAAAAAGAACGGAATGCCAACAGTGAACACTGGATTTTCAAAAACCAAATATAGGCACAATAGTGAAATCAGGAAGCAGAGCATCCATTTTCTTCATATCGAAGAGTTACCTAGTCTTGGAGGGATTTCCCTAATTAACTCTTTGCCTTCCAAGGCAGGGGGTGGGAGTCTGATTCCTGGTAAGATTAAAGATCCCATATGCATGCCTTGTGGACAAAAAAGCAAAACATAAAGCAGTAGCAATATTGTAACAAATTCAATAAAGACTTAAAAAAAAATAGTCCACATAAAGAAAAACCTTTAAAATAAATAAATAGTCTCCTTTCAAATTCACACTGAAATATCAGTGCCTATTTTTCAGGATTAAGGTGAGGAATAAATGTAATAATATAAAACAATCTCTTTGCACATAATATTTGCTCTCTAAATGTTCATAAGTACACAGTGGCTAAAAAAGTTCACAGACTTGGAAGCTTAACAGATGGTGTTCAGAACTTGCTTTACTATTAATTTGCTTCTTTGTCTCTATTCTCTAAAATGAGGATAAAAAATATTAATTTGAACCATGTGAATCTGAAGATAGTTGACTACTGCTTGACTGACAACGATGGTGACTGCACTCAGTTCGAACATTGCCTTGTAGAGTTGTGAGCAGTTGATGATACAGTAATGATGCAGTCTAGTTTCTGGCACAGAGTACATGCCAAACATTTAATAGGTTTCCCTTCTTTTACATTTAAACATTTTAATCATTTATAGAAAAACTGTAAATTCACGGTTGCATCCACATGTTCATAAAATGTGTGCTGTTTTCCTTGGCTCTCAAGCTGCTGAGAGGCAGGTAAAAAAGAAGACATGGAATCAGCGTGAGCTTGAGGTAGACTGGCATCTTCATGTGAGACCAGTTCTCCCCTGTGTCCAGGGCTAGGATTCTTTGTCCTCTCAGGAAAAGACAGCAGAGGATCCATTTCCCTCTGGCCTGGGAGGCAGGTCTGACTCGCAGGAAAAACACACACAGATACGTTCTGAACTACAACAGTGTGGGGTTAAAATCCACCTCAGTCTTGATGTGTGAAGGGAACGCTTCCACGCGTGATGTCCTTGTCCTGCTGGTCTCGCTAAGCGGGTACCTGCCCAGACCCAACAGGCTCACTCATCAATATCACGGTTGCTTGTTGCCATCGCTTGTGGGTGGGGCTCAAGGTGAAGGGTCATGACCTCCTTAGCATGTAAAACAATCTAGCTGGGACACAGAACATGTTGGTGGCCCCATGTTGAGCAGCAGTATCATGGTTGAATGTGGGCCTGCCAAAGCTCCCTAGATGAGTGGATATTAAAGCAGAGCAAAATTTATTGGAACGTTGTAGAAAACGTAGGAAGTTCTACATGAATGCATCTGGTGTGCCAGCTACTCCTGTCTCATTCCTTGGGCTCTGACCCTAGAAGAGGACCAGCAGGAACTAGGGAGGGAAGGATAAATAATCATGTCCCAGTGAACTGGCCCAGCTCCATGCCCAGGAAGCCTAGGGATGCTAATTGGTCACAGATGTCTGCAATACACACCACATCCATGTGGGATTATCTTATAGGATTTTCTTTGATTGGTTTTTATGCAACAAAGAACAATGTAGACATGAATCCCCTCTTGTGGATAGCAATTGCAGCTATTTTCCTAAAATAGCCAATTGAGTACTTAAACCCACCTGGAAATCTGCATATTCAAATTCCTCACTTCCCAGAATGCACACACGCCACACTTCGAAGGCAGAACGGTTTACCTGGATTTTACAGACTGGTGTGGCAGTGCTCTCAACCTTGTAGACAGCTGGGGGAAGCCCACACTCAACTCTGGCATGACATTTCATCTTTCCCGTAGTAATGTTAAACACTTTGTAGTTGTCTTCAGGTCTTATTTCATACACAGTTCTGTGTGTGACTCCTTCCTTTGAGCCAATAACTGACCTCCTCCTTCAGAAAGAACATGAAGACCATGTGAGTTTGTTGGATTCTTCACACAGTCTCTATAACAGATTCTTCCACAGTCTCTATGACAGACAACCAAGAAAAAGTGGAAAAGAGTTTCTGAGTGGAAAACATGAACCTCAAAAACAAATGACTATTAATAGAATGCCTGAAACATAGAGCTCTTAACTATTTCCACTGGAAAAATTATAAATCCTAAATGTTCTCTGATAAGAAAGCATTTAACTTGTTGTTCATCTACTGTGTGAAACAGAACTCATTAACAGGAAGTTTGAAAATAACTTTCAGAATATAAGAAAAAATTCATTACAGTAAGATAAAGATTAACAAAGAAGATGTTAAAGATGTTTTGATTTCTCAAATGTTGAATAAATGCACACATACATAGACGAAGGAAACTCTATTTTCTAACAAATTACTAATAGTATGGGTTTCAAGTAACTTTTTTTCTTTATGATCTTTCTATATTTTCCATGAGTACTGTGTTTAATTTGGAGGAGGAAATGGCAACCCACTCTAGTATTCTTGCCTGGAAAATTCAAAGGACAGAGGAGCCTGGCGGGCTGCAGCCCATAGGGTCATAAAGAGTCAGACACAACTGATCACGCACACACTACTTATGATTAAGAAAAATATTCTAAGACTACAAAATATGATTCTATTTGTATTACCTAATTTTTAGTTCAAAAGTTTAATTCAAAAGCCTTTAGGAATCATTTCATATAAATAAATATGCTTTCCAAAATAGTGTTAGTGGTTTGTAAAGGAAAGATATAATAATAACATAATACTATCAGTGCTTATTGGTAGAAAATCAATAGGTGAAGAACAGCACATTCCTAGAAAATGGAAGTTGATATGTTTTGGTTTTTTACTCTACAACATAACAATTGCTTCACATTTTTCACATGGTAATTAAGGCCTGAGGGCAGGACATTTCTTAGCAGCTAATAACTGTTAAGTGCTAAGGATGAGACTTCTCTTTATTGCTTAATTATATTAAATCAATTTAGTTTTCATTTTTTGCAAAGCAGAAGTGTCTTTTAGTGAAACCAATTTAACATAATTCTGAATATTCACTTGTAAAATGAGTGGCTGTATACTTTAGTCTATTACCACCTTTTATAACATCAGAGATGCATATACATCAAAACTATTGGGTTGTAAAGAAAATAGCAAATATTTTAAGACAAATTTAAAAGTGAATAATACTCACTGATAAAAAAATTATTTAATAGAAGACAAATGCCATTATATAAAAATACTAACAAGGAAAAAAAAAAAAAAAGCGAGTCCTAGTGGGGATGGATTCAGAAGGCAGAACAATGAGTCACAGAAGAGTCTGCCTGGTTGAATAGATGCCCTGTTCTTGCGCAAGAATGTCAGTTTGGGAGGACAGCAGATGAGGGGAAGGTCTGCTCCTACACTTAGTTTTAATACCACCTTTCCTGCTCACTTGCAGTAAGACCATGTAAAAGCATTTAAATTCTTTTAGTTCCCATTTCCTCTAGGTAACCACCTGTGGTTTTGATCAAGTCCATCCAGGATGGCAGAAAGCATGGTCTCACTTAACTCTTAACCCAAAGCAGAGCCTCTCAGAACACTAGGTTGAGAAGAACCAGGAAACTGGATAGTGTATCCTTGGGACCAGTGTCAGGCTGATTAAGAGGTATTTTATCACAGGGGTATAAAGAATATATGTATATGTATGTGAGTGTGTGTGTGTGTATATATATATATGTAGCCACCTACTTTCCAAGCCCACATGATTACCTCTAAGTTCCCTAAAGCATTATATGTTTCATCTACTTTTTCTGATGTACTGAATAAGATCATGCGTAAAGGCAAAAAGACCTTAGCTATGTAACTTTATATTTTCCAAATGTATATAGCTGTTTTAACAAGCACTGAGACGAAGGTATGGACTATTACAAAAATCTAGAATTTTATTTTTAGCAAAAATCCCTTTCCCAAGATACCTAATATTCTGAATTTTATCACCACTGGTTCATTGTACTTTTTCTGTGTTTCATAAGAATGAAATAATCTCATATTTTTTCCTTGCCTGGGTCTCTCCCTCAGATTTATTACTGTAAAGTCATTATGTTGCTGCATATAATAGAAGTTTATTATTTTTCATTTCATAAAGGTATATCATATTTATTTATACATCTGATGGTGATGGACATTTTGGTTGTTTTCAGTATGAACTATTATAAATGAAATGACTGCAAACATTCTCATACTTTGCTCTTTTTGCACATATACAGGCATTGCAGTTAGGATTATGCCACCTTGAATTGCTAAATTATGGAAGAAGTATATGTTCTGCTTAATAAACACCAAAGAGGTGATTCATTCTGAAACAGTAGTGCCAATATATTCTATCATCAGCAATGCATAAATATTCCAACTGCTCCAGATACTCACCAACACTTGATACTTTGGGTGTCCTGTTTCTTTGTGGTTTTCTTTTTGCTTCTTATTTGTTGTTGTTGTTGTTGTTTGTTGTTGTTGTTGTTGTTGATCAGTCATGAGGCCAACAAAGGTCCATCTAGTCAAAGCTATGGTTTTTCCAGTAGTCAAGTGTGGATGTGAGAGTTGAACTATAAAGAAAGCTTCAGTTCAGTTCAGTCGCTCAGTCGTGTCCAACTCTTTGTGACCCCATGAACTGCAGCACGCCAGGCCTCCCTGTCCATCACAAATTCCCAGAGTTTACTCAAGATCATGCCTATCAAGTCAGTGATGCCATCCAGCCATCTCATCCTCTGTTGTCCCCTTCTCCTCCTGCCCCCAATCCCTCCCAGCATCAGGGTCTTTTCCAATGAGTCAACTCTTTGCATGAGGTGGCCAAAGTATTGAAGTTTCAGCTTCAGCATCAGTCCTTCCAATGAACACCCAGGACTGATCTCCTTTAGGATGCACTGGGTGGATCTCCTTGCAGTCCAAGGGCCTCTCAAGAGTCTTCTCCAACACCACAGTTTAAAAGCATCAATTTTTTGGTGCTCAGCTTTCTTCACAGTCCAACTCTCACATCCATACATGACCACTGGAAAAACCATAGCCTTGACCAGACGGACCTTTGTTAGCAAATTAATGTCTCTGCTTTTTAATATGCTATCTAGGTTGGTCATAACTTTCCTTCCAAGGAGTAAGCGTCTTTTAATTTCATGGCTGCAGTCACCATCTGCAGTGATTTTGGAGCCCAAAAAAATGAAGTCTGACACTGTTTCCACTGTCTCCCCATCTATTTCCCATGAGGTGATGGGACCAGCACTGGCAAATTGATGCTTTTGAACTGTGGTATTGGAAGAGACTTTTGAGAGTCCCTTGGACTGCAAGGCAATCAAAACGGTCAATCCTAAGGGAAGTCAGTTCTAAATATTCGTTGGAAGGACTGATGCTGAAGCTGAAACTCCAATACTTTGGCCACCTGATGCAAAGAACTGACTCATTGGAAAAGACCCTGATTCTGGGAAAGATTGAAGGCAGGAGGAGAAGGGGAGAAGAGGACGACAGAGGTTGAGATTATTGGATGGCATCACCAACTCGATGGACATGAGTTTGAGCAAGTTCTGGAAGCTGGTGATGGACAGGGAAGCCAGGTGTGCTGCAGTGTATGGGGTCACAAAGAGTTGGACATGACTGAGTGACCGAACTAAACTGAACTGAAGTCATGTCCAGTTCTTTGCAACCCCAAGGACTGCATCACGTCAGGTTTCCCTGTCCTTCACTATCTCCCAGAGCTTACTCAAACTTATGTACATTGAGACAGTGATTCTATCTAACCATCTCATCCTCAATCTTTCCCAGCATCAGGGTCTTTTCCAGTGAGTCAGCTCCTCACATCAGGTGGCCAAAATACTAGAGCTTCAGCTTCCACATCAGTCCTTCCAATGAATATTTAGAGTTGATTTCCTTTAGGATTGACGAGCTTGAGTTCTTTGTAGATCTCCTTGTTGGTCTTTATATTTAATTTATTTGATGGGTGAGTAGGTATGTTAAATATCTCATGGTTTTATTTTGCTTTTTTCTGATGAGTAAAGATGTAAGTAACATTTCATATGCATTTTGTCCATACAGATATTCCTCTGCCTTTTTTAATCTTTTACCTAATTATGTGCAGAGTACATCATGAGAAATGCTGGGCTGGAAGAAGCACAACCTGGAATCAAGACTGCTGAGAGAAATATCAATAACCTCAGATATGCAGATGACACCACCCTTATGGCAGAAAGAGAATAAGAACTAAAGAGCCTCTTGATGAAAGTGAAAGAGGAGAGTGAAAAAGTTAGCTTAAAGCTCAACATTCAGAAAACTAAGATCATGGCATCTGGTCCCATCACTTCAAGGCAGATAGATGGGGAAACAGTGGAAACAATGGCTGACTTTATTATTCTGGGCTCCAAAATCACTGCAGAAGGTGATTGCAGCCATGAAATTAAAAGATGCTTACTCCTTGGAAGAAAAGTTATGACCAACCTAGATAGCATATTAAAAAGCAGAGACATCACTTTTCCAACAAAGATCCATCTGGTCAAGGCTATGGTTTTTCCAGTGGTCATGTATGGATGTCAGAATTGGACTGAGCACCGAAGAATTGATGCTTTTGAACTGTGGTATTGTAGAAGACTCTTGAGAGTCCCTTGGACTGTGAGGATATCCAACCAGTCCATCCTAAAAGAGATCCATCCTGAGTGTTCATTGGTAGGAGTGATGTTGAAGCTGAAACTCCAATACTTTGGCCACCTGATGCGAATAACTGACTCATTGGAAAAGATGCTGATGCTGGGAAAGATTGAGGGCAAGAGGAAAAGAGGACAACAGAGGATGAGATGGCTGGATGGCATCATTGACTCGATGGACATGGGTTTGGGTAGACTCCGGGAGTTGGTGATGGACAGGGAGGCCTGGCATGCTATGGTTCATGGGGTCGCAAAGAGTCGGACACGACTGGGCGACTGAACTGAACTGAACTGAACCTAATTATTACTGGATTGACTATCACTTCCTGACTGATTTAAAGATCCTCTTATAATTTGGACAAAGTTTTTGTTGAAGAATTTTGTTTTAAATAAGTTCTGCTCTCTGGTTTTCCTTTTCCTTCTTCTCATGTAATCTTTTAATTAAAAATGTTTTAATTTTAGTAAAATCTAACTTTAGAATAGTGATCTTGTTAGTGCTTTTTTGTTTTTGTGTTCTATTTAAAATATTTTACCTATTCCAATGTCATGAAAATATTTTTCTCTCTTAGCAGCTTGACTCGCCTGGCTCCATGAGTCTATTACACTCTTTCATTGCATTGTGTATTTATTTTCTCCTTTGTTTGCTTCAATCTGGATAATTATTCTGACTAATGTTTATGGTCTTCATTGTAGTCACCCAGTTTTCAGTTCTATAATTTCCATTTGACTCTTTGTGATAGATTTGAGCTCCCTGGTGACATTTTTCTTGTTTAATAGATTGATTATAGTATTTTAAAGTCTTTTGTTTTCAGTTTTCAATCTTGTCTTTTGGTAGGTCTGGTAATTAATTTTGAGTTTTAAATACTGTATATGAAAAATGACACAGGCACTGAATGGTGTCTTTATTTTTCTAAAATAAACTTTGTTTTTGTTGCAAACAAACAGCATGCAGATTCCATTGACTCAGCAGAGGTTCAGTTTTAGGGTTTGCCATGGCTGGAGCTTTTCTTCAGGACTCTTCCCCAGTGCTATAGCTTTCTCCTTGGAATGTAGGCCATTCAGGGCTTCAGTTGCCTGCCTGGAGCATTTACCAAAGCCCCACTACTGAGACATTGCTTGAACTCTGAGGTGTGTTCCTCAGCACTAAGAGAATGAGGCTATCTTTGTTCATCTCTTTATACCCCCAGATGCTGCTTTAATTGTTGCTATCTTTTAAGGGAGTTTTACTCTGTACATAGCTGGATTTGAATTCATCAGTGTTCCTAGATCAACCTGAGCTTCACTATGTGTGTTTCTCTTCCCTCTCCCTCAAACTATTGCACACATGCTAAGTCGTTTCAGTCATGTCCAACTCTTGGAGACCCTATGAACTGTAGCCCTCCAGGCTCCTCTGTCCATGTGATTCTCCAGGCAAGAATACTGGAGTGGATTGCCATGCCCTTCTCCAAGGGACCTTCCCGACTCAGGGCAGAGATCGAACCCGTATCTCTTATGACTCCTGCTTCAGCAGGTGGGTTCTTTACCACTAACGTCATCAATCCATCTGTTGGAAAAACCCCAAAATAAAACTTCTCTCTCCCCAGGTGAGTTTATACTAGTGTCAACTGGTCTCAACTAAAACCTGGATGATGGTTTTAGGCTGGTTTCTATCCCATGTAAGGCAATTTGTCTAAGACACTTGGGGTGAGAAAAAAAAGCAATAGAAAGTGTGGGTAATTTTATAAGATTTTTGTTTCTCTTTGAAACTTGATCCTTGTGCCCAGTCTTCCTTCTTTGTATGCCAGGGCTTAAAAATGGCAACACTGTGCATTTTATCTAGAGTAGGCGGGAAGGTTAAAGAATACAAGCTACTTTGTAATGACCAGAAAAGAAAGCCCATTATTTGATTTTGCACTGAGGGAAAAACAGGATAACTTTCAATAAGTTACATTATAATCTTCAAAGAAATCTGCATGTTTATAAGATTTCTGTGAGGAATTCCCTTTATATAAAGATTTGATGTATTTACTCAGTAATTATTATTTATTCATATGATTTTATGTATGAAACAATATCTTTAACATCTTGAGTGCCAATTATGTGTTCAGTACTGAATTCTTCAGAAATGCTAAGATACGTATGAAATCAACTCAGCCTTAATGAGTTTAAATGTATTGAGGGGCAATGGTGAAAAACTGAAAGCGTTTCCCCTGAAATCAGGAACAAGACAAGGGTGCCCACTCTCACCACTACTATTCAACATAGTGTTGGAAGTTTTGGCCACAGCAATCAGAGCAGAAAAAGAAATAAAAGGAATCCAGATAGGAAAAGAAGAAGTGAAACCCTTGCTGTTTGCAGATGACATGATCCTCTACATAGAAAACCCTAAAGACTCTTCCAGAAAATTACTAGAGCTAATCAACAAATATAGTAAAGTTGCAGGATATAAAATTAACACAGAGAAATCCCTTGCATTCCTATATACTAACAATGAAAAAACAGAAAGAGAAATTAAGGAAACAATACCATTCACCATTGCAACAAAAAGAATAAAATACTTAGGAGTATATCTACCTAAAGAAACAAAAGACCTATACATAGAAAACTATAAAACACTGATGAAAGAAATCAAAGAGGACACAAACAGATGGAGAAACATACCATGTTCATGGATTGGAAGAATCAATATTGTCAAAATGGCTATACTACCCAAAGCAATCTACAGATTCAATGCAATCCCTATCAAGCTACCAAGGGTATTTTTTACAGAACTAGAACAAATAATTTCACAATTTGTATGGAAATACAAAAAACCTCGAATAGCCAAAGTAATCTTGAGAAAGAAGAATGGAACTGGAGGAATCAACCTGCCTGACTTCAGACTCTACTACAAAGCCACAGTCATCAAGACAGTATGATACTGGCACAAAGACAGAAATATAGATCAGTGGAACAGAATAGAAAGCCCAGAGATAAATCCACGAACCTATGGACACCTTATCTTCGACAAAGGAGGCAAGGATATACAATGGAAAAAAGACAACCTCTTTAACAAGTGGTGCTGGGAAAACTGGTCAACCACTTGCAAAAGAATGAAACTAGAACACTTTCTAACACCATACACAAAAATAAATTCAAAATGGATTAAAGATCTAAATGTAAGACCAGAAACTATAAAACTCCTAGAGGAGAACATAGGCAAAACACTCTCCAACATAAATCACAGCAGGATCCTCTATGACCCACCTCCCAGAATATTGGAAATAAAAGCAAAAATAAACAAATGGGACCTAATGAAACTTAAAAGCTTTTGCACTACAATGGAAACTATAAGTAAGGTGAAAAGACAGCCCTCAGATTGGGAGAAAATAATAGCAAATGAAGCAACAGACAAAGGATTAATCTCAAAAATATACAAGCAACTCCTGCAGCTCAATTCCACAAAAATAAATGACCCAATCAAAAAATGGGCCAAAGAACTAAACAGACATTTCTCCAAAGAAGACATACAGATGGCTAACAAACACATGAAAAGATGCTCAACATCACTCATTATCAGAGAAATGCAAATCAAAACCACAATGAAGTACCATTACACCCCAGTCAGGATGGCTACTATTCAAAAGTCTACAAGCAATAAATGCTGGAGAGGGTGTGGAGAAAAGGGAACCCTCTTACACTGTTGGTGGGAATGCAAACTAGTATAGCCACTATGGAGAACAGTGTGGAGATTTCTTAAAAAAACTGGAAATAGAACTGCCATATGACCCAGCAATGCCACTTCTGGGCATACACACCGAGGAAACCAGATCTGAAAGAGACACGTGTACCCCAATGTTCATCGCAGCACTGTTTATAATAGCCAGGGCATGGAAGCAACCTAGATGCCGATCAGCAGACGAATGCATAAGGAAGCTGTGGTACATGTACACCATGGAATATTACTCAGCCATTAAAAAGAATTCATTTGAATCAGTCCTAATGAGATGGATGAAACTGGAGCCCATTATACAGAGTGAAGTAAACCAGAAAGATAAGGAACATTATAGCATACTAACACATATATATGGAATTTAGAAAAATGGTAATGATAACCCTATATGCAAAACAGAAAAAGAGACAGATGTACAGAACAGACTTTTGGACTCTGTGGGAGAAGGCGAGGGTGGGATGTTTCAAGAGAACAGCATGTATATTATCTATAGTGAAACAGATCACCAGCCTAGGTGGGATGCATGAGACAAGTGCTCGGGCCTGGTGCACTGGGAAGACCCAGAGGAATTGGGTGGAGAGGGAGGTGGGAGGGGGGATTGGGATGGGAAATACATGTAACTCCATGGCTGATTCATGTCAATGTATGACAAAACCCACTGCAATGTTGTGAAGTAATTAGCCTCCAACTAATAAAAATAAATGAAAAAATAAAAATAAAAGTTAGTGAACTGGGAAAGTTTATAATAAAGGCCAAATAAATGCTGAAAAAAAAAATGTATTGAGGGGAACACATTGGCATAAAATAGGTGAACAAGTTGCTCTGGTAACCAAGGAGAATGAGACTTAGCCACCAAAGAGGTCTGCCTGGAGGAGGCATTATGGGGGTGAATCCTGAAGTTTGATTAGGGTTTAGTGAGGGTAGAATGTGTATGTATTGGGAGGCTGGGCTTACCTGGGAATTTGTAAAGCAGGACATTCTAGGCAATGAGAGCAGCATTTTCAAAATACTGAATATGAGAGAAAGCATAGATTATGCAGGAAAGTACAAGGTATGGAATCTCAAAATACAAGAAAAGACTGTTTAGGAAAGAGGCTGGAGGAACAGGTATGAATCAGATTGTGGAGCTTTTTTATGTCATGGTGAGGGGTGGGGACCACAGTCTGAATGCTGTGGACTCCAGGTTAAGGATATTATACAGTGACATAGTTAGACAGAGTTATTGTTCTGGAAACACTGGTGAATGGATGCTTTGTGAAAGTCCAGTTCAGAGCCTGCTGCTATAATGTAGGCATTGGTTAACTGGGTCTTGAGACAAAGTTGTGATGGTGTGATTGGAAAGAAGTGAAAAGTTAGTATATCAATCCTTTTTACCTTTTCATCATCCTATGCTTGAAGAAGTCAAATTAATCATGTGTTTATAGAATTAAATCAATGTACATCTCCCAGACAACAAAAACCAAGTTAATTAAAGCACTGGGAGCATATGGAATGCCTTATAGTCTATTTAAATTTATTGTCAATTCAACAGTAATGACATTCTTCACTAGTGTCTAGAATAATGATTAAACTTGTCTAAAGAATATCCAACTTTTTATTATTCCAGTAAGCCAGCAAGATTAGATTAATGTGATGCTAGAAACCACCATCTGAATATTGTAAGAATGAATGGGAGAAAATGATAGTAAAATTAACATAAATCCACCCGAGTCTGAGATATAACCCCAAGTGTAAGGAAGACATAGTCCATGTTTTAACAATCATATTTATCATGCATTTTTGTGTGGTTTCTTGGTTCTTGGTGGTAAAGGGTGGTGAATTTTCACCTCACCATGAGAATTTTCTCTATCACCAGCACTATTCAGTCACCACCTGACCACACAGACACTCTGGCATGTTGAACACACCTAATGTCCCCTAAATCATGTGCTAAAATGTAGACTTCCAGGCCCCAAATGTGGAACTCCAAATTCCACAGTTTTGAGATAGGACCAGAAATGTGTCTTTTCAAGAAATATCTCAGGATTTTTGACACTCCTAATTTATAGGTCATCCTCCCCAAAACACAGGTCTAGGAAGTGAAGTGATGGGTTTGTGAGCAACTTTACAATGCTGTATAGACTCATACACTTATTATTGACCTAAAGGGAAGCAGATTAAAGTGAACAAACAAACCTAGGTATTTTCAAACTAGTAATATATAAACATTCATGCAAAAAATGAAACCAGAAACTGTTTGAGGCAAAGGTATAGTTCGTATGTATTTAGTTGATGCATAGATGGAGAGCCATTTCTTAAATATAAGATCATTCTTGGAGAAAAAAAAAAGATTTCACTACATAAAATTTTAATTTGTGGATTATCAGCTGTATAATCAAATTTAGCATGCAATCAAGCTAGAAAAAAGTTGCAGGTATCTAAAATATTCCTATAATTTAATTTAAAACAATCAGTAGAAAAATGGGCAAAATATGCAAACAGACAATATACAGAAGGAAAAAACTGATTAGTTGAAAAACATTTTAAATGTTCAATCTCACTGTTGAAACAAACAAGACTGATGATAACGATAGTGAGGTAGAATTTTCTTCCTTTCAATTTTTGTAGTTTTGATTTCAATGATAATACTTAATGCAAGAAAGGATGTTTAGAGTTCTCTGGTGGTCCAGTGGTCAAGACTTCCCGTTCCCAAAGCAACGGGCGCAGGTGGGATCTCTGGATCAGGGAACTAGAACCCACATGCTGCAACTAAGTGTTCATATGCAGCAACAAGGTTCAAAGATCTTGTATCATGCAACTAAGAACTGGTACAGCAAAATAAATAAATTAATGATTTTTTTTTAAAAAAGGGTGTGAATTAGATCAAGCTTTCAGCATAAACAGATAGATGCATACAGACTTCTATGGAAAGATACTCAACACAACCTTATACATAACATTATACTGGACAGTTCATAATATTTAATGATCAGTTCTACTTCATCACAATTGTAAATGTTATGACTGAGCCTTTATCAACACAGTCCTTTCTTGCATAAAAAAGTACAGTAGACCAAAAGAAGAAGAAGTAAAATTCTGATAATAATAGCAACAACAAAAGTAAAATAAATAAAACTCTTGGTTAGTCGCGTTAAGAGTGTTGTTTGAAACATTTGTTGAAAATTCAGATCCCTGGGGGTCTGGGCTTTACTCCAAACCCAGAGAATCACAGTATCTGGGTTTGGGGCCCAGATATCTGTGGTTCAAAAAAAAAAAAGTTTTTTTTGTTGTTGTTTATTTTTTTTTTTAAACATTAAAAATAATCCCTGCAGGAAGCTACTTTATTTTCTTTCCTTTGTGGTGGTGATTTCTTCAGAACTGTGAACTGAAATGCTTGTGCTCTGAAAGCTGTTCGGGGACTCAGATTCCAGGACTCTACGGACAGCGAGTGCGCCTGATTTTATTCCACAGGCCCTGGCTGAAACTCTCTTGCAAATAACCTTCCGTGCAAAGAGAGCAGCACCCAGAGAATCTTCCCCTTTGTCTAATAAGGCATCAGCTAAGCCACATCAAGCCTGTTAATGGAGTGAAGCCTGGTGTTTATTTTTAAAAGGAGAGCCTCCCCAGGATGAGAATAGTTCAGACATGCTGGTGGCATCCACTCCTCATTAATGCATCAAGAAAGAATTCTAATGTTGAGTCTTCAGTGGCATTCTGAGCATGGATAGATTTGTTAAGCCTCTCATACTATCCACCAGCAATTGGCTGAGGCACGCTTAGGAGTCTATGCTGTCTTTCTAGCCCATTTGCTTTAGGGTGATGAGGTATGATGAAGACAGCTTAGATGCCATATTCTTTTTTTTTTTCCATTTATTTTTATTAGTTCGAGGCTAATTACTTTACAATATTGTAGTAGGTTTTGTCATACATTGACATGAATCAGCCATGGAGTTACATGTATTCCCCATCCCGATCCCCCCCTCCCACCTCCCTCTCTACCCAATCCCTCTGGGTCTTCCCAGTGCACCAGGCCCGACCACTTGTCTCATGCATCCAACCTGGACTGGTGATCTGTTTCACCCTAGATAATATACATGTTTTGATGCTGTTCTCTCGAAACATCCCACCCTCGCCTTCTCCCACAGAGTCCAAAAGTCTGTTCTGTACATCTGTCTCTTTTTCTGTTTTGCATATAGGGTTATCATTACCATTTTTCTAAATTCCATATATATGTGTTAGTATACTGTATTGGTCTTTATCTTTCTGGCTTACTTCACTCTGTATAATGGGCTCCAGTTTCATCCATCTCATTAGGACTGATTCAAATGAATTCTTTTTAACGGCTGAGTAATATTCCATGGTGTACATGTACCACAGCTTCCTTATGCATTCGTTTGCTGATCGGCATCTAGGTTGCTTCCATGTCCTGGCTATTATAAACAGTGCTGCGATGAACATTGGGGTGCATGTGTCTCATTCAGATCTGGTTTCCTCGGTGTGTATGCCCAGAAGTGGTATTGCTGGGTCATATGGCAGTTCTATTTCCAGTTTTTTAAGAAATCTCCACACTGTTCTCCATAGTGGCTATACTAGTTTGCATTCCCACCAACAGTGTAAGAGGGTTCCCTTTTCTCCACACCCTCTCCAGCATTTATTGCTTGTAGACTTTTGGATAGCAGCCATCCTGACTGGCGTGTAATGGTCCCTCATTGTGGTTTTGATTTGCATTTCTCTGATAATGAGGGATGTTGAGCATTAGACGCCATATTCTTAAACCACTCCCATTTGGATAACACTCATGGAAGCTTGTTGGCAAAAGTCATGACTTCTGGTAATAAAAGGGTAAAAAACTATGGTTGAGATCTGTTTTTTTGAGACAGGTGTATGAGTATTTAATTTAATTTGGACTGGTGGTGGTCGTTTAGTCGCTAAGTTGTGTCTGACTCTTGCGATCCCATGGACTATAGCTTGCCAGGCTCCTCTGTCCATGGGATTTTCCAGGCAAGAGTACTGGAGTGGGTTGTCATTTCCTTCTCCAGAGAATCTTCCCAATCCAGGAATCGAACCTGGGTCTCCTGCTTTGCAGGCAGATTCTTTAACAACTAAGCTATGAGGGAAGTACTAATATATGGACTAATATATCATAATAAAAATTATATCCCTGGTTTTTTTACAAAAGCAATCTTTACAAATCCCTAACCAAATATTCTTGGTCCCTTTGTCTTCTAGAGAAGTAAATCATTGAGTCTGGTCATGTTCATTCCCTGGAAAATTCTGAAATACCCTGTTACAAGCCAGTCTGGGGCCAGGTGATCTGGAGATGACTGCTGCCCAGACAGCACAGCTGTGAAGGCAGTAGGGGATGAGTCTGCAGTTCAGGGGGAAGGTCACCCTGGAGAGTGGTGTGTAGACAGTCAGCCATAGAGGGTACTTAACGAGAGGAACTAGGTCACTAAGAAAATGAACTTAGAAGATTATGCACTGAACTGAGTGTCACACTTCAGGAGAAGAGAGGAAAAGAGACTAAACAGGAGTAGCTCTGAAATAAGTGATAGAAGTTCCTACTGAGGTAACTAGAAAACCTGAAGCCAATGATGTCCAGTAAAAATTACAAGGATAAGAAGGATAAGACTTGATCGCCAAATGTTGTCGATCAAGTAAGAGATGGATAACCAATCACTGGACTTAGATGGGAGGTGGGGACATTCATGGACATAATTGTCCCCATGAATTTTGCTGGAAAGGAGAGCAACCAAATGGGTAAAAAGACAGGAAGGGGATGAAAAGAGGGCTTTGTTTTGCTTGTTATGACTGCCATTTTGCTCTTAAGTTGGGAGAAATGAGAGAAACTCTTCTGATCATAGGAGTCACTCAGGAAAGAAGAGGCAAAAAAAAAAAAGAAAAAAGAAGTGGGAAACAGAATAACAGAATAATCGGTTGCTGGAGTGATATCCTTGAATAGGCTACAGAGGTTTCCATGACGCACAAGGAGGGATTGTGTGAGGAGAAAGAAGGGCTCAGTTATAGGATGAGTTGCTGGGAGTGTGAGATGGACATGAACCACTGCTATATTTGAAACAGATAACCAACAAGGACCTACTGTACCGCACAAGGAACTCAGTACTCTGAAATGGTCTAAATGGGAAAATAACTTGAAAAAGAACAGATACAAGTATATGTATATCTGGGTCACTTTGCTAACTAACACAATATTGTTAATCAAATGTACTTCTATATAAAATAAAATTTAAAAGCAGTTGCAGATGGCTGTATGTAAACTGAGGCGGAAACTCATGTGCATTTTCTCCTTAGTGCTTCTGTGTTCTCATTAGAGGGGAGTTAAGGAGCAAATCACCCGCTGAGACTGCAGAGGAAGCAAGGCATGTAGGAGGCTGGAGGAGAGAGAAGGAACATTTCAACCATCTTCTAGATCAAAAGAGTGATGAACTGAATGGACTAGGGAATCCAGGGGCTTTTGGATGACATTAAAGTTTGACTTGAAGTTAGAGGCATTCATTTAAGGTAAATCCTGGCTTTGTACTTCCTTCAACAGGAAAACAAGAAAGCAGTTGTGAGGTTTTCTCCTTAAAGGAAGAAAAGCCCATGGCTCTTTTGCTCGCTTCCTGAAGACAAGGTCACTGTCACCCTGCAGGGGTGATGACTACAACTCAGTGGTAATGAGCAGTGTATTTATCTCCTACCCAAAGGTAAACTGGATTTCTGGGATACACTCCAGCCCTGAAGAAACTGACAAACCTAAACAGGTTTGTAAGGTTGTTATAATAATATATAAAAATTCTAGATGTAAACTGAGGACTGGATGCCAGAAACTAGACTTGACATATATTGGCTCTTTGTTTCTTGAGAAGTTGTCACATTAACTTGTCCTAAACAGCTCTATATGTTTATATTCATTTTATATTCTATTTATATTCATTTATATTCTATTTATATTCATTAAATAATTTTTAAAAGGAATAAAAGCATTTATATTAAACCCCTTGCACTTAGAATAAATGAAGTTTCTGAATAAAAGCAAAATCGTTACTTCTGCAGTCACTGGTCCATAAAAAGCATACATATAACAGACATCATCTAAGTAGACTTTATATTGGTGTTTTGTCCAAAACAATTAGCTGAAAGCTGAATCATCTTCTCTTTTTCTCTCTCATATGATGTGAATAACTAATGTATAGAGCAGCTTTGATGATTAAATGATGCATGCATGGTGCCTGGTAGAATGCCTGAAACATAGAAGATGCCCAATCTATGTTGCTGGTTATTGTTTTTATGGGTAGGTTTAAATGGATTAATGGACTGAACACTTGTCTGCCCCCAAATGCATTTCCTGAAAACTTAATCCCAGGGTGATGGTATTTGGGGGCTTCCCAATGGTAAAGAATCCATCTGCCAGTGCAGGAGACACAGGAGACATGGGTTTGATCCCTGGGTCAGGAAGATCCCCTGGAGGAAGGGCATGACAACCCACTCCAGTATTCCTGCCTGGAGAGTCCTGTGGACAGAGGAGCCTGCCGGGCTATAGTCCATAGTGTCATGAAGAGTCAGACACGACTGAGTGACTGAGTATGCACACAGGCAAGGAGATATGAGAGAGCTTTATCCCTCCCTCCGTCCACCATGTGAGAAAGTCAGTCACCAACCAGGCTGGCGCCTGAATCCCAGACTCTCTGCCTCCAGAAACTGTGAAAATGGAATGACTAAGCCCAGTCTATGGGATTCTCAGAGCAGCTCAGACCGAGTAGGACACAAGCTTATAGAAATCAATCAAACTAAGGTCAGATTTTTATACCACCCATGCTCCCAGGCTGGGGTATCGCCAGAGTGACAAGCGGTCAGCCTCAGAGATGTCTCCGAGACTCGCCACTGCAGCATTTCAATCCCTGCTCCTTCTGGCTGCAATGCCCACGCAACTGTGGATAAGATTCTTCTCTCTGCAAAGGGGGACCTGAAAGTCAGGCTGGCAGCAGGTGGTGGTGAGGAGGGTGTGGAGCTGGGCCACGGGAGCCCTTGGGAGCTCTGTGCTTCACCCCAAGAACATAGAGCCAGACACAGGAACCAGGCTCACAGGACCGCTGTGAAAACACATTGAGGAGCATGTTTCCAGGGCAGGACAGTGCGGGCGGAGGGAGGTCTCCGACTTACGAACTGGACAAAAGGAGACAAAGGCTTCTCCCAAAGGGAAGACATCACCGTGCCCGTCACACCCACGTGAGACACCTGCTGTTTCCAGCAACCTGAGACCATCAACACTCTCTGTCTTCTGCCAACTTAAATGTCTGGTTCTTCACAATTCCTTCCGGTCTGAAAAGTGAATCATTCTCTCTTCAGCGATTTATGACTCATTTGTTCTTATCTCCTCCCCAGTGAAATGAAAGACAGCAATCCACCACTAAGAAGAGTCTCAGAGTACATCTGAGGTCATAGGAGGCTTCCAGAATTAATGTTGCAAACCCTGCCTCTGGCCCACCATCATAGACTGCAGCTTTTAGAATCACACCTCATTTAGTATCTTTCTTTATAACATTAAAGCAAAATTTACAAGATTGTACAGATAATAGAATCACTCAGAGTGTTTCAAGCTAATTTGTATCCTTGCACATGTCCAGGTAAAAATGTAAAATTGTATAAATCCACCAGACACACAGGCAAAAAGACACAAAATAATAGGAAATTACCCATATCTATTTTGTAAGTATTAAATCACTGTAAATATAAAATGTAATCAATCTTTGCCAAGCACAATACATATTTCTCAAAAATACACTGTTCTAAAAAGAAATAGCCTCCACAATTTCTATCACTGGAATTATGGTAGCTTGTGATTTTTATTATCATTATTTATTTATAGTCATTTATTTAGCTTCATCAAGCACATGCGATCTTCCCTGCATTACAGGAGCTGTTTCGTTGCGGCACATGGACTCTCGAGTTGCAGCACGCGGTCTCTCTAATTATGCATGCAGGCTTAGCAAGTGCAGCATGTGGTCTCCCCCACCAGAGATCGAACACTGCATTGCAGGGCAGATTCTTAACCCCTGGGCACCAGGAAAGTCCCTAATGTTATTATGCTGTTGTTGTTTTACTTGCTAAGTCATGTCCAACTCTTTGTGACCCCATGGACTGTAGCCTGTCAGGCTTCTCTGTCCATGAGATTTTCTAGGCAAGAATACTGGAGTAAATTTTCTATTTTCTTCTCCAGGAGATCTTCCTGACCCCCCTCGACTTCAACCAGGTCTCCTGCATTGCAGGCAGATTCTTTACCACTGAGTCACCATTATTACCATGCCTTATGTCAATAGAAAATTTAAAATTAACAGTGTCCTCTCCCATGCACTGTTATCTGTTATGATCAGAAGAACTTGATGCTATATAAGACCCCATGAGGAATTTGGAGTTTGGAGAGGTGAATTGGGCTTCCCAGGTAGTGCAGTGGTAAAGAATCCGCCTGCCAATGCAGGAGACACAGATTTGATCCCTGGGTCAGGAAAATCTCCTGAAGAAGGCAACCCACTCCAGTGTTCTTGCCTGGAGAATCCCATGGACAGAAGATCCTGGCAGGCTACATTCCATGGGGTTGCAAAAGAGTCAGATATGACTGAGCAATTGAGCATGTATGTAGTGGTGAATTAGATGTTCAAAGTTGCAGAGCTAGAAACCAGGGGAGCCAGGCCTTGAGTTTCAGTTGGTATGTCTGTGCCTTCACTGGTTCCTCAATATATTCCCAAAGATATTTTCAAACTTCACACAAAGTTTTTACATTTTAAAAATGAACTTTTTCTTCTTAGTTAGGGGAGATAAATAAGACAAGCAGACGCTGATTGAGGTTATATTGTGCCATACAAGCTCCACATTCTCACTGGATCGATTTTACAAAGCATCTGGGCCCATCCACCCACGCCTCTACTTCACCATCTACACGCCCATCTCGACAGGAGGAACCGTCCACTCTGTTCCCAGATAAAGTCTCTTCTTTGAGCTGCATGATATATTCCAACCATCAATGTCTATATTTTTTGCTAAATTTCTTTTATTTATATACAGAAAGAGCTTGGAAGTCACCACTTCATCCTATCAGCAAGTAAAATGTTAAGCAGACTGAGAAATCAACAGCTCCTCTGGGATCCATGGCTGTTGAGGCCAAAGTGCTGCCCCAGGACCAGAGCAGCTCGGGAGCAAAATCTTCCCCTGGTGGCTCAGACCATAAAGAATTTGCCTGCAATGCAGGAGACCCAGGTTCTATCCCGGGGTCAGGAAGATCCCCTGGAGAAGGGATCCCCACTTCAGTATTCTTGCCTGAGAATCCCATGGACAGAGGAGCCTGGTGGGTTATGTCCATGGGGCAAAAACACTGTAGTAGAAATAAAGGATGCCTTTGGTGGTTTTTTAGAGGATGGGACATGGCTAAAGAGGAATCTCTGAGCTTGAGGGTGCGTCAGCAAAAGCCTCCAACGCTGAAAAGCAAAGAGAACAAGGACTGAAAAAGGCCAGAATGTTCCAAGACTATAGGCTAACGGCAAAAGGCAGATATGTGCATCATGGGACCAGGGAGAAGAGAGAAATGAACAGAAGAAATACTGGAAACAGGAATGACAGACAGCTTTCGCAAATCAACACCAGACACCAAGCCCCAGACCCAGGAGTGGTACGGTCATATACAATGTTAGTATACCATACCTGATAGTATTCCTTCATAACAGCAACAAACACTTAGAGATAAAACAGATTGCATCAATTTATGGGCCGGATCTATCAAAACTTTTCAAAACAGATTATTCTCATTCATGTAAGTTGTTGCATAAAGTTAAAAATGACAGAAAGATATCCTTAATTCATTTATTATGATAGGCAATCAAAACTGGACATGCAAAAGAAAGGAAAAAATTACAAATGTGTATGTGTATAGCCTTTTTTCCTAACTAGCATTAATATACATATATATATAACTATATTACACATATGATTATCTAGGCAATCTCACTTTTGAATATAAAAGTAAAATGGAAAATAAGATAAAATAGTACTTACAATATTTTAAAATAATGTCAAATCATGACCGAGTACTGGTCAGACTAGGAAAATGTGGACTCACACTCCTTAACTCACTCTCGCAGTCGTGTCCAGCTCTTTACGACCCCATGGACTATAGCCCACCAGGCTCCTCTGTCCATGGGATTCTCCAGGCAAGAATACTGGAGTGGGTTGCCATTCCCTCTTCCAGGGGATCTTCCTGACCCAGGGATCGAACCCGCGTTTCCTGTGGCTCCTGCATTGGAAGGAGGATTCTTTACCACTGGGCCACCTGGGAAGCACAATTCATGTTAAAATATGATATACACATTCTTTTTTTCATGCAGTTGTACAATTCTAAGTGTGAAGCATGTAATATAATTTTTAAATATATGGGCAAAATATTTAATAAGTATGCTTTATAAGTAAGAAAAATTGGGAACAAAAGATTTTCATTAATAAGGAATTAGTGAAGAATATTAAAGTACATTCGCATAATATGCCTTAGGATCTAATAAAAATGATGGTATAATTATTTTATTGACCAATTCAGAGTTCCACAGTTTACTGCTGAGTGAAAATAAGAGTTACAGAAAAGCAATCACTATAAGACCTCATTTACTAAAAATTAGAAAATGCAAAGGAACCAATTCAAAGTTTGGTCATCAAAATTAACTTTTCTGTTGTTTATTTATCTACACATTTATTTACATGCTTTTAAATGAAAAGAAGAAAATGATATACCTATTATATAATAATGTAATATTTCATCTTATAATTTATTGTGAGTTTTAATGTTACTGAATATTCTCATGAAATGTACTTTTTGATAACCTCACATTGTAAAATATACATAATTCATCTAATCAACTATTCAGTTCAGTTCAGTCGCTCAGTCGTGTCCGACTCTTTGTGACCCCATGAGCTGCAGCACACCAGGCCTCCCTGTCCAACATCAATTCCCAGAGCCTACCCAAGCTCATGTCAATTGAGTCAGTGATGCCATCAACTATTAATACCTATTATTGCACAATTAGGAGGAGAGCTGTATTTTTTAAGATAGCTGTTAGGAGTTAATGGCCTAGGCTGTGTGCATTCCAAAACAACGTAAGCTCCTAAAAAGACACAGCCTTTGCATGCTCTGTATTCTGTAAAATGTGTAAGACACACTCATCCAGCCAAGATTCCACACACTCGTGGGCTCGGTGGAGATTTGGTGCCATGATAGCTGTGGAAATGCAACACTTCTGTCATTCTGGACATTTCAGAGCACATTTAGATCTGCCTAAGCCTGAAGTCTCTCACATTGCTGCATTTAGGAAGTGAAAAGATTTTGTAATTATGTGCACAGTCCCAGGGCTGCAGAGCCAAGGAGAAGGAGCTGATTTTTTTAAGTCCCTTAGTAGCTGAATTTGCTTGCATATGTTACCTCACCCTTCCTGAGCCTCAGTGCTCTCATCTCTAAAGTGGGGGTGACCACACGCATCGGAGAAGACTGAGCGACACTTTACAGAGTGTAAATCCGGTGTACACATCTCTCTCCATGTGGGCTTTGCTGCAGCTGCTGTTGTTGCTGACACTTGTATACTTAACTAGCACAACGAGGAGCCCGCCTGGGTAGTTTACCCCCTCAGTCATGTCCAACTCTCTGCAACCCCACGGATTGTAGCCCACCGGGCTCTTCTGTCCATGGGATTCTCCAAGCAAGCATAGTGGAGTGGGTTGCCATTTCCTGCTCCAGGGGATCTTCCTGACTCAGGGACTGAACCTTCATCTCCTGCATTGGCAAGCAGATTCTTTACCACTAGCACCACTTGGGAAGCTCTTATTATTATTACATATACCATTTCCAAATAAGGTGTTAAATTAGCCTTGCTGTTCAATTCCTGAAAAATCACTTTGAGGAGTTGTTAAGGCATTTCTGATGTGACATCCTTAACATCAAGATTGTAGTTTGAAGGCTTACCACACTATGGAAGTTTAGACTGAGATGCAGCTCCTTGCACTCTGTGATAAGACCCAAAGGTGAATTATCTTCTCCAGAGGCATCGGAAGGACCATGTGGGAGATGGAGGGCGATAACCCTGGCATTTGGAAGAGAGCAGTATGGAACACACTGGTGCTTCCTTGTCCATGGAAATGAGAAGGAAGCACAGGTCCCCCATGTGGACCAGATCCTAAAGCCCTCGTCCTGGATGAACCATCCCAGCCTCTTCCTCTGGGGCACCTGTTAATAGTTCTTGCTGTTTGGGGATCTGAGCGAGTGCCCTCCCCAAGAGCCAAGCAGTTTTGCAACATGAGTCCTATTAGTTTATGTCAGAGACTGCAGTTTCGCAGGCTTTGAAAGATCAGACTTTGATTTTTATATGATAGACTTTTCTCAAAATTTGGCAAGCTTCCGATGGATTTGCTTTCAGTCCATTACATAAAGAGCAGCAAAATGTTACCCCCCACCCCCATGCAAACAGTCACATTTTAGGTTTGGTTTCTTTCATGGTACCAAATTCTGTATCACTAATTAAATTAGATGAGCATTCATTTCTCTTTCATGTGAAAACAGCATAGGTGTCTGAAACCAGAGGCAATAAGCAGCTCCCCATCCTGCAGGAGTCCGGCTCCCTCCCCTGGCTCTGCCTCCCCTGCCTCACTGAGATCTGACTTGTTCTCAAGGCGGTGATGCTCCAGGAACAGGGCAAAGAAAATGGAGAAGAGTCGCCCCTTTATTTTAGAGAGTGATTTAATAAAAGAGAAGGTGGAGGAGGCATGCAAGTCAGAGAACTATAAATTCACACCATGCACTTTATTAATTTTTATTGCATTTTGATTGATTGCCTGAACTATTTTTCCAGTAAACACTGCATCTTTCCCTTCAACTTACAAAAATGCATCCCCTTGGCAAAGACAGAATAGTTAAGAAGAGTTCCAAAAGGAAAGAGAAATTAATACAACCAAAACGCTTCTGCCAGAAGAGATTTATTAGATTGTTGGCTTTTTGGCGTTCAACTCTCAAAACCTACTGTATCAAATATTAAGTAACCACTGTATTTGCAATAGTGTTTTGAGTTGGTTGCATATGAGAAAATCCCGGGGTTTTTTCCTTCAAAGAAAGGTCTTTTTAAAATATAATTTTAAAGTATCATAATGTCTTTGGGTCGAAACCTTTCTTAGAGGAACACATCTTAAATCATTATGAAATTCGCGTGTGACCTTGAAATTTCATAAACAGAAACCTGCTTTGTAGAAACTCTGCAGAAAATAATTCCATAAAACATACACATCCTGATCTTAAAAACCTTAGTTATAAATAAGCCCTGCACAATTTCTCTAGATCCCATGAGATCAAGATTATACTGAAATAAAAACTAGAATCATAGACAGTAAGTATGGTGTTATCCACCTAAGTATTCTCTTCTTAAATCTTCACATGAAAATCTTTTATTCATTGTATAAATTAATATTTTTATGACTATTATTTTTTCTTATATATATAATCAGAAATCTGATATTTATTGTGGAGAACAAAATAGTTCATATTTTATTTTTGTAACGGCACAAAATTATACCATATGTTAAATTCCTCTTAGTTAATGCAGCAAATTATCCATGTCTAAGACATTCACATATACTAAGAATGTTGTTTTTTAATTATAAAGACCATTCTTTTGATCTGTTTTGTCATATGCAGTATTTAAGAAATAAATAGGAAGAAAACATAAATTGCTATTTTATTTTTTAATGCTTATTCTTTCCCTATCTAAACAATGCAAACTTGCTCATTAGAGAATTAGGAAAAATAAGCTGCCCAAGTTACAAGCATTATAACCCCTGTTAACATTTCAGTGTATTTTCTTCCAGTTTTCATTGTTATTAACATATCAAATGGCCACTTGGTGTTAATATTTTTATCAGCTAGCATTTTGTCTTTAATGCAATTTTAATGGCCTTAATATTTTAAGAACTGAATATCACAGTTTATATTAGCATTTCTAATATTTGCATAATTGGGTGGTACCCAATTTTTTAGTTTTTTTTCCACAACTGTAAACAATATTGCACTCTTCAGCATTTATAACTCTACTAAATATGTATAACTGGAAAGTGTGACCTGTGACCTCTTACTACTGGTAATAAGCATGTAGTTATCATCCTCTTGAGCCTGTTGCCAGTGGGGGGACAATTCCACAAGAATTATTTGAGCACAATGTGCAAAGTGACCTGGCATCAGACAGATGAGAGCATCCAACACTGAATGCTCACTAAGCTTTGTCTCTAAATGTGGGGTGATTTCCTATGAGTAAACTTTGTCTGAAAATATAATCATTGAATCAATAGGTAAAGAATTTTTAACGTATTTGAACAAATCAGCCAGCATTTCCAGATCAATATTAAAAACAGTAGTGACCGTTTGCACCTTGATTTTGAGATTGTTTTTACCAGCCACGTCTACATAGCACAACAGTTATCAGTTCATACCAAGCATGTACATTTTCTTTTACAATAAAATAAACAGTGAGTATACAACTTTGTCGAAATCCTCCTCAATGCATATTGAAATGAGTATTCAGCTTTCCTTAAATGACTTACTGATTTATTGGCCTTAGATATTGTCTGTGCTCTCTTGAGTTATATTTGGTAATGTTTTAAGAGCATTAATTTACATTTATAAGTGAATTTGTCCATTGTTTCCTTTGTGTACCTTTTTTTCTCATTTTCCTTAGAAGTTCTGTATTCTTTGTAGAATAAATGGAGTTATTTTCCAATTTTCTTTTCTTCCATCCACTTATTAGGTGTGTAACCTGGTTAAGTTCCTCAGCCTCCCTTCATCTGCATGATGTTCATAATTGTACGGATCCCTACCTAGCAGGATTATTGTGGGGACTAAGCTTAAAGCAGGAGACTGCCTGGATACTTGGCAGACACCATTTCATGTTACAGACATGCTTATTCCTACTCTGCCACATCTCAACTACCATCTCAATATCTACTTCTTCCAAGTTTGAAATAGTTTATCAACAAAAGTGGTAAACTTATACACACTTGTCATCTTGGAGGCAGGAGGTTGTGGTGTGAAGATTGGTGATTGTCTCTCTGATCACATTAAAATTTCTTTTCTGGGTTGTCACTGATTCCTTGGCCTCTAATACAGTGCAGGTTGGGCTTTAAATTTGCCTTGCCTAGAATTTCTCTACTTACATTCCTGCTTTATAATGTGTTTCTGCGTTGCTGCTACTTAGTCGCGAGGTCTTACCCCACTCTTTTGCAGCCCTATGCAGTGTATTCAGCAAGGTTCCTCTGTCCATGGGATTTCCCAGGCCAGAATACTCCAGTGGGTTGCCATTTTCTCCTCCAGGGTATCTTCCCAACCCAGGGATCAAACCTGCGTCTCCTGCTTTGGCAGGCAGATTCTTTACCATTGAGCCACCAGGGAAGCCAAATATGTTTGTAGTAATTTCTTTTTTCCTTTTTTAAAATTGTAGCGTAGTTTTTAGCATCTTGTTCTGAGGATTTTAGCAAGCAAAGATAACACTGTCACCACCATCATCAAGAAACAGATCAGTCCCCATGCACCAAAAAGCTATCCATGTCCTTCTACCAGGACCCCCTGACCTCCTCCATTTTCATCTTTGACCTTTTGATCTTTCTGGGGTATCAACAAACGTGGTATATTCACACCCTGTACTTTTTTTTGTCAAATTGCCCTCTTTTTTCCTTCTGCAGTCTGAATAGGCTAAGAATTTCTCAAGTCATTAAGTCCTGGATCCATTTTGTTAAAAACTCTTTCACACAATTTATCAATTTCCTTTCACATTTTTAACCAGAACCAAAAGAATAAAACAAGACTATGCCCTCAACACTTTGCTTGAAAATCACCTCAACTAAAAGTCAGATTTCATTATAAAAGTTCTGCTTTACACAAAACTGCAGGACCCAATTCCACACCTCGACGGATGGTCTGCTCAAGACTATTTAGGTTTTCTCTACCACGCTCCTCACGTCCCCCTGCCTTCTCTCCTTCAAGACCACTGAAGTCCATGTTTCTGCCAGAAGTCTGTTAAGGCAATCTAGGAGTTTTCTACCATTCTCTTCAAAATTTTTCCAGTTTCTACACATCTTTAGGAATTTGTTAAGGCAACATCTCACCTCCAGATATTAATATTAAAAGCTGGGTTCTTTTCTACTGCTGCTGCAACAGATTACCGCAAATTTGTCTTCTTAAGAAACACAAATTTATTGTATTTCTACAGATTAGTAACCACTACGTGGGTCTCACTGGCTAAAGTCAAGGCTAAAGTCAAGGCCTATAGAGAGCGCCATATGAGTGAAGTGAGTCAGACAGAGAAGCAGCAATGTCATATGACATCCCCTGTGTGTGGAATCTAAAAATAAATGGTACAAATGAACAAACTTACAAAACAGAAACAGACTCGCAGACTTAGAGAATAAATTTTGGTTGTTGGGGAGGAAAGATGGGAGGAAGGGATAGTTAGGGAGCTTGGGATGGCCCTATACACGGTGCTATATTTAAAATGGTAACCAAAAAAATAAAATAAAATAAAATGGTAACCAACAAGGACCTATTGTACAGCACAGGGTACTCTGCTCAATGTTATGTGGCAACCTGGATGGGAGGGGAGTTTGGGGGAGAAGGGATACAGGTACATTTATGGCCGAGTCTCTTCACTGTTCCCCTGCAACTGTCACAACGTTATTTGTTAAATGGCTATACCCCAATACAAAATAACATTATTTGTTAAATGGCTATCAGTTCAGTTCGGTCACTCAGTCATGTCCAACTCTTTGTGACCCCATGGACTGCAGCGAGCCAAGCCTCCCGGTCCATCACCAACTCCTAGAGTTTACGCAGACTCATATCCATTGAGTCAGTGATGCCATCCAACCATCTCATCCTCTGTTGTCCCCTTCTCCTCCTGCCTTCAATCTTTCCCAGCATCAGGGTCTTTCCCAGTTCTTCCCATCAGGTGGCCAAATGATTGGAGATTCAGATTCAGCATCAATCCTTGCAATGAATATTCAGGACTGATTTCCTTTAGGATGGACTGGTTGGATCTCTTTGCTGTCCAAGGGACTCTCAAGAGTCTTCTCCAACACCGCAGTTCAAAAGCATCAATTCTTTGGCACTCAGCATTCTTTATAGTCCAACTCTCACATGCATACATGACTACTGGAAAAACCAGAGCTTTGACTAGATGGACCTTTGTTGGCAAAGTAATATCTCTGCTTTTTAACATGCTGTCTACGTTGGTCATAACTTTTCTTCCAAAGAGTAAGCATCTTTTAATTTCATGGCTGCAGTCACCATCTGTAGTGATTTTGGAGTCCAAAAAGATAAAGTTTGAAGCACCGTTTCCATTGTTTCCCCATCTATTTGTCATGAAGTGATGGGACCAGATGCCATGATCTCAGTTTTCTGAATGTTGAGTTTTAAGCCAACTTTTTCACTCTCCTCTTTCACTTTCATCAAGAGGCTCTTTAGTTCTCAAAACAAAATAAAAAAGTTTTAAAAAACAGAATAAAAGGAAATCATGATCCAGAAATGCTGCATTCCTCTTTGGAGTCTCTAGGGAGCAGCCATCTGCCTGCTCCTTCCTACCTCTGAAGAGTTCCTGTATTCCAGGGCTCAGATCCGGCTCCTCCATCAGCAAGGCCAGCAATGCTGAGTCTCTCTTGCCTTTTCTCAGGCATATTTCCTTCTGACACTAACCTCAGTTGAGAAAGGCTTTTTTAAAGACCTCGTGTGATGAGATTAGAGTCACTTGGTTAATCCAGATAACCTCCTCATCTCAAGGTCCACAACCTTAATCACCTCTAAAGTCCCTTTAAACCCAGAAGGTAACACATGCACAGGGATTAGGATGTAGGTCTCTGTGGGGTGCTGTTATTTTTCCTACTATACTAGTTGGGATTGTTTTTCTAATGTTTAATAATAGAACATGTTTTAATTTGTCTAACAATTTCTTTCTGATCTGTTAATATTCTCCTTCCATTCTTAAGGCTTCCCTGGTGACTCAGATGGTAAGGAAACCACCTGTGATGCAGAAGACCTTGGTTCAGTCCCTGGGTTTGGAAGATCTCCTGGAGAAGTGAAAGGCTACCCACTCCGGTATTCTTGCCTGGAGAATTGCATGGACAGAGGAGCCTGGCAGGCTAAGTCCATGGGGTCACAAAGAGTCAGACATGACTGAGCATGCATGAACCTTTTTGCAGGGGAGGTGGAGGTCATAGAAAGATACCCAGATACCAAGGTGAGAAAGTTTGCACGTGATGGGAATTTGTGGAAGATTTTAAAGGCAAAAATGCATAAGAATAGTACTGTTTTACAGGCAAAGAGTTGGTACTGTCTAGGAGGGACTGAAGAGGTATGGGAGAGACACACAGAGGCGGGCATGGCAGGAAAGCCTTGCAGGAGTACTTACTGGCAAGAGGTAACAAAATTGTGAACAGAGACTGGAATTAGTAAAAAGATAAAATACATCAGGGACCTGTAAAGACATAATGGCCAATGTGTATAATACTATTTGGAGAAATTCAATAATAGAAAATACAGTGCATATCTAAAGCAACCTTTAAAAAAAGCAATTTCATACTATAATTGAGAAGGCAAAAAGATTGGTGCATTGGAAGTCATTAACAAGAAAATAATGAAGACCCAAATTTGTCTCTGTATTAAGTAACTGAACAATACAGGAACTTTAAGAGTCTATCAAAAATGGAATATCAGTGAAGCACTGGGACCATAAAGCATAAACATCACCCGTCATCTATTGCCCAACTTTGATATTTTTGGAAAAATAAGATGCTGTAAGACTATCATGAGTGTCTAGCACATGACTTTGACCAACAATGTATATTCTAAAGGAAATCATCTTATATATTTCTAAATATTAAGCAGTGTTTTACATTGAGAAAAATTTTACTTTTATGCAAGTAATAAATGCCCAATGTATCAGTAGAAGAGTAAAAGGAAAATTGGGTCATATTTGAAGTTTTTCTATTCTTTCTGGTCCCAAGATGTTGCATGGAGTAAGTAATTTGTCTGTCAATTACACTTCGATAAAGCTGGAAAAATAGGGTAAGTAGAATTATCAATAGAGACTGTGTCAGATTTTTTATAGAGAAAACACATTTGCAAGATATATTGATTAAACTGAACATTCTGATATTAGGACAGCCATTTAATACACATTTGTAGGATTCTAAAAATATTAATACCAACTTTTATGGTTATAAAAATATTAATTTTTCAAAGGTAGTTTACATACTTTCCACTGACTCGTTAATCATACCATGAGGTGGACTGTGACAAACATCATATCTTGATTCTACCAACAAGAAATTTGTGACATCTAAATTTTGATTTCACAATTTTGGATGGTACATGGGGCTATTATTACCTGCACTAAGTTCACACAGTAAAACACAAACAATGTGGAAATCAGTTCAGTTCAGTTCAGTCACTCAGTTGTGTCCAACTCTCTGTAATCCCATGGATGCAGCATTCCAGGCTTCCCTGTCCATCACCAACTCCTGGAGCCTAATCAAACTCATGTCCATTGAGTTGGTGATGCCATCAAATCTTCTCATCCTCTGTCTTCCCCTTCTCCTCCTGCCTTCAATCTTTCCCAGCTTCAGGATCTTTTCAAATGAGTCAGTTCTTCTCATCAGGTGGCCAAAGTATTGGAGTTTTAGCTTCAGCAACAGTTCTTCCAATGAATATTCAGGACTGATTTCCTTTAGGATGGACTGGTTGGATCTCCTTGTAGTTCAAGGGACTCTCAAGAGTCATCTCCAACACCACAGTTCAAAAGCAACAATTCTTTACCACTCAGCTTTCTTTATAGTCCAACTCTCACACCCATACATGACTACTGGAAAAACCATAACTTTGACTAGATAAACCTTTGTTGGCAAAGCAATGTCTGTACTTCTTAATATGCTGTTGAGGTTGGTCATAACTTTTCTTCCAAGGAGCAAGCATCTTTTAATTTCATGGCTACAGTCACCATCTGCAGTGATTATGGAGCCCAAAAATATAAAGTCTTTCACTGTTTCCCCATCTATTTGCCATTAAGCAATGGGACCACATACCATGATCTTAGTTTTCTGAATGTTGAGTCTTAAGCCAACTTTTTCACTCTCCTCTTTCACTTTTATCAAGAGGCACTTTAGTTCTTCTCTGCTTTCTGCCATAAGGGTGGTGTCATCTGTGTATCTGAGGTTATTGATGTTTCTCCCAGCAATCTTGATTCCAGCTTGTGCTTCATCCAGCCCAGAATTTCACATGATGCATTCTGCATATAAGTTAAATAAGCAGGGTGACAAAATATAGCCTTGATGTACTCCTTTCCTGATTTGGAAGCAGTCTGTTGTTCCATGTCCAGTTCTAACTGTTGCTTCCTGACCTGAATACAGATTTCCTAGGAGGCAAGTCAGGTGGCCTGGTATTCTCATCTCTTGAAGAATTTTCCACAGTTTGTTGTGATCCACACAATCAAAGGCTTTGGCATAGTCAATAAAGCAGAACTAGATGTTTTTCTAGAACTCTCTTGCTTTTTTGATGATCCAGCGTGTGAGATAAGTGCAATTGTGTGGTAGTTTGAGCTTTCTTTGGCATTGCCTTTCTTTGGGATTGGAATGAAAACTGACCTTTTCCAGTCCTGTGGCCACTGCTGAGTTTTCCAAATTTGCTGGCATATGGAGCACAGCAGTTTCACAGCGTCATCTTCTAGGATTTGAAATAACTCAACTGGAATTCCATCACCTCCACTAGCTTTATTCATAGTGATGCTTTCTAAGGCCCACTTGACTTCACATTCCAGGATGTCTGGCTCCAGGTGAGTGGTCACACCATCGTGATTATCTGTGTCATGAAGATCTTTTTTGTATAGTTCTGTGTATTCTTGCCAATTCATCTTAATACTTTTTGCTTCTGTTAGGTCTATACTATTTCTGTCCTTTATTGTGCCCATCTTTGCATGAAATGTTTCCTTGGTATTTCTAATTTTCTTGAATAGATCTCTAGTCTTTCTATTGTTTTCTTCTATTTCTTTGCACTGATCACTGAGGAAGGCTTTCTTATCTCGCCTTGCTATTCTTTGGGACTCTGCATTCAAATGGGTATATTTTTCCTTTTTTCCTTTGCCTTTTGCTTCTCTTCTTTCCTCATCTATTTGGAAGGCCTCCTCAGACAACCATTTTGCCTTTTTGCATTTCTTTTTCTTGGGGATGGTCTTGATCCCTGTCTCCTGTATAATGTCACGAACCTCCATCCATAGTTCTTCAGGCACTCTGTCTATCAGATCTAATCCTTTGGGTCTATTTGTCACTTCCACTGAATAATTGTAAGGGATTTGATTTAGGCCATACCTGAATGCTCTAGTGGTTTTCCCTATTTTCTTCAATTTAAGTCTGAATTTGGCAATAAGGAGTTCATGATCTGAGCCACAGTCAGCTCTTAGTCTCATTTTTGCTGACTATATAGAGCTTCTCCATCTTTGGCTGCAAAGAATGTAATCAATTTGATTTTGGTGTTGACCATCAGATGATGTCCATGTATAGAGTCTTCTCTTGTGTTGTTGGAAGAGGGTGTTTGCTATGACCAGTGTGTTCTCTTGGCAAAATTCCATTAGCCTTTGCCCTGCTTCATTTTGTACTCCAAGGCCAAATTTGCCTGTTACTCCAGGAATTTCTTGACCTCCTACTTTTGTATTCCAGTCCCCTATAATGAAAATGACATCTTTTTTGGGTGTTAGTTCTAGAATGTCTTGTAGGTCTCCATAGAACCGTTCAACTTCAGCTTCTTCGTCATTATTGGTCAGGGCATAGACTTGGATTACCGTGATATTGAATGGTTTGCCTTGGAAACAAACAGAGATCATTCTGTCATTTTTGAGATTGTGTCCAAGTACTGCATTTTGGACTCTTTTGTTGACTATGAGGGCTACTCTATTCCCCCTAAGGGATTCTTGCCCACAGTAGTAGATGTAACGGTCATCTGAGTTAAATTCACCCATTCCAGTCCATTTTAGTTCACTGATTCCTTAAATGTTGATGTTCATTTTTGCCATTTCCTGTTTGACCACTTCCAATTTGCCTTGATTCATGGACCTAACATTCCAGGTTCCTATGCAATATTGCTCTTTACAGCATCAGACTTGACTTCTATCACCAGTCACATCCACAGCTGTGTGTTGTTTTTGTTTTGGCTCTGTCTCTTCATTCTTTCTGGAGTTATTTCTCCAATGATCTCTAGTAGCATATTGGGCACCTACTGACCTGGGGAGTTCAAAAAGTTGTGTCCTAACTTTTTGCCTTTCCATACTATTCATGGAGTTCTCAAGGCAAGAATACTGAAGTGGTTTGTCATTCCCTTCTCCAGTGGACCACGTTTTGTCAGAACTCTCCACCATGACCCATTCTTCTTGGATGGCCCACACGGCATGGCTCATAGTTTCATTGAGTTAGACAAGGCTGTGGTCCATGTGATCAGATTCATTAGTTTTCTATGAGTGTGGTTTTCACTCTGTCTTTCCTCTGTTGGAGAAGGATAAGAGGCTTATGGAAGCTTCCTGATGAGAGAGACATGTGGAAATTATGAGCCATAAAAATTGTGGGGATGGGGCTATGCATTATCTTAATAATGAATAGATTAATTTGGGTACTAATCAATCTATCATAATTTTATAATTTTATTATATATTCCTGAAGGAATATATATATATAATAAATAAATAATAAATAAATATAATAAATAAATAATAATAAATATATAATTAAAAAAAACCCAGGTGTTAAGAAAATATTTTACTTTCAAATCTTAAAAGTGATTATTTTGTTCCTGAAACCAGAGCATGGTCAATGCTGTAGTCAGCAGAGAAGAAATCTTATCAAATTCATACAATTTACATTGTTTTCTAACACCAATCACAAATCCACTGATTTGCTCACTTGTGTGAAGAAGAATTTTACTTGAGATAGGGATGTTTTTAAAGTGTTCATTCATTTGAACAGAAACGAATACCAGATGCATGTATACAATCCAATCACGTGTGATTTATGAAGAGCTGTAATCTAAAAAGATAGAAAATGTGCTACTTTACACAGAGATATAAGTAAAGCGAAACAGCTGGCTTACTGCTCCCCCGGTGGACAGGAGATAAAAATACTGTAGTGAAAGATGGCAGCCATGCAATCAGCTTGGCCAGGGCAGCATACTTTATGAAAAACCATCACCCACCATTCAAAATGGAGCTAAGAATTTTCAGTTTGAGAAGGAGTGCAGTAAAAGTAGAAATAAACTTATTTCCAACTCACTTTCACTGTCTGAAATTTCAGGATAGAAGTGCTTTATAGCCCGTGTTTGATTTCTATTTTCTTTCATCTGCCCTTAAAAAAAAAAAAGAATCAAAGCTACTGTTTACCTTTTATAATATACCATCAGAAAATAGTCCATGTTGTAAATCTCCTGATTAAATGTGACTGTGTCACATTAATCATATATATACATGAGCAGTACATGTCTATTTCAGAACTGAATTGGGTAGATTCGGATCTCATAAAGGGTTCTATTTAAAATCTTAGGAATCCAAAATTCATGGGTTGGGTCATTTAAACCACTATTTTCTTCTTAGCATTTTCCTACTGAAATATCAACCTCAAATAATCTCATTTGAACAATTAATTTCGGTTTAGGAAAATTGCCTCATTTATTGATGGTAATAAAACCACAGATTCGTTCAAATATATAGACTAACTGCTCCAAGTTTCTCTAACAGTTCTCCACACACATCCATAGAGTGTGATGTGGCAAATATTCAAGTGCTCTTTGCAGGAACAGATGGTTAGACACAATTAATAAGGAGCCTTGAGCTATTTGCATATTCATCAGATAATATCAGTTATTCCTCAGCCAGAACAAAGAATCACACAAATGGCATTCGCGTTTCCTCCCATTAACACATTATTAAAAGCAAAACGTCTGCGTTAAAAATGAGACAGAGAGTGATCCTTGACTGTACAGCAACCTAGCATTATCCATTTGGGTTTTTAACATGATAATAAAAGCGTGTTGCCCTCGTGTAATTTATTCAGGCAGCACATGAAGACACAGCCACGTGTCCCATTCTGCCCTCCCTCTCTGCTTTTTCTTGGCTTACAGATGATGCCAGGAGAGAGGTCAGGTCAGGAGAAACTAAATAAGTTTTTATTTTAGTTTAAGAAAAAAAAGTTGATCAGAGAGCCAGAGAGAGAATTAAAAATTAAAAGCCTTGGTGACTTTGGAACCCGTTTAGAAGCTCTTTTTTGATGACTTTTTTGTTGATAGTACACATAAAAAGTTACAGATAAAACATAAAATTATAATTTATAATGAAATGAGCATAAATGGTTAACTGATTAATTTTCAGTTTTGTTTCTAATTTAAATACACTCAAACCAAAATTCTCTGCCTTTAGGCTATGGATTTTTAACTATCATTTACTTTGTCATTAATATACAAGAATACCTGAGAAACTGTCAGAAATTGAAAATATATGATCTTTGTATAGATCAAAAAACTCAAATTAAGCCATTTTTATACAGAAATCTAGTTTTTGGAGGATAAACATTAGGGAAACATGACATGTAGTAATTGTGTCACAGCCAACACTTCACCCTGGACGTGAGTGAGGGTGAGGATTACCTTCTAGAACTGTGCCTCCAACATGATAGTACCAGCTGTATGCAGCAATTTGAACTTATATTTTATTTACAATTAAAAATAAAAACTAAAACCCTAAATGAAATCAACCCTGAATATTCACTAGAAGGACTGATGCTGAAGCTGAAGCTCCAATACTTTGGCCACCTGATGCAGAGAGCTGACTCATTGCAAAAGACTGTGACGCTGGCAAAGATTGAGGGCAGGAGGAGAAGTGGGTGACAGAGGATGAGATGGTTGGATGGCATCACCAACTCAGTGGACATGAGTTTGAGCAAATTCCAGGAGATACTAAAGGACAGGGAAGCCTGGCATGCTGCAGTCCATAGGGTCACAAAGCATCAGATATGATTTAGCAACTAAGGAACAAAAAAATTATAATGAGATTCCTCGGTCACATGAGTCACGTTTCAAGTGCTCTGTGGCCACACGTGGTCAGTGGCTCCTGTAGTGGACAGCACAGATGGAGAGCATTTCTCCCATCATAGGAAGCTGAATTGGGCATCACTTTTCTAGAAGCTTCCTGCATAAGCTGGACAAGACCTGCAGGTGACTGGATATGACTTGTTTTCTGATATTCTTTTCCTTCATACAGCAGAAATGACTTGTGGGATTCCATTCTCAAGTTCAAGCTAACCCGTCCTTCTTTAAAAGGAATAGCAGATTTAAGTTCTACCTGATATCATTCTAAAGTTGATCTGCCCAATTTTTGGCCCACTCAAGTACAAGAATCACTCTTTAATCAAAACTTTGACCTCAGTCCTGCCACGTGCTCTTAGCTCCCAGACCCTGGGAATTTCTGCTTTTCACAGAACGTGAGAACTTCCTCCAACCCAACTGAGTGTGGGGCCCAGCAGAGGGCCAAACCCCAAACCTGGACATACATCTGTCCTAGTCACTCACAGCTGGAGAAACAGATATTATCCAACATCAAGTCTGTTCATTTTCATAGCCTGGTAGGATTGCTGGAAACCATGTGAGTGCTCCTCTATTTTGCATATCACTTCTGACAGGAGATCTTTTTAAAAAAGACATTTAGCAACCCTGAAAGTGTGTCTAGATGTTAAGTTTTGTTTCTTAAACACGCACACACACACACACACACACCCCTCACAACCTCCCAACCCAATACTGCTCAGTGTATCTTTATGAAAAGAAAATAATAGCTTTCAGGAGTTAAAAGTTTACGTGAGCCATGACTAATTGTAACAGAAAGTTGTTTTATTCCCTGAATATATAAAACCAATTGATAAAAAGTTCCATCCATCTCATTCACTCAGAGATGGTTTTCCAGTAAAAACTTCTATTTTGCTATCTACATGTCAAAGTTCTTATGTATTTATATTTTGATCAACTGCATGTTGATCAATAACTTCTCAGCCTTTGGCTACAATCAAGTGTGGTAAGGGGGCTTCCCAGGTGGGCACAGTGGTAAAGAATCTGCCTGCTAAGGCAGGAGGTGCAAGGGACACAAATTTGATCCCTGGGTCAGGAAGATCCCTGAGAGCAGAAAATGGCAGCCCACTCCAGTAATCTGGCCTGGGAAATCCCCTGGACAGAGGAGCCTGGCAATCCACGGGGCTGCAAAGCGTTGGACCCAACCGAGGAACTGAGCACAGACAATAATACATTAATGAAACTTAAGTCCAGAGATAAATATTGTTACTTACGGTCACAGGAAATAATTTTTTTTAATTTCCATATGTAGAAGCATATGTGTGTGTGTGTGTGTGTGTGTGTGTGACTTGTTAACTGATGATTTTCAAAGATAAACATAACTTACATGGAATTCTGTAGAAGTGGAATTGAAATGTGAAAGTCAAGTGGGAAAAAATGAGATAAAAATTCCCCAGTATCAAGGCAGAATTGGTTGAGACACTTACACACACACATATACATGTATGAGAATATATGTGAATATGCCTTACACTTCACTACACCCTCAAACACATAATCAATCATGTATTTTAATGGATTATGGTGAGCATAAAGTTGAGAGTCCATTCAATGGGTTTAAGAGTTTTGCATCAGTTTTATTATTACAATGCTACTCATTTCAACATGCCAGAAATTACATGTTTTGTAGCCATTTAAAATTATGATAAAAAAATTTTTTAATGTTAACTTAAAATGTCTGAGGGAGTGCATGGTTATTTTTGATGCTGAATAAGTGAACGGGTTTGAAACAGAGGAAATCCTCCAACAGTAAATTACCTTCCTGCGAGTCCCTGAGAAAACCCACCTGAGATGCTTACCCTGCAGGTCTCTGCAGGACACTGCTTCGCTGGACCCCTGTGGGTGCCTGTGAAGCCAACACTCAAGGCTGGCAGGACGTGCAAGCCCAGTGGGCCTGCAGCTGGAAGGGGCATCCTCCAATCCAGGCCTCCTGGGCAGGAAGCAGACAACTGAAGTCCAGCTCCCTGACTTTTTAACTGTCTTCTAATTCATTCCACAACACAGAGAGGGAGACCACACTCCCTTATTTCTTGAGATCACAAAAATCCCAAAAGTTATGAAGAGTATTATTAGAAAAATCTGTATTTCCAATTCTACTCTACTCTCAGAGATAACTCCATGGGAAAAGGAAAACACTTCAGGGACATGGTATTCTGGTATGTATTTTACCATGCAAAGTTAATAATCTAATAATGCAGAACAAAGGAAAATGACCTTTGTTATTAGAGTTGCATTTTATAACCTCTGGTTCTCATTTGAATATCATATTAATTCAGTAAATAATTACTCGACTAATTCAACAAATAATTACTATTCCTGTGGGCTGATGATCAAGTCCAAGTGACATGGATAATAATCTACAGTTCTTCTTTTCAAAGTCGGTACAATAAGCCAAAATGAAGATGTAGTCAGTTAAATATGATGAATTACTGGACTGCTATGGACAAATGAACAGGCTAACCTGGGGTACAAAAATGAAGAGGGAAGTTCTCTCTGGGGTGACTGGTGGAAGGGCCAGGGTTCTGTGAACATGCAGCCCTCAGCGCTGCGGGGTTCTGGCAGCCCCACTTCTTACTCCCCTGCTGTGTTCATGCTGATCAGTAGAGGAGAACTCTGTTCAGACCAAGGCAACAGGAGTTCATTTGACAAGTGTCTCTTGTATCTGATTGAGGGCTTGGGGGGCCAAATCTAACGCCTGTACAGTAGATGTAAGGTTGCAAACTCACAGCATCTCCAGCTCTACTCCAGGACAACTCGTTCCCTCACAATGGAAGTAGATACTCCTCCTTCTGTATTCTATAGGTCTGTGCAACAAAAGCCAGTATGGACTCGATGCTTAGGTGTCATCCTATGTGGAAAGGATTAAGACTAGTAGTTCAGAATAAGACATTAGTTTGGTTCAGTTCAGTAGCTCAGTAATGTCCGACTCTTTGCAACACCATAGACTGCAGCACGCCCGGCCTCCCTGTCCAACACCAACTCCCAGGGTTTACTCAAATTCATGTCCATTGAGTCGGTGATGCCATCCAATCATCTCATCCTCTGTCATCCACTTGGATAAGGAACCACTTGTCCCGGAGTAGAGCTGGAGATGCTGTGAGTTTGCGACTTTACATCTACTACACCTGGGTTAGATTCAGCCCCCCAAATCCTCAATCAGATACAAGAGGCACTGGTCAAATAAACTCCTGTTGCCTTGGTATAAACGAGCTCTATATAAGTTGAGCATTCCAGGTAGTGCAGCAGTTAAGAATCTGCCTCAGGAGACACAAGACACCCAGTTTTGATCCCTGGGTCTAGAAGATCCCCTGGAGTAGAAAATGGTAACCCAGTCCAGTATTCTTGCTTGGAAAATTAAATGAACAGAGGAGCCTAGTGTGATACAGTCTATGGGATTGCAAAGAATCAGACACAACGGAGCAGGCACGTGCATACAGCAATTACAAACACGTATTTCCAATCTGGAAGAAGAAAGAGGGAAGTCAGGTATGTTTTTTTGGTTTGTTTCGTGCTTTGTTTTAAATGCTCTCTGGACCCAGTTTGGAGGCTCTGGCTAGAGATTGGTCAGTTCCCTTTCTTAAGCCATCAAGTCCACAGCCCACCCTCTTCCCTCCTAGGGCTGACACTCTGCCAGCTTCTATACATCTAGTCTAGTCACCCCAGGGCCAGGGACTGGGCAACAAGGGCCAGCCCAACACATGGGTTCTGCACAATTATCCAAATCGTCAAATCCACAAGCCCAGAAACCTAGCTATCCCTGCCTGCATCACCGCCTGCAGCCCCAGGTGCTATTACCCTGTCCTGGGTACAAACTCTTGCATTGAGAGCTTGGAGTAACAAAGATAAAAGTCTTTTATCTCCCAGAGTGTCATCGTGTTGTGTCCTATCATCAGACGTTTAAATCTTACACAAACAAGTAGCAAGAGAGAAATTGGATGAGTATACAAGCTGTTGTTTGTGTTTAGACACGCTCAGAAAACTTTCCTAGTATCTTTTAAAAGCCTGTCATAAAGAGTTACTAAATGGTGTTTAAAGATTAAAAAAAAAAAATCTGAGTCACTTGAATTCAAATGCATTTTGATTAATGTCTTTATTCTTGGACTAGACAGCTGAGAATACATCTTACATACATAAAGTACAAAAACTAGGAATAAGGACAAAGAGATTTAATGGATCTTAATTTTCATCTTTTTGGGGTTTTGGTTTCTTTTTAAAAAATTTTTTATTGCAAGATATTTACTTTGCAATATTGTGCCATACATCAACATGCATCAGCTATAAGTATACATATCATCATGTTTCTTAAATGAAGGTCACTCCAGATCTTGGGTAGCTGTGGGTGATGGGAGACAGGAGGGGGTACACATCCTAAAACAGACATTGAGTAAAAAACTTGTCCTGACTGCTAACGACTCAAGTGCTGTATGGTTCCAAGAAAGCTGGCAACCAGTCAGCTCACCCTGGAGGCAGGATTTAAAGGGATGGTTCTCTGGAGAAACTGAAAGATTTCAGAAAATAACTATATTTAGGGATCTCTGAGTAAAATGACCCCAAGCCCATCTAATTAATCTACAGCAAAGCTCACCAGTTGAGAAATCCCATCCATGCATACAAAGCTTCTAAACAGCTCCTCAGAGTCTCACTCCTAGATAGAAATAGAATGCTAAGGATTACCATGTATTGAGAAAAACCTCCAAAATGACAGAAAAACTAAGGAAAAATTTTACAGCATTAACAAAAGATAAAGAAGAAGAAGCAAATGAACAATACCAAAAAACAAGACAAAAAGAAGTAAATCAAAACAAAGCAAAACCAAATTCAAGGTAGCACCAAAAACGTAAAAAACAAGAGAAATTTTAAATAATTTTTTTTTCAAAGAGATAGAGGATACATCTTCTTGAAACAAGACTAGAAAAAACTATATTAAAAAACATAAATACTGGATTCATAGAATTAGATTTCTTGGAAATTAAAACATCAGAACCAAATCAAAATTCAAAACAGGTTAAAAAAAAATTAGTCAACTAATCCAAAGAAAGCAAAGAGTGATATAAGAAAATAAAAAAGAAGTGAGATCACAGTACTACTTGTCAGCAGTGACTATTTACTTAAGTTATGTAATGTAACTATGAGTACTGATCAGATGGCAATTGTGATATCATTATTAGGAGTTTGAAAAAAGGCAAACAATGGAGTGAGTGGTGTGATAGTAAGAAAATCCCAGGTTACATACTAGAAACCTAAAGATAATGACTAAAATTTGTATTAAGGTACTTAATTTGTATCAAGGTACTTCCCTGTCAGTCCAGTGGTTAAGACTCTTCAGGGGACACAGTTTCAATCCCTGGCTGGGGAACTGGGATTCCAAAAGCTGCAGCCAGAGATAGATAAATATCAGAACAGAAATCTTGATTAGAAATATAAAGCTAACTATACAAATTGTGAAATTCTTTGGTCTAGTTCTGTGAAAAATACCGTTGGTAGCTTGATAGGGATTGCATTGAATCTATAGATTGCTTTGGGTAGAATAGCCATTTTGACAATATTGATTCTTCCAATCCATGAACTCGGTATGTTTCTCCATCTGTTTGTGTCCTCTTTGATTTCTTTCATCAGTGTTTTATAGTTTTCTGTTTATAGGTCTTTTGTTTCTTTAGGTAGATATACTCCTAAGTATTTTATTCTTTTTGTTGCAATGGTGAATGGTATTGTTTCCTTAATTTCTCTTTCTGTATTTTCATTGTTAGTATATAGGAATGCAAGGGATTTCTGTGTGTTAATTTTATATCCTGCAACTTTACTATATTCATTGATTAGCTCTAGTAATTTTCTGGAAGAGTCTTTAGGGTTTTCTATGTAGAGGATCATGTCATCTGCAAACAGTGAGAGTTTCACTTCTTCTTTTCCTCTCTGGATTCCTTTTACTTCTTTTTCTGCTCTGATTGCTGTGGCCAAAACTTCCAACACTATGTTGAATAGTAGTGGTGAGAGTGGGCACCCTTGTCTTGTTCCTAATTTCAGGGGAAATGCTTTCAATTTTTCACCATTGAGGGTGATGCTTGCTATGGGTTTGTCATATATAGCTTTTATTATGTTGAGGTATGTTCCTTCTATTCCTGCTTTTTGGAGAGTTTTAATCATAAATGAGTGTTGAATTTTGTCAAAGGCTTTCTCTGCATCTATTGAGATAATCATATGGTTTTTATCTTTCAATTTGTTAATGTGGTGTATTACATTGATTGATTTGCAGCTATTAAAGAATCCTTGCATTCCTGGGGAAATACAAAAAACCTTGAATAGCCAAAGTAATCTTGAGAAAGAAGAATGGAACTGGAGGAATCAACCTGCCTGACTTCAGACTCTACTGCAAAGCCACAGTCATCAAGACAGTATGGTACTGGCACAAAGACAGAAATATAGATCAATGGAACAGAATAGAAAGCCCAGAGATAAATCCACGAACCTATGGACACCTTATCTTTGACAAAGGAGGCAAGGATATACAATGGAAAAAAGACAACCTCTTTAACAAGTGGTGCTGGGAAAACTGGTCAACCACTTGTAAAAGAATGAAACTAGAACACTTTCTAACACCATACACAAAAATAAACTCAAAATGGATTAAAGATCTAAATGTAAGACCAGAAACTATAAAACTCCTAGAGGAGAACATAGGCAAAACACTCTCCGACATAAATCAAAGCAAGATCCTCTATGACCCACCTCCCAGAATATTGGAAATAAAAGCAAAAATAAACAAATGGGACCTAATGAAACTTAAAAGCTTTTGCACTACAAAGGAAACTATAAGTAAGGTGAAAAGACAGCCCTCAGCTTGGGAGAAAATAATAGCAAATGAAGAAACAGACAAAGGATTAATCTCAAAAATATACAAGCAACTCCTGCAGCTCAATTCCACAAAAATAAATGACCCAATCAAAAAATGGGCCAAAGAACTAAACAGACATTTCTCCAAAGAAGACATACAGATGGCTAACAAACACATGAAAAGATGCTCAACATCACTCATTATCAGAGAAATGCAAATCAAAACCACAATGAGGTACCATTACACGCCAGTCAGGATGGCTGCTATCCAAAAGTCTATAAGCAATAAATGCTGGAGAGGGTGTGGAGAAAAGGGAACCCTCTTACACTGTTGGTGGGAATGCAAACTAGTACAGCCGCTATGGAAAACAGTGTGGAGATTTCTTAAAAAACTGGAAATAGAACTGCCATATGACCCAGCAATCCCACTTCTGGGCATACACACTGAGGAAACCAGATCTGAAAGAGACATGTGCACCCCAATATTCATCGCAGCACTGTTTATAATAGCCAGGACATGGAAGCAACCTAGATGCCCATCAGCAGATGAATGGATAAGGAAGCTGTGGTACATATACACCATGGAATATTACTCAGCAGTTAAAAAGAATTCATTTGAATCAGTCCTAATGAGATGGATGAAACTGGAGCCCCTTATACAGAGTGAAGTAAGCCAGAAAGATAAAGACCATTACAGCATACTAACACATATATATGGCATTTAGAAAGATGGTAATGATAACCCTATATGCAAAACAGAAAAAGAGACACAGAAATACAGAACAGACTTTTGGACTCTGTGGGAGAATGTGAGGGTGGGATATTTCAAAAGAACAGCATGTATACTATCTATGGTGAAACAGATCACCAGCCCAGGTGGGATGCATGAGACAAGTGCTCGGGCCTGGTGCACTGGGAAGACCCAAAGGAATCGGGTGGAGAGGGAGGTGGGAGGGGGGATCGGGATGGGGAATATGTGTAAATCTATGGCTGATTCATATCAATGTATGACAAAACCCAAAAAAAAAAGAAATATAAAGCTAACTATAGAAAGAAATAGCTAACACCGCATGGAGGTGAAATCCAAGCCAGAGGAATCTTGCAGAATCCTGCCTCTCCCCACTCTCCCCAGCATCAGCAAACTCCCAGCATCTCCATTAAGTCTTCTGGTGAAAAGAATCTTTCTGTTGTTTGAGGAAAGGGTGTTTAAACTGGAACTTACCTAGGTGATTTGCTTTTTGAAATAGCAATCTTCAGGGTATGCTGTAACAACAAGGGTTTTATTGAAAGCATACGTTTCTTCAACTACATTTTAACAAATATGGTTTGGGTCACTTGTCCTTGTCAAGAATGTATTTGTTATATAATGAAGTTAAATCAGGCATTAACTGCTAAGCAGTAAGTTCTCTTTTAAAATGCTGAAGTGATTTCATCTAGAAAACAATGTCTATAGATAAAGCTATTACTTAAAGACAAGTCTGTTTTCCTTTAGTTAAGTGAAAGAATAAGGAAATGAGACATTTTTGACAAAATTATCTAAAACTCTTACTAACCATCACCTGTTAAAGGAGAGCACTGTAATTGTTGTTTTAGTCACTCACTCAGTCCTGACTCTTTGCGACCACACTGGCTGCAGCCCATCAGGCTCCTCTGTCCACGGGATTTTCCAGGCAAGAATTCTGGAGTGGATCGCCATTTCCTTCTCCAGGGGATCTTCCAGACCAGGGATCCAACCCATGTCTCTTGCATTGGCAGGTGGATTCTTTACTGCTGCGCCACCAGGGAAGCTCCAAAGAGGAGCAGGAGTAATTTAGAATTTCTAAGGAAAAGAAATTGCTTCACTTCAGCCAGATAATCCAGGTAAACAGAATCAGACTGACAGCAGCACCCTTCACACAATGTGATGAGAAGGGTACTTGATTTCTGCAGTCTTCCTCCCATGGGAAAAACACCAGTCATCCCAATTCAGTGGCATTCTACAAAACACCTTATCAGTCCTCTTCAAAACTGCCAGGGTCGTCGAAAACAGAGCAGAATGCAGGAGACCCCAGTTCAATTCCTGGGTCAGGAAGATCCACTGGAGAAGAGATAGGCTACCCACTCCAGTATTCTAGGGCTTCCCTTGTGGCTCAGCTGGTAAAGAATCTACCTGCAATGTGGGAGACCTGGGTTCAATCCCTGGGTTGGGAAGATCCCCTAGAGAAGGGAACAGCTACCCACTTCAGTATTCTGGCCTGGAGAATGTCATGGACTCTATAGTCCATGGGGTCGCAAAGAATCGAACTGAGTGACTTTCACTGCACTTCACTTCACTTCAGTGAAAAACAGTCACAGCCTAGAGGGTCTGAAGAGACATGGGAACCGACTGGCATGTGAGATTCTGAATGGGATCCTGGGACAGAAAAAGGACTTTTCGTTAAAACTAAGGAAATGAAATTAGCTGCAGAATTTAGATAATAATAATGGATCAATATTGATTCATTAGTTGCATCAAATAACTCACACTAAGGTCAGATGTCAATAATAAGGGAAACTGGTGTATGGGAACTCTCTACTATGCTTACAACATTTTTGTACATCCAATGCTATTCTAAAATAAAAGTTAATTTTAAAAAACACTTCACAATTCAAAGTTACCTACCAAAGATATTCAGGTTTGTGTTTCTGACTAAGTAAATGGTATGAACGTTAATGACACACCCCCAACGCACTGCAAGTGAAGTACTATCTTTACGCCTTTAAAAATGAGGAACTCGGGGTCCCCGGAAGTCTGGGATCTTACCCAACTCCAAGAATGTGATTTAACAACCACATTGTACTGCCTTAAGGCATCTGTTGGCTCAAGCAGTAAAGAATCTGTCTGCAATGCAGGAGACACAGAAGATATGTGTTCAGTCCCTGAGTCAGGAAGATTCCCCTCGAGGAGCAAATGGCAACACACTCCAGTATTCCTGCCTGAAAAATTCCATGGACAGAGGAGCCTGGTGAGCTACAGTCCATGGGGTAGCAAAGAGCTGGACATGATTGAGCACACACACACATGCAAGGTATCTGTTAATTCTAATCCATATAGACATTAGGTTCTGAAAAGTTTTTATTTGCATGTCCTTTTCAATTTTGGTTTCATTTAAAATATAATAGTTTGTGTATTTCTCTGAAAAACCTCAAGTGAGTCTTTTATGTAAATGATAACAGAGAACCAAGTCTTAAAGGTAAGGCAGATAGTTTTTGTGTCAGACTCCTATGAGAAATAAAATTATTTGTCAAATATCAAATAGATGCTCAGTAAATAGTACCCTTGATAATCTGTTGAGGTTTGCTCAGATAACTGCTGCGTAGTTATGAATATTTGCTATTTACTCTGATCCTCTTCTCACTCCCATCTCTAAACAATTTTATTTAAAGCCTACAGACACTTCCTGTTTCTTACAGCTGAGCTAATACTATTCTATTACAAGTAAAAATGATGGAATAGTGGAACACACACTCATATCTATTACTGAGCGTTTGCTGTATGTGAGGGGCACTGTGTTAAGAATTTCAAGAATTTTAAAATGTTATTTGTATTATCCAAATTAATGAGATAGATAGGCTTTGGCCCCCAAAAAAATATTATTTGCTGTTATGTGCACATTTATTCAGAAATAAAATACTGTTGTTTGACTGATTTAAAGTCCTCTTCTTAATGTGAAATTTACCACAGAAAAAATAAACATAGTATCCTGATGGTAAAATACAATATTAAACATGAAACTGACCCATGAAATGTACTTCTAATTTATTATGGGCAGTAATAAATACATAAAACTTATAATCAAAAATATTTTAAGTCAGCATTTCAGGAGTAAAAAGAACAAAAACTGAAGATAAAAAGAAAGTAGGAGATATAAAATTTTATGCATTTAAGGAAAAGATATGGGCTATAAAAATGAGGTGAAATTATGACAACTACTCATTTTTAAGACTTTGTAAAGAAGATCTAAGATTGACAGGAATTATGTAATACTAGTTTTAAATTGTCAGAGAGTAAAATTCACAGATTACATTTCATGTACCACAGATAGCCTCTGAAGAAGTAGGGTGGTATGAACAGAATTAGGGGCAAACAGATCAGAATCTAGAGAGATTAAGTGTATAGACTCAGGGCAGTGGGATATGCCTCAGTAACCAGGGTGAAAGCAGGATGGTAGCTGTGAACATAGACAGGTACTGTCTAAGGATAAATATTCAGATTTGTCCTGCAGCTGTCAAAGGCTGGTTAAGAAAAAAGATGGAGAAAAGAGGACAGAAAGAAAAAAAATAAAAACCCTATTCAGATACCACCTCAAGGTTTTCATTCTAAAGAAATCAAGAAAAAAGTTGTTTTGGTTGTTTTTATTTCATACCCATTTTCCACAACAAATGCTTCTCCATTTAGCAATAAACTGAGCTAGCCATTGCCCTCAGTGGTGGGACGTCAAGGTAATAGCCCATCTCTCGCCCCCTATTTAGAGCAAAAACTCAAGGAATTGCTTCAGGCTCGGTGACTGTTAAAAGCTCTATAAAATGCATTCTATTTTGTACCTTGAATAATGAATTCCTAATAGGATGTATGGCATTTGTGAAAGTTTTAGCAAATTTTGTCAAATTAACATCTCATCTAGCAATGGAGAAACCATCAGAAGGAAACTGGATTAAAGAAATTATATAAATAGCAAAGAGAAATACATAAAACAACATCATTAATCATTTGAGTGAACATTCCAGTTTTAGTGGTTATAGGAAGTGACAAATATTTCCAGTGATTTAGTAGAAAAGTGTAGCAAACTAATATAAAGCTATGAAAACAGATATAAAATCACTTGAAAAGGTTTAAAGTGCTATGTAAATGCTAAATTTATTTTATTATGAAACATTACAATGGCACAAAGAAAGCTGGGGTTATTTTATTTCTTCCTGAATCAGAGGCTTCTGCTTTTCAGGTGGAGCTAGTGGTAAAGAATCTGCCTGCCAATGCAGGCGACATAAGAGACGTGGGTTCCATCCCTGGGTCAGGAAGATCCCATGGAGGAGGGCATGGCAACCCACTCCACTATTCTTGCCTGAAAAATCCCATGGACAGAGGAGCCTGGCGGGCTACAGTCCATGGGGTCACAGAAGAGTCGGACACAACTGAACACACACGCAGCCTGCTGTTTAAAAAGGAGGTCTTACAAATTTTAGATTCAGTACCTTAAGTGAGTTCATGCCTAGACGCACCTCAACATTCCTTTTGTCCTTCTCTTTGTGTAGGAAGACTTGTTTTACTCTTAGTCATTTGTTCCGAACTCTTAGCTTTAGAAACCATTATGGAGTCATGTGATTCAATTGAGTCTTCATGCAGAGAGAATAAGGGCCAGTTCAGTTCAGTTCAGTCACTCAGTCGTGTCTGACTCTTTGTGACCCCACCAACCGCAGCACACTAGGCCTCCCTGTCCATCACCAACTCCTGGAGTCCACCCAAACCCATGTCCATTGAGTGGGTTATGCCATCCAACCATCTCATTCTCTGTCGTCCCCTTCTCCTCCTGCCCTCAATCTTTCCCAGCATCAGGGTCTTTTCAAATGAGTCTTTTCAAAGAGTCAGCTCTTCGCATCAGGTGGCCAAAAGATTGGAGTTTCAGCTTCAACATCAGTCCTTCCAATGAACACCCAGGACTGATTTCCTTTAGGATGGACTGGTTGGATCTCCTTGCTGTCCAAGGGACTCTCAAGAGTCTTCTCCATCACCATAGTTCAAAAGCATCAATTTTTCGGCGCTCAGCTTTCTCTATAGTCCAACTCTCACATCCATACATGACCACTGGAAAAACCATAGCCTTGACTAGACGGACCTTTGTTGACCAGAGTAACCTGTTAAACCTTGATTCGGGAGTCACCATGAGAGACAGAAGCCGAGGGGAGTGTCAACCTGAAGGGCTCGTGGCCTGGGACCTGCAGGCATAGACTGAAACCATGGCCTCTTCTGAGTTAGTGAGGGACTCTGCTCAGGCACTGAACTGATCCTTTTTCTTTTCAGGCTCTTCCTAGACATTTCTACCATTGAGGAACCTTCTTAATCAAGGAGATTGCTACCAGGAAGGGCCACAGGCGGTCCTGGAGGATTTCAGAAATACTGTCATTTCCAGGAAAAGCACACAATTTCCACATGTCCCCTAATACACTGTGCCTCTGGGTTTGCAATTCCCCAGAGCTCAATTATCTCTTTAGAGTAAGACAGCACCAATTGGGCTGATGTTAAAATACATGTTTTAAATAAAATATAGCCTTTTACAGATCAATATGTTTTGCTTTTTGAAAAGAAAATAAAATTTCAAGCCAATTACCCGTTTCAGAACACCTTTAAAGAAAACACTGTTGCTTCTGGCAAACTCCGTGGACAGCATTTTTCTTGAGCTGAAAATCATTCCCAGTCACCTTAATTGCACAGGCAAATGTAAGACTGGGGTGTGAAGTGGAGAAATCAACTTGCAATTACTGTGAAATGTTCACGAACTGTCCAGTACTCATGAAGCCAGAAATAAATCTAAAAATGTGCAAATTGGAGCCTTGTCTAAGCTCTGAACATCAGAAACTGAGTTATTAAAATATTGCTGTTCTGCTGCACAGAATAGATGGATAAGGACAAACTGATGCCATCACCCCACAGCAGACAGTGCAGGAAAATGCCCGCTATGATGTGTGAGCCCTCAGGAAAAGAGAGACCCAGGGACAGTTCACCTACGTGTGGCTTTCCTGGGAAGCAGCATGTTGAAGTCACGTGAGGTCTGCTGTGTCCTACAAGACCCTTCACAGACATCTCACCGCTCAAGGCACAGTCCTCTCCCTGTCCTCTCCTTGTGAACTTTTCTGCCTATGGCTACAGCCAAATGAGTAAAACTCTAGCAATATAATAGAGTTTCTTCCTAATTAAAGTAGAACAAAAAGAAACCAAAATACTCAGTGTGTGAGGCACTGTCTTTCTAGCAATAGAGTCAGTTGGAGCTCACTTTCACCAGCTTCCCTCTGACGCTGGGCCACCAGCCAGCACCCTGGAAGCCTCCGTGGGTGTCGGAGATTTTCCAACCCTGCTGCCTGGTTCCATTTTAAAACCTCCAAATGCTCGTGCTTGGAGATTATGCAGGAGATTCCGAGGATGATGATCTGCAAATACAGAGGGCTGACCAAAGGCAAACTCTCCTCTGCCCATCAAGGTGAGTGTCAGCCAATCCAGGAGCTATCTGATGGCTCTGTGACCACATCCCTCCCCCTGAGCCTGGACCACTCAACATCCCTTCTCACACCCCACCCAGAGTCTCCCCTCAGCCAGTGATGTGCTCTAGGACTCACCGAGGACAGGGAACTTTCAAAATGCATGTAAGAGTATGTTTTAAAGGAAATGCTTGAAATGTGAGATTTTCTATAGCTTTTAGAGATAAAAATAGGCATTGGATACCTACTTTCATTTGCTTCAAAATAAGGTATTTTCTGATTCCCTGCGCATCTGAAAATGTGAATCCGCAGCTAAATAAACAAGTTGTGGGCATTTCTACAACGTTCTGCAGGACTGTTCTCCAAATATTTCTGACCTCTTTCTTTTAAGGTGAACTGGGTCGAGCGGGCTTTAGGAAGTGGAACTTCCAGACTGGTTTCTCACACGTCGATGGACATGGCTGATGGGGAAACAAAGAACCTGAGACCATAAGCTTCCTGCCCACGGTGGCTCCTCGTGGCCGCCAAGTCCTCCTGGGATGACACAGAGGTGGTCCAGGTAGAAGGTGTCTCAGAGGTGAAGAAGCTTGTGACCGGGACACTCTCATCTTTCATTGCTGGAAAACCCACCCCTCCCCCCTCCAGAGAGAGATCCACTTTCCTATCACGGGTTTTCTGGGGAGGGTACGTGACATCTCTAGATTTGTTGCCTTGAAATGTCTCTGGGCAGAGACACTAAATCTCTCTGGAGGGAGATACTATTTTTATCATTCCAAAGCTCTCTGTTGTGAGAACATTCTTGAACCTTTGCACAGAAGACACGCAGAAACACCAGATTCGTGAAGAATTACCTTCCAATAGTGTATTTTTATATCCCTTTTCCAAACCATATTTTTATATCCCTTTTGCAAACCCACAGGCAGTGTTGTGTTTGTCAGAAGTCCTGAATTTTTTAGTTCCAAGCAGTTAAGCAAAATTGCCTTTGTGTTTTAGAAATCTTCTCTGTAGGTGACGTTTAGAAACACAATCCAAGTTTCCCATATTAGGAGTGTCAGAGGGAAATGATTTCAGAAGGGGCATCTTCTATGTACTGCATTTTATTTTCTAAAGTCATTTGCATATATTATCACTTCTTCACATAAAATCCATTTGCAGTTTTTAAGAAGTTTCAATAATGTTCAAATTAAGAAAACTGTGTTTATAGTAGTGACACCTACCCAAGTGGACACAGGTCTCTTGGTGTGGTTACCATGGGTCCCTGACACGTGTTGCTTCAGTTCATTCACGTTCAAAGCTTTCTGATGATTTTGATGACTGAAACATGAAAACATGACTTCCACAACTCAAAATTTTAAAAAGAGAAGCAAAAAGAAATGCTGCTTATTGAGGGTACAACCTTGAATCTTAATTAAGCAGAACCTCAATGAAAACGACCTTAAATTGACATATATCCCCTATGGTATTAACAGAAAAGATAAATCACAAGAAAACAGGTTCACTTACAGTATCAGTTCTGGATGGAACATGATTTAACTGGGACCCAAGGTCCTTAAAAGCCTAAATCCTCAAACAAAAATTCAATTATATTCAATTTAGTCTTATTACAAGGATAGCTTTTACAGAGAGTTTTCATTAGGTATCAAAATTTTGACTTAAGTAGGAAGTCCAACTACATGAAAATGTGTCCTGTATCTTCACCATTTTAATTTGACATTCACTGTGTGCCCATATGGTGTAGAGCATCCCTGGGATGACAGTAGCCCATAAAGTTACCCCAGTTATTTGAATTAGATTAGAACCCCTGGCCATGAGCCAAACCACCCACATGGTGCTTACTGAAGCCACGGTTGAGGTGAGGGGATCAGGTTCCTGAAAATAAAGCATCTAACAGGTAAGGGAATGAGACTCCCCTTCAGAGAAGATCTGTACACTCTCTGTGTGTATGTGACAGAAGTGAGGCTCTGAGTACCAGAAATTAAGAAGAGATTTCTCTCTAAGTGCCCAAAAGCAATGGCTTCCCTGGTGGCTCAGTGGTAAAGAATCCACCTGCAGTGCCGGATACGTAGATTTGATCCCTGGGTCAGGAAGATCTCTTGGAAAAGGAAATGACAACCCACTCTAGTATTCTTGCCTGGAGAATCCCATGGACAGAGGAGCCCGGTGGGCTACAGTCCATGGGGTCACAAAGAGTCAGACACGACTAAGCAACTAAACAATAACTACTCAGAAAGAAAAACGCTAATATATCACAGCTCTCGTAGACTCTGCATTCAAATGGATATAGCTTCCCTTTTCTTCTTTGCCTTTCACTTCTCTTCTTTTCTCAGCTATTTGGAAGACCTTGGCAGATAGCCATTTTGCCTTTTGCATTTCTTTTTCTTGGGGATGGTTTCGATCACTGCCTCCTGTACAATGTTACGAATCTCCATCCATAGTTCTTCAGACACTCTGTCCATCAGATCTAATCCTTTGGATCTATTTGTCACTTCCATTGTATAATCCTAAGGGATTTGATTTAGGTCATATCTGAATGGTCTAGTGGTTTTCCCTACTTTCTTCAATTTAAGTCTGAATTTTACAATTAGGAGTTCATGATCCAACACTTTGGCCACCTGATGTGAAGAACTGACTCATTGGGAAAGACCCTGATGCTGGGAAAGATGGGAGGCAGGAGGAGAAGGGAATGACAGAGGATGAGATGGTTGGATGGCACCACCGACTTGATGGACATGAGTTTGAACAAGCTCTGGAACATGGTGATGGACAGGGAGGCCTGGTGTGCTGCAGTCCATGGGGTCGCAAAGAGTCGAACACAACTGAGCGACTGAACATTGATGTATATGAGTTTATATATGCAAGTATATGTGATGTATGGGCTTCCCAGGTTGCACCAGTGGTAAAGAACCTGCCAGCCAGTGCAAGATGCATAAGAGACACAGGTTCAATCTCTGGGTCAGGAAGACACCCTGGAGGAGGGCACAGCAACCCACTCATTTTTTTTTAATGGTGAATTTTACTGTAGTAAACAAAACCTGGAATTATCTTTTCTCAATCTCTTAATTTACTTTTTGGGAAATATAGATTCCTGAGGGAAAAGCTCTATTTCTTAATAATTCTTGCTAAAAGTGGAGGGTTGCCAGAAAGTTACTTAACTAAGGGAGTTGTTATGTTCTTATCAGGACTATAAGAAATGTTCTGCGTGCCAGTTGCCAAGTGGAAGAAGGACCACAGCAAAAGAGAGCAGAAACTGCTCAAATCCTTTCCTTGTAATGCCAAAGTAACTCTTTCAATGATTGTTGGAACCTATACAATCTTATGATGTATTTCTGCCTAAATCATATAGCTCCGCAAATCTAGTGGAATCAGAAGAACCCATCCGTGAGACGATTTCATAAAGACATGTTTTATCAGTCCTTGTGCAATAGAGGTATTCTCCACCCTAATTATTTATCACAACTCCAGTTTACATGGAGAAAATGTCCCAGGCATTTATGCATCCACAGGCAAATATCCACTTAAATAAATTCATTGCTCCTTGTACGCCCCATAATTGTTTCCATTCTTGGTTTTCTTTTTCTTTTCCATTCTTTCCCCTTTTTATTGGCCCTCTAAACTGGTTTTTATATAACATTTGATTTATGTTTATGTGTAAATTCTGTTGGGCTTCCCAAATGGCACTAGTAGTAAAGAACCTACCAGCCCATGCAGGAGATGTAAGAGACGTGAGTTCCATCCCTGGGTTGGGAAGATCCCCTGGAGGAGGGCATGGCAACCCACTCCAGTATTCTTGCCTGTAGAATCCCATGGACTGAGGAACCTGGGGGGCTACAGTCCTTGGGGTCACAAAGAATTGAACATAACTGAAATGACTTCATGAACACACACACGTAAACTCTGTTGTGGCACAGAAAATGCATTCAGAAGGGCATTGCTGAGGTGTGTTTCTAGTCTACCATATCCTCAGGTAAGGATTATAATGCATCATCCTGTTTTGGAGAGGAGTTATTCTGGTAATCAACTGTAATGTTTAACAATTTATGGCCAGGTACTTTTGTGTATGCACAGCCTTACTCTCCTACTTGTGACTGACACAGACCCACACTGTAACTATTGCGTACTACCTCCCACACCTGCCCTTCACATGGCCACTCTCTCTCCTGGTGCCCAAGCCTCTGCTGATCAAATTCAACCATTCACCAGAAGGTTGGGGGGTGGGGGATGACTGCCCCGTCCTGGCTGTAGTGCTCCCACTCCAGGGCAGAAGAACCTGGTAACACTGAAGAGTGGTTTAGTTGCTAAGTCATGTCTGACACTTGTGTCCCCATGGACTATATAGCCTGCCAAGCTCTTCTTCCATAGGATTTCCCAGGCAAGAATTCTGGAGTGGGTTACCATTTCCTTCTCCAGGGGATCTTCTCAACCCAGGGATCAAACCCGCGTCTTCTGCATTGCAAGCAGACTCCTGCACTGCAGGCAGATTCTTTACCAACTGAGCTACAAGGGAAGCCCAACACTGAAGAGTGATATTTGCTAAATCAGTTCCTCCTCATCCTCTGTCTTATGGCCTTCTGTAACTGACGTGCCTCCTCCAGCCTGTCCTCCAGCTTTCTAGAGTGAGGACCCACTTTGTCCTTCTTCCCTTGCCTGGGCAATGCGCATCCACAAAAAATATGCATGCAGAGTAAAAGCCTGTTGAAAACTAAGAATGAAACCCTCACCTGGCCTTAATGCAGCACCCTCTTTCTGCCGGGATACTGTCAGAGAAGCTCCAGTGGGGAGGTGGGGCTTTCACCCATATCCCCTGGCAAGCAGCCCCCTCTGTAACATCAGGGGAGACCACCCGAGGACAGTCATGAGGTGCGCCCCCTCCCCCAGGTAGCAGCAGAGACTGGGTGGAGACCTGGACCCCCAGCAGCATGCGGCAGTATTGAGACAGCATGTCCTTCTCCTGACAGGGCAGGATCACGAGAAACCTACAAAATCAGAAGATCTAAATAAGGTACAGACTCTCATCACGTAATACCCAAAACGTCCAGGATGTAAGTGAGGATTACTCATCACACCGCAAACCAGGAAAATCTCAACTTGAATGAGAAAAGATAACTAACAGATGTCAATACGAACATCACAGATGTTGGAATTCTCTGGAAAGGATTTAAAACCAACCTGAAGGAAAAAAAAAAATAGAAAGCCTCAGCAAAGAAATTGACGATACAAAGAAAAACTAAATGTAAATTTTAGAATTGAAAAATGCGATAGATAAAATACGAAGCTTATTGGATGGGCTCAGTATCATATCTGAGATGAGAGCAGACCGATCAGTTGAGCCTGATGTGAAATGAGAGGAATGGGCCAGTTTGAACAACAGCGACATGAATAGGCTGGAGGGGACATGAACAGGATCTTGGAGCTGTGTGTTGTGATACCAAGAGATTTAGCACGTGTCCCTGGGGTCTGATCAAAAGAGTCAGGATGTTAAAAGTAGCCAGAGAAACATAGCTGAAAATTACTCAAACTTGGTAGTGGGCCTATGCTACAGATTCAAGAGGCTAAGCAAATACCAAAAAGAAGAAATCCAAAGAAATTCACATCGTCACGTCATAATCAAACACTTGAAATTTAAACAGCAAAGGAAAACTAGCTAGAATACAATGAATAAGGAAGAGCACCTTACTCACAAGAGTTAGTACAGTTTAAATTATAGCAGCTTTTTGTGAGAAATTATGGAAGCCAGAAGGAAGTGGGCAATGTTTTTCAAGTGGTTTAAGAAAAAAAAGAACTGTAACTCAGAATTCCACATCACACAAAAGTATTCTACAGGAATGAAGAATAAATCCAGGCCCTCTCAGATGAAGAAAAGCTAAGAGATTTTTCAATAGCAGACTTATCCTCAAAGATGGATAAAGGAAGTTCACCAAACAGAAAGCAAATAATAGAAGAAATCTAGAATATCAAGAATAAAAAAAGAGCTAAGTAAGCAAAAATATAAGTAAATGCAATAAATGCTTCTTCTCCTCTTGAATTTTCTAAATTTTGTTTAAAAGTTAGACAAAATATCATAATATTATCTGATTTTGCTTTCAAAGTATGTAGAGAAATTATTTAAGGCAACAGTATTATAAATGGAGGTGAGTAAAGGAATTTAAAAAGAAAGACATTTACATTCTCTCAAGATGATAAAATGTCAACATCAGAAAATTACAATGTTTCATATGTAAAAGTTATTAGTACATAGAGCCACCACTAAAAAAAAGAATCTGTATAAAAATTACAACAAAAATTTTTGACATAGGAACACAGAGACCAAAAGAAGGAAAAAAATCTGTTATCAGAACTAAGTCTTAAGTCATAGACAGAATTACTCCCTCAAATTTGACTGACTGATTAATTAACCAAAAACTGGCCATTCAAAATAAAGGGATTAAGTATATCTTAGAATATATTGTATTATGTTTTTTATTTATCAGCTGGAAAAATGAGCATGTACCATATTCCCACTGGATCTATTTCTAAAATGTAAATTCATTTCTAACTTTTTGGAAAAGTTAGACAATGGATGACAACTTTTTAACTGTAATTTGCAAAGAGTGGAGAGTGGTGGTAAAGTAGATACCAATACTCACAGGGACTCAGGACACAGAGTAATGATCTTGGGTTAAAATATCAGCCAAACTTGAGAGCACTCTCCTGTCCTCTTGAAGTGGGTTTTATTCTTCATTTCTAGTACACAGTTTCATCCACTTGAAATGCTAATTTAAAAGCATGCCTGTAAGAGCAGGACTCTGCATATCTTTGTACTAAAAAGTTATTACACTGATTTCTTCCTAGTGCCCATATGTGTACTACATTGCTTCGGTCGTGCCCGTCTCTTTGTAACCTCATGGAGCCTGCCAGCTCCTCTGTCCATGGGATTCTCCAGTCGAGAATACTGGAGTGGGCTGCCATGCCCTCCTCCAGGGGATCTTCCCGACCCAGGAATCAAACCCGCATCTCTACGTCTCCTGCGTAGCAGGCAGATTCTTTACCACTAGTGCCACCAAGGGAGCCCATAGTGATGTATTAACATTTACTGAAAGACAATTGCAATTTACTATATAAAAGTTGAAATATTTTGTACACAGGAAAGAAGTAACTTAAACATGATACCAAACAAGAAAAGATAAAATTTGGGATGAAAATAGGTAGATGAATTGCGCTATAAACCCTAAGAAGACATTTCTATTTAATTTGTGTAGAATAGTGTAGACTAAAACCCCTGGTCACCACACCATCTCAGGGTTTAGATAATAAATTCTTCTAAGCCAGAAGTCTGACACCTTAGAAAACTAAGAAGAAATGTTGACAATTCTAGTAGATTCTACTAATTTGGAAAAGTAAATACAAATCAAATTATGACTTATTTGTACAGAGGACAAGCAAAGCACACACTGTCATTAGGTTTTAAACTTCTAAAACAGTCAGTTATTTTTCTGTGTTTCCATGAAGACTTTTAAATCCATATAATCTTCACTTGATTTATTGACAAGCTTGCTACAGGCTTGCACAATGGAATTCTGCCTCACAAAGAAGGGGAGGGAATTACAGGTTAGAATCCAGAGCACTGACATAAAATACCCAGTGTTTTGGCTTTTTAAAACATCTCAGACTTTCTAAACCTTTAAACACACATAATTGTCCTTAACATTGACAATGTCACTACAGGTTGAAGGAATGTGATAGAAAACAGAAGCTTTTTGTTCTCCTGTCCTCACTACAGAGAGATTACATGTTGACAGAGAAGAGAGCAAATATTTGGGGACAACTGGATGAATGCGACATTCTGACTCAAATACTCAGGGTCAGGGTGACCCCAGCTTGCATCCGTGTCCCTCCCTTATGCTCCTTACTCAATATGATCTTGTTGTGATAAAAAAAGAGAATATGTAACTCCTTTTATATAACCTTGGACAGGTGAACACATACTCACAAGCAATGCAGCATAACAATAATAGGCAGATTTTTCAGAAAATGTTCACTGACTTTAAATGAGCAAATTACTCTCATTTCTCTAAATATTAAGATAAATATTGCCCTTGCAAATATATTCTTATCTATGACTGGCCCTTTATGTGTCCACATGCCTCTCTCTTGCAAAACAATAAACTCGTGAATGCAGAGTGGTATTATCTGATGGGCTGGTTCTTGAAAACCCAATGTGAAATAAATCTTACCTGTATAAATCTCATCTAGGTTATTGGTGAGGGGTATGCATGGACCTGAAAAACTAACAAAAATAGTTGCTATAAAATCGAATGTGTAAAGATATGGACACTAAGGGGTTATGGGGGGTATGATGGCTTGGGAGGCTGAGATTGGCACATATATACTACTGTGTATAAAGCAGGTAACTAACGAGAACTGACTGCATAGCACAAGGAACTCTGCCCGATGTTTTGTGGTGACCTAAATGGGAAGAAAATCCAAGGAAAAGGAGATGTATCTACACGTGCGCCTGATTCACTTTTCTGTACAGGGGAAATTATTAATAACACTACATTGTAAAGCAACTGTATTCCGATAAAAAAGAAAGGAAAAAGGAAGTAAAGGAAAATAAATTAAACACATGTCCCCCCAGGAAAAAAATCAAGTGTGGGTCATGAACCCTCCTAGCTGACATTTACACCGACCAAAACCAACACCTTTGTAAAAGCAATTGTCTTGGTGAGATCACATGCCCCAGTTGGCTTATAATTAGCAACCAAGAAAGATAAGTTACTTGATCATTGCTTCACATAACCGTAGTATAACACATTTAAATTTAAAGAAAACTATCCCTTTTCAGTAAAAAACAAATGTTTCATTAAACATATCCAAGGTTCACACCATTAGTTTTATTTGTGAGACTCCGTTAGATTCAAAGTGAGTAAGGGGATCAAAATTAAGGTCAGCCATCAGAAATCCACCCACCCACGTGGTGATTTCAGCACCGTCATTTGCTTAAGAAGTCCCTTCACTGTGTCAAGCACTGCATTTTCACTCATTAGGATTCTGCTTGTCTGTTAGACTGATGTGTTATCCATCATTCAGGATTTGAAACCATTTCTGACTACCATGCTGCATTGTTTTTAATAATAATTTATTCACTTATCTAACAAGTATTTTGAGAACCTGTTAGGTCCAAGCAGCATTCTGAGGGCACAAAAACATTAAGATACTTTCCTACTTTCAAAGACAAAACAAGACAACCCCAGACAAAGGTCTGTTATCCAAAATAATAGACTCATCCCCAAAAGTGATATAATGACACATACTAGTAAACTGTTCTCTCCATGAACTTGAAGAAGCGGTATTTGAATGGCATTCTCCTCCCACCCTCTAATTATTAATGTACACCTCACCCTTCTTTGCAAATGAATGAGCATGAATATCGTAAATTAGGGGAAAGCTGCGACAGTATCTCTCCATCCAGCCTGATGAATCATGATGGTCCTTTCCACTTAAGTCATTTAAAAAATTTTTTTAACTTTTCAAGCTACCTTATTTCTCCTACCTTGGGCACAAGCCATCTTGACTCTTCCATGAAGGTCAGTTAATCTATGAACAAAAGAACATGACTACATGCAGTTGAAAATTCTCTATGAAGATCCAGATACAAGGCTTTTTGACCAAGAAAGCGCTTTATTCATTAGCTTTCCAAACCATGGGTCCTAGATGTTATCATAGGGAAGTCATTTATTTTCTTTAAAGGTAGAAGGAAGTATTTCAACCAGTGAATATCTATGTTACTTTTTCAAATAACTAGAAAAAAGTTACCAACCTATTGTAAACACAGTGCAGATGCTCAGACGATTATCTTACCAACTTAAGAGAACAGTTCACTTAGCATCTGTTGAATCAGTTTAAAAAAAAAAAAAAATCAATTTCCCAGCAGGTATTTGTGCTTCTTTTCAGATATCCAGTTAAAATATTTACCTTAAAGTAACAGGTTATCAAATAGTTGTAAGTTGCTGATTACAAATGATGCCTGTCTTGATGGACTCAAAAGTAATTCAAACACAACATATTGGAAATTATATTGCAGATAAAATACATCTATTTATCTCAAATGGCATAGATATCGGCTACAGTGATGTTTCCAAAGTCATGAAAATGAGTTAATAGCAAAGTGTGTGAAGAATACAGGAGACTGACAGCTCCTGAAGGCTAGGGTCACGCAATTTTCTCTTCATTTTGCAACAAGGAAATATTGATTATTTGCATTCTGAGCTTACCTGCATCCAATATGCCTGTTTTTGGGAACTGTGATTATATTTTGTAGTAGAGTTCTTAAATGGGTACCATCAGCTAAATTCAATTTGATTGTATATTAGAAATGAACCAACAAAATGCAGTTTAAAAAAAAAGACTCACAAAGATTGTCTGAAGACTGAAATAAGGTCTTTCTAGTGTAAAAGCATCTGGTTTATGATAATTCTTTGTCAAGTGAAAACTGCTATGTAACACAAGTATGATTATAGTTCACTGTAGGACTAAAGTGAAAAATAAACAAAGGACAGGCACCATCTTGGAGAATTGTTTGCCCATCTTCCCTTGCTTTCACCCCGTCAGAGGCAGGTCTGTGATTCCACCTGCCCAGGGCTGTGTGGGCCAAGAGCATCTGCTTGGTCCAAGATGGGCAGTCTGTAAAGACTTGGAGATCGGTGTCCTGAGAGCAGTCACCACTGACAGATGAGTAAGGGTGGCCACATCAATCCTGGGGTGGGAGAGCTCTCAGAGATGGTCCACTCTGCCCTACAGGCTCCGGAGCAGGACTGAGTCCTCCCGCCCACAGCCACGACCTGCTGCCTTGACTTCATTCCCTTCCTAGGGTGACTTTCCAATTTAAGTGTTGTTCTTGAATCCTTGTATCAGAGTCTGCTTCTGAAGGGACCCAAACAAACCAAGACAGAAAGGTTGAGTATGATACAAGAAAAATCACCAACTTCAGCATAAAAACCAAACTGTGACTCCCAGCTCTGCTATCTCTGATGAGCAATGATGGGATAGTGGTATCTACATTCAAGGTAGGTACACAAGGCTCCTAGTGGAGCCAGAACCAACTGTGTGCTGGCGAACTTCCTTAAGAGAAATCTTCAGTATTCGACTAGTCCAGGGGGTCTGCATGATACACTTCACTAAGGTCACCCTCCTGGGACAAAGGGCAGGGGTCAATGGGTCAAAGGGCAAATCTGAGGGTGCAAAACCTAAATGAGCAGCACAGGTATCTCCACAGGCTTGCAGCCAACATTAGATCAGATGGCATGTGTATAAATGCACCCAGTGCAGAGCCAGGCTCGGATGATAACGTCAGCTTCCTTGTTTCTGGGATGAGAAACTTGAGTGACTTTAGAGCAAAAGTGGGGGGGGGGCGGAAATCACAGCATGTGATAGGAAGAAAACGCACATTACATCATGCCAGAAGTCAAGCAAGACATTTTTCTAATTGCTGCTATTTCTACAAAACCCTTCTTAATATCATATTTCTAGAGAATGGTGGAATTCTCATTCACCATGGTACTTTCAGACTTTATTTTGGGGGGCTCCAAAATCCCTGCAGATGGTGACTGCAGCCATGAAATTAAAAGAAGCTTACACCTTGGAAGGAAAGTTATGACCAACCTAGACAGCATATTAAAAAGCAGAGACATTACTTTGTCAGCAAAGGTCTGTCTAATCAAGGCTATGGTTTTTCCAGTAGTCATGTATGGGTGTGAGAGTTGGACTATGAAGAAAACTGAGTACTGAAGAATTGACGCTTTTGAACTGTGGTGTTGAAGAAGACTCTTGAGAATTCATTGGACTGCAAGGAGATCCAACCAATCCATCCTAAAGGAACTCAGTCCTGAATGTTCTTTGGAAGGACTGATGCTGAAGATGAAACTCTAACACTTTGGCCACCTGATGGGAAGAGCTGACTCATTGGAAAAGACCCAGATTCTGGGAAAGATTGAAGGCGAGAGGAAAAGGGGACAAGAGAGGATGAGATGGTTGGATGGCATCACCGACTCAATGGATATGAGTTTGAGTAAACTCTAGGAGTTGGTGATGGGCAGGGAGGCCTGGCGTGCTGCAGTCCATGAGGTCACAAAGAGTCAGACATGATGGAGCAACTGAACTGAACTGACCTGATGGTGCTTTCTCCTATTACTGAACTTTCAATATTTAAATATTATAGCCAACCACCTCTAAAGTAGTAGTGATTCCTGGTGTAGATTTGGAAAGTGAGGACATGTTAAGAATCCATACTAGGCACAAGAGAGCATCTGGGTCAGGGTGGATCAGGATACCCAGATCCTAGCAGCACGGCTGAGCAGAGAGGTGATGAAACCCCAGCAGAACTGGGGGTTCACAGGAGAAGGGGCTTCTGCTCTGACTTTCATATCCTGGTCTGTGAAATAAGGGGTGGGGAGTAGATAAAGGAGCCACCCTTCAGGTTCACCCCCTACTTGGCGCCCTGGGCTTCCCCCTGCACACTCCGAGCCTCTCTCCTTCATCCATTTGTGTGGATTTCAACCAGAAAGCTCACACTCAACAGAAAAGGTTTGAAACCACCCAGGATCTCAAAGATTTCTTTTTCAGAAAATAAAATGTCAAGACCCAAATGTTTATCAAAACCTCCTTTTTAAATGACCAACATTTCATCTTGATTGGCCTTGCATCTAAGTCAGAGCAGAAAGCTTACATTTATTTCAAATCAACAGATATTTATTGAGTCTGAACGCTGTTAAGACCCAGCTATAAGGGTATGTGGCCTTAGACTCATTCCAGTTTAGAATACAAAGGGGAAAAAAGACATGCATAGAAATTCTAAATTCCACAAAGACATAAAATAATTTATAAGTAGCTCCATAAATTTGTAGAATGTATCTCATATAGAGAAAAATAAAGTTAGTTTAATTACTTCCAACTAGAGGAGAACTCAGTAGCTTCAGTGTAGGTAAAAAATTACAGAATGTATCATTTTTTCTGAAATCTTTACCAAACAACCATCTGCTCAGTGAAAAGTCAGCTTCGCCTCATACTATGTAATTAAAATAAGTACTTGTTCAAACTTAGCCCAGTTGTCCTAGTTAATCCCTCGGCTCTGGAATGTGGTCCAGAACATGGGAACACAAAGAAGTCGGTGTCACCTGCAGGCTGACTTTTGGTTTCAGGCAACAAAACTGAAAAAATAGTTATTATAAAATATTTTTGAAACACCTGTGACTCGGTATTAATTGCTTTACAAAGTGTGTGTCAAATTGTCCTGTGAAGAACTGACAAGTAAATATTTCTTTTTATTTCATTGAAGTTCGGTGGATTTACAATGTTGTGCTGATCTTTGCTGCAGAGCAGAGTGACTCAGTCAAACATATATATGTATTCTTTTTCAAATTCTTTTCATTTACGTATTATCGCAGGATAGTGAATATAGTTCCCTGTGCTATGCAGTGACACTTTGCTGTTTATCCGTCCTATATATAATAGTTTGCATCTGTTAATCCCAAAGTCCCAGTCCATTCTTCCCTCACTCCCCCTTCCCCTTGCAGCCACAAGTCTGCTCTCTGTATCTGTGAGTTGACTTATATTTTTTTAAGGCCTGGAAGAAAAAAAAAATCACCATAAGAAAAGTGATGTATCAAAACATAGCCCAGTGTTTTCATTAAGACTAAAGGGAATTTTACAAATTACTTTCAATTGGCGTTTGACAGAGACCAGCTTCTACAAGATAGATATGTGGACTGTCCTTGAACGCCTGGCTTTGTGAAGGCCTGAGCTAACACCAATATTTACTTCTTTGCCTAATGCAATTTTATAGCAGCTAAAATGGTGCCTCTGATCATCTCTCTGTGTGTTGTAGTCAAGGTCACATCCACCAAAGGTGCCTTGATGTTTCAAATTTAACCCTTGCTCCTTCATTCCATCTGGCTGTGTATCATGCTGCTGGTTCCAAAACAGCTACCCCTCCCCATCTATTTCTGGTTTGTTCCGGCAGGAAATAGGTACCCATGTCTTGGCCTTTAGGATTTTAAGAACACTTGTTCCTGACATTTTGTTTTATTCTTTTCCCAGACACATCACAACCAGCCTTGTACATGAGGCCCATCAGTGCCAGGGTGTCAATTTCATCATTTTGACATCTCTTTCCTGCACCGTTTGCCCAAATCTCCTGGTGAGAAATGAGTTATTTATCTTTTTTGACTTGAAACAAGTGTTACGTGAACTACTTATGTTTTTATTCTGAGAACTCAAAATGAAAATTCCTCTTTGAAAGATGATGCTTTTTCCCCTCTTTTTTCAAAGTTAAGCATGTCATTTCTAGTTATTTATTGGTCCACTTGCTTATGCATATTCCACAAAAGCTGGGAAATAAATGTAATTGGGAAAACTTCAGATTTGCTCATTTTTTAGGGACAATGGAGAAATTACACTTATAACTACTTATTACTACTGACAACTTTATCAGTTGTGCTACAGATATGAATTATTCTAGAGTTCACACTATCCTTTATGATTGAAATAACAACTAAGCATAGCTCACATGAAAATAAAATAAGATCTACAAATAAGATCAAAATCACTGCAGATGGTGACTGCAGCCACAAAATTATAAGACACTTTCTCCTTGGAAGAAAAGCTATGACAAACTTAGACAGTGTATTGAAAAGCAGAGACATTACTCTGCTGACAAAGGTCCATCTCGTCCATCTCATCAAAGCTATGGTTTTTCCACTGGCCATGTATGGGTGTGAGAGCTGGACCATAAAGAAGGCTGAGCAACAAAGAATTGATGCTTTTGAACTGTGGTGTTGGAGAAGACTCTTGAGAGTCCCTTGGACAGCAAGGAGATCCAACCAGTCCATCCTAAAGGACATCAGTCCTGAATATTCATTGGAAGGACTGATGCTGAAGCTGAAACTCTAGTATTTGGCCATCTGATGTGAAGAACTGACTCATTGGAAAAGCCCCTCATGCTGGGAAAGATTGAAGGCAGGAGAAGGGAACAACAGAGGATGAGATGGTTGGATGGCATTACTGACTCAATGGACATGAGTTTGAGTAAACTCTGGGAGATGGCAATGGACAAGGAAGCCTGGCGTGCTGCAGTCCATGGGGTCGCAAAGAGTTGGACACAACTGAGTGACTGAACAACAAATAAAGAAATTAGCTGAACACTGAGAATGGTCATAATAGTCAGGATGAATCTTCCCACTGACCTTGACCTTTGTTGACCTCGCTTCCCATTGCAACGTTCCCTTGCAACGTCTCCTCTTAGCAAACAGGTTGATTCTATAGTCCCAACTCAGGTACTATTTCTACTCCCTAAGTTTCTACCACCTCATTCAAGTACTGTTGACTGAAAAAAAAAGTACACAATCTAAAATTTGATAAGTATGCGCTATTTGGCGAACAAAACAGAGGACTTAAGCCTGGAGGCAGCCTCTCAGATAGCTCTGAAGAGGTAAGGAATGAGTCAGGATACATAGGAATTTTTGCAAAAAACTTATGTTTACCAGGGGATAAGGTAGTAAGGGATTAATTGGGAGACTTGGATTGACATATACACACTACTATATATAAAACAGGCTTCCCAGGTGGTGCTAGTGTAAAGATCCCACTTGCCAATGCAGGAGACATAAGAGATGTGGGTTCGATCCCTGGGTCGGGAAGATCCCCTGGAGGAGGGCATGGCAGCCCACTCCAGAATTCTTGCCTGGAGAATCCCATGGACAGAGGGGCCTCATGGGCTCAGTCCATAGTGTCAGAGAGTCGGACACAGCTAAAGCAAACTAGCACACACGCAAGCATGTATATAAGATAGATAACTAATAAGAACCTATTATATAGACAGGGAACTCTCCTCAGTACTCTGTAATGACCTATACAGGAAAAGAATCTTAAAAAAAGTGAATGTGAACTGATATAAGTGATTCACTTTGCTATACACCTGAAATGAACACAGCATTGTAAATCAACTGTACTCCAATAATTTTTTTTAAAAGGATATAAGTTCTATTGATGTGAAAAGAAAAAACACATAGTTTAAAAATAAAAAAAAATTATGTTTGGTTACTATTTCTGTTAAAGAAAATCAGACATCTCAAGGAATTTAGCACTTTTCTGCATATGAGAATAGGCAAGAGTCTGGGCTCACTGAAACCGTTCCTCTGATCTACACCTCACTCTCTGGGGCCAGTGTCCTATTTACTTATCCTGAGTCCCCTGGGGTGCACAACTGGAGATGGCGGCAGTAGCTACTGGCCTGGTCTCTGCAACATCTTTTGTTCAGTGTTATGGCAGTAGCATCTTTCATCTGCAGTATCCTTCTGAATTTGCTCTCCTACTGTGATTTCCTGGTAGTAGTACAGGTACCCAACTGTCTTCTAGATCAGTCTCTAAGACCTTGGGAAGTGCCCCATCCTCTCCAAAGCACCCCTAGAACCTAGCTCCAGGCAGTGCTTCCAAAAACATGCATCATGTTCATCAGTTAGGAAGGGTCACAAATCCAAGTTCCCTGGTGGCTCAGTGGGAAAGAATCCACCTGCCAATGCAGGAGATTCAGCTTCAGTCCCTGGGTCAGGAAGATCCCCTGCAGAAGGAAGTGGAAACCCACGCCAGTATTCTTGCCTGGGGAATCCCATGGGCAGAAGAGCCTGGTGGGCTACAGTCCATGAGCTCAAAAAGAATTGTACACGTGAGATGATAGCCAAGACCTAGACTATGTGGAAAGCATATTCCACTCTTTTATGTGGAAAGAATATTCACATTTGGGTCGTAACATCCCAGAAGTCAGATTTTCTAGAAAGGGAGTAAAACGGCATTTCATTGGTCATTAAAAAAAAAAAACACCAATATTTCCATTTCAACAGAAGTGAATAAACAGAGACATCCAGCTGAGTTCGCTTCTATTTCTTTCTAGTCAAACCTCCTTCACTGGTAGGAATGAGAATCCTCTTTGAGAGCAAGTCTCTCAAGATCTCTGCCTCTTTAAGGTGAGTTTGACCCACGCAGTTGGTCACCTGCGTGGGGTCAATCCACAGTAAACTAATTCAGTCCCGAAAGCTTCTGCTTTGGCATAAGATTTGCAGAATTTCATTACTTTTAATAGTAGACAGAATGACTGGGGGTAAAGGAGCCTAAATGTTAACACCGGTTTTCTCCCAGCTGTGAGATATTTTAAAAGTCCGTTAACAATTTGGGACCTCAGTTTTTCATTTCTGAAATTGGAATTTTATTGATTGCCCTGCCTGACTCAGAGACTTATGTGATAATGACCTAATCTTACACACGAGAAAACCTTGAAGAGTAAAAAGCTATAGTGGTTACAACTTATTAATGCTATGGTTGTTATTATTGCTTTTATAGATTTAGTAAATAAATTTGTTGAACAAAACCTTAATGGAGATTGCAATTAAATATACTGCAAACATTATCTCTTATATCTACATAGAGGATACATATCTATTATTCTAAAATTCAACCAGTGAACAATTTTTCCAGGCATAAGTTATTCTGAAAATGATGAAATCTGAATGTAGAATGTAGTAATTATAATAGACCTGACAGCCTACTCTGGAAAATAGCATAATTGCTGCATCAAGGACTTTAGCTGGTATGGAAATATATCACCACTTTTCTCTCCTCTGAATAGGTGCTTAACTATTGAGAGTGGACATTGATTCTAAAAGCATATTTTTATATAATAAGAAGAATGTTCATAATGTATTAGTATCAACTTAGGTTCAGCAGTGACAATTCTTTTTAATTCGAGATCTAGACAGAGATATCACTACAGGATTCATTCATCAGGAGAAAGAACTAATAGCTTTGACATAAATAACTGAAACGAAAGGTATTAGAGCCCAGAAAAAAATTCTGTAAGCCATGCAGTACCTTTAATAACTGTGATCATTGCTATTGTTAACTGTTACTGTTGTTTAGCCACTAAGTCTTATCTGACTGTTTGCAACCCCATGGACTGTAGCCCACCAGGCTCCTCTGTCCAGGCAAAAATACTGGAGTGGGTTGCCATTTTCTTCTCCCGGGGATCTTGCCAACCCAAGGATGGAACCTGCATTGCAGGCAAATTCTTTACCACTGAGCAACCTGGGAAGCCCTGTGATCACTGTTGGGTAAGCACAAATTACTCAGAATAGAATCACAAAATCCGAAGGAATCATGAGGGTCCAACCAGCCCAATGTCCTCTTCACACTCTCCAGACTAACCCCAACCTCTGCTTACAGAGCCCCAGTAGGAGAACATGCGTCCTCTCCAGAGATGGCACATTGTGTTTTCCCATAGATCTGAGATTTCAGAGAAACTCCTGCCTACTTAGATCTGAAGTCCATCTCCTTCTAGCATCGGCTCATCATCTGAGGCCATACATAAAACATCTAACCTCTCTGCCACATGAAAATCTTTCAATTATTTTCAGGCAGGCACCAAGTATTCCTGGATTACCTCTATTCACAGACAACATCACGGATGCCTCTAGGAAGTTCTTAAATTGCCTCAAATGAATCACTTTTACCCACTTGGTCATCTTTCCCTGCACAATTTCCCCTGGATGATTTTTCGTATCTCAAGGGCTTTCCAGATGGTGCTAATGGTAAAGAATCCACCTGCCAATGCAGAAGACACAAGAAACATGGGTTCTATCCCTGGGTCAGGAAGACCCCCTAGAGGAGGAAATGGTAGCTCACTCCAGTACTCTTGCCTAGGAAATGCCATGCACAGAGGAATCTGGAAGGCTACAGTCCAGGGGACGCAAAGAGTCAGACATGACTGAATGGCTGACACACACACTTTAAAAATAATGACTTAAAATGAATGTTTTCCAGTTGCATGTCTTAGGTCAAAGTAGGCAAATGCTCCTTCTGATACAGAAAAAGGTGGTAAATTATATTTTAAAAGATAACATTTTCAAGGCATTTAGAGGATGATGAAAACTCAGAGGAAGTAGATCCTTCAGAGACAAGCTCATGACACCCACCTCTCTCCCCTGGCAGATGTTTGCCAGCTGAGCATAGCTGGAGATCTGGGCCAGGCCCAGGAAAAGGCTATTGCCAGAGAAAAGAGAAACCATGTGGGTTCTGACAACCACGCAGGTTAAAATGACATACTGGAAAGCTCTAGATAGCCAGCAGGTTCCCACTAAAGATGCTGCTGAATCCTGAGACTGCTCAAGAGCCAAAGGGCTGGGCTGGGAGCTTCTGACCCTTAGACCAAAACTTCCTGCACTTTCACCGTGCTCAGGATTCAATGATGTTCCAGGAAAACAGTCCCAAACACAAAACACAAGCAAGATAAAAACCCTAGAAGGAAGCATTGAGTTAACACTAGATGACCCACAACATAGTTTGAAGGTGTATGTGTTGACTGTGGATATATAGAAGGTAAGAACTTAGGTTTGGCTTCTAGAAAGGCCATTTCTGGAGTGCAGAGACACCAAGCAAGAATTTGGGATTCTTTTGAAATAGGCGTGTGTTTCCAGTAAAACGTCAAATATGAAGATAATCATCACCAGAGCCTTTTTCATTGTAATTTCTGTAGTTGTCCAGAATATAACTAGAAATAACTAAACATGCAGAGACAAGGGAAAGTGTTAATCACTCATTCATGTCAGACTCTTTGCAATTCCATGGACTGTAGCCTGTCAGGCTCTTCTGTCCATGGGGATTCTCCAGGCAAGAATATTGGAGTGGGTTGCCATTCCATTCTCCAGGGCATCTTCCTGACCCAGGGATAGAACCTGGGTCTCCTGCATTGCAGGCAGATTCTTTAATCTCTGAGCTACCAAGAAAGCCCAGAGACATAACCATATGACAAATAAAAATGAGAAAGAAAAAATAGAAGCAGACCCCAACATGATCAAGATATTATTGTTAATGAAAAGATTAAAATAACAGCAAATAATACATTCAAAACTATTGCAAAAGATGAAGCAAAGATAGTGATGTTTATCACTGATTTTTAACAAGAGTTATAAATAAAATATTTGGAGACACCTTTAAACTACATTTTGCCCTACCAGTCAGGCATCCAAGTAATGGAATTGTTATAGACTCTAGTTAGCATTTCATAAACCTGAAGTCATGCACAGAAAAATAATCTAAAATAATGATAACGATTGAAGATGATTATGGTATTTTAATCATTTGCCCCTAAACAAAGAAATCTCTTCCTGTCTGAAACAGGGGTGGAATCCAGTGATAATCTGTTGATTATGGAGAATTGCAAGGAAGGCACACTGAATACATTCACTAGCTATGCTGATAGCCAAGATTATTATAATAATCTTCAGAGGGAGAGAGTAATTTTTACCAGCAAGCACTCAGGTGCTAAAAATTATATTTGCAGCATATATAAATCAGCTTAACACAGCTTTGCTTACCCCCATTAAACTGGGCTTAAATAAGAGCCATTTCTTTAAAGAGTGGATCATAAGCTTAAAACAAAAACGCTGTCTCAAAAGCAGTTTAGGCTTAAAGTCATGAAAATTATTTCCTCCTGCAAACCATACAGGAAATCATTTGGGAAAACAACTGATCCATTCAGTAAAGACTGGAAAGTTGAGTCACTCCGACTTAATTATTCCCATAATTAACCATTCCTTTTCTGCAAGGTTGGGACTCTTTTCTACATGTTAATAAATTATTTCTCTTGTCACACCAATTATATAAGATGTATTTCTACACTTCTAAGTTAATTATGAGAATTGCATTCTAGATTTCCAAGTTATCTAATTCTTTAGCTATCCGTAGTAATTTTCAAACTTTTGTGGCAGGTGTTTTTTAATCTGATCTAATGTTAGTTGGCATTTAATTATGCTCAAAGGCTAATCCTTTTTCAGGTTAGTCTTAGACTTGATTTTTTCTTTTGACCACCACTGTGTGCTGCACTTTTCAAGAGTCCCGCTGTGCTCCTGAGAGGTCTTGGTGATGTTAATGCCAATTCTATGGAAAGCATAGCATTTGAGATCCCAAAAAGAAAATCTCTTCCTTTAAAGGGAAAAAAATATTGTATACATCCATGGGAGATGACTACACAAATTATTACAACAGAAAAATCTTCTATAGTGATAAACCCAGAGAAGTCACAAAAGGCTACAAATGTTAGCAACCCTACCAATAAGCCTTTAAATGGGACACTAAAAAGATTTAATTTTAATTTTGTTCCAGATTCCAGTTCACAAGTAAATTGAAAGATGCCCATATTAACCTTGTCTTCAAATAATTCATTGATAGACTTTCTATTTTATTCTTATGAATGTTTTTGATAACTTTTAGAGCAGTAATACTTCTTTCTGTGAATGCCTCATGTTCCTAATCAATGCTTGAATAGTCTAAGTCTCTCTTTACAATCTAGACCATCTATCTCTTATCTGAGATCCAACCTACCAACTAACCTAGTCATTTTTTAACTCTCCCCTTAATATTTGAGTAGAATGCTTATGACTTAAAGAAAAAGATTATGCTTCACTCAGATTTATTGTCTGTTGTTCCAAATACAGCACCTTAAAAATACCAGGCATTTTTATTTAATGAACTTAATTTCATTGAAAATCATTTGCACTTTTGCTCCAGATTGTAATTATGGGCTCATATTTTAAAACTGATGTGTAGATGTCAAATATTGGGCTCAGTCAGAGACCAGTCATGGTTATATTGAGAAAGGAATGGGAGTAACATTTATTTACTGTAGAGCTTATGTCCCGAACCCTGTAAAAATTCACACATATGCCATATCACACAATCTTTACAAGGAATTCAAGTTATTATCTGTCTTCTACATCTGGGAAGATCAGTCATGTCTGACTCTTTTGCAACCCCATGGACTGTAGCCCACCAGTCTCCACTGCCCATTGAATTTTCCAGGCAAGAATATTGGAGTGTGTTGCCATTTCCTTCTCCAGGGGATCTTTCTAACACAGAGATCGAATCTGCATCTCTTGCGCTTCCTGCATTGACAGGCGGATTCTTTATCACCAAGCTACTAGGAAACTAAGCTCAAAATGTGAAGCACCTTTCCCAAGGCTACACACTTCAGGCAGATCCTGCAGATGCTGACTCTGAAGCTGTTATTTCTTTTCACTGCAGAAAATTGTTACCCCAAACTAGAGTAGATTAAAAGAAAACAAAACAATTGGAAAGCATGATGAAAAATGCGCTTATTGTCACTCCAAGGAAATGTAATGGAATCCTTGGAAAGTTTCCCCATCCATTTCTTTTTTTTTCATCCATTGCTTTCTTTGACTTTTTAACTCCACTCCCAGAGAAGACTGGCTGTTTGCTGGTGAATCAAGACAAGAGAATCAACCCTCCTCGAGATTGCACACTTATATCTTCTCCCTGGTCTTGAGCATTTAAGTCTTCCTCCCTGACCATTAGCAAAATGATGGTATTTCAGTAAAAGTTTCTTTGTGACAAGTGAATAAATCAAAAGAAAAAAAAAGAAAGAAAAATGGCCCAATTTGAGAAAACTAATGCAATGGGTACTGCATGTGTTATATCACTTAGAAAGGAAGAAAACAAAAATACTGTCCCTTTCAAACTGCCTTCTAGGAATACAGATCCTCATTTCAGAATTTGTAATCAAGCAACAATCTTGTAAGAAGATAGGAAAATCAACCCACTATCCTTATTACCAGTAGCTGTGTAGATATTTTTTTTTCTTACTCCCTTCCTTCCTTTTTTCTTATTTCTTTTCTTTCTTTAATCTTTTAAAAATAATTGTCACAGCACTATATTCTCTGAATCATTAAGAAATCCCCACAGATTTTGTCCCAAGGCAGTGTCTTTTCTCTTACTCTCTGTTCACTAAACCACATACTATTCAGAGGTCTTGGACCAATTACTGAACTTCTTACAATCTTCATTTTTTTTTTTTTTTCTCATTTGTAAAAAACACAAGATGGCAATGAGGATGATGTATAGCCCCTATTTCACAGACTTGTGTGTGTGCTCAGTCATGTTTGACCATTTGCAACCCCATGGACTGTAACCTACCAGGCTACTCTGTCCTGGGATTCTCCAGGCAAGAATACTGGAGTGGGTTGCCATTTCCCTCTCCAGAGGATCTTCCTGACCCAGGGATTGAACCTGGGTCTTCTGAATTGTCAGGCGGGTTCTTTACCTCTAACGCCACCTAGGAATCCCTATTTCACAGAGAGAGAGAGAGAGAGAGAGAGAGAGAGAGAGAGAGACAGTTAGTCACTCAGTCGTGTCCAACTCTCTGCAATCCCATGGACTATAGCCCACCAGGCTCCTCTGTCCGTGGGATTCTCCAGGCAAGAATACTGGAGTGAGTTGCCATTCCCTTCTCCGGGGGATCTTCCCAACCCAGGGATCAAACCCAGGTCTTCCACATTGCGGGGAGACTCTTTACCATCTGAGCTACAGGGAGGAGCCTCTATTTCACAGAGGTGGTCAGGAGAAAGAAATAGGATGTGAAATATCCTAATACAGGGGTGATACACATGTTTCCTCAATAAATGGACCAGAGGGGATAGAAAAAAGAGAAATAACCTTAAAATAATTGTTAGACAAATAATTTTAAAAATCATGACAGAGATTTTAAATACATGTGTTAAATAGTGTTTAGTGCTTTGTATGGTATCTTCGTAAGATCAAAGTCAGCTTCTGCAAGGTCTGCCTGGAAGCTTCTAAATTTTTACTTACCTATAAATTTTGACTGTGAACTCAACATTTCAATTGAGCTGGGCATAGTTAACATTACTAGTTGCTTGAAGTGACACCTTTTGACAGATTTTAGGAAAGACTAGACTAATAAAATCTGAAGAGCAGTAGGTAATCTTAACGCTAGGGCATGCTTCCTTCCTTTTTGAAGATCAACTCATGGAAAGACCAGTCTGATGAAAACCATGGTCGCAAGGCACAGCATGTGATTGTCATTCTGAGTGTTTCTCCACCAATCTTAAACAGAAATGACCTCCACCTACATTATACACCTGCAACGAGCAAATAATTTCTTATAGCCTCATGCATTTATAGGCTTAGATTATATTAACTTTAATACATTGTTGTTGTTTAGTTGCTAAGTCCTGTCTCACTCTGGTGACCCCATGGACTATAGCCTGCCAGGCTCCCCTGTCTATGGGATGTAACAGACAAGAATACTGGAAAGTGAAAGTGTTAGTTGCTCAGTCATGTCTGACTCTTTGCAATCCCATGGAATGTAACCTGCCAGGCTCCTCTGTCCATGGAATTCTCTAAGCAAGAGTATGGGAGTCGGCTGTCATCTCCTTCTCCAGGGGATCTTCGCCACCAATGGATCAAACCCAGGTCTCCTGCTCGGCAGGTGGATTCTTTACCCATTGAGCCATCAGGGAAGACCCGGTGAAACTATAAAAACAAAAGCAGAGCCAGACAGCCTGTTACCAATCAACAACTGCAGGTGATTTATTTCTTTATTTAGAACATTTGCTTATTGTGAAGGCTGTTTATTTAATAGCAAAAAAAAAAAAAAGAAAAAAAGAAAAGACATAAGACTTACTTGAGTCAATTTGAGTCAACTTTTTGTGGAGAAACCTCAGAACAGAGGGTGTTACCTTAGGTTAGTTTCAGAGTCAAGTACACAAACTGAAGGATGTGAGGGCTCTCCTCTATCTGGCAGTGGTGAGTTGGTCCATGCACCACAAAAGAAAAAGCCCTGGCTTGCCAGTTTCCATGTGTGAATACTCCCCCATGGCTGTTTTCTGTGGCATCACTGAGCGTGAGAAGGTAAACCCATCATGCAGCAGGGCAGGCACCCACCCGAGTCCTCCACTGAACAGATCCGAGCAGTTACCATGCTGCTACTTCTTCATTCTGTGTCTAGTCTGGACATTAAACGTGGAAAATAAGAATGATAAAATAAAGAGTGGATGTATTTACAGTAAAGAGATGTTGCAAAGCTATGTCATATAGGAAGAGTTCTAAGAAGGGATGCTTAACCCAAAGATGTTTTAAAAACTGTAACTTTTGACTTGCCATGGCTAATTGACAATGTCACGATCTCCAGAGACTTAAGAGGTGCCTCCAAATGTCTGAAGCTCTGATAGGGACAGTATTTCTGAAAAGTCGTCACAAATGTATTCAGTTAAAATTACCTTTTGATCAGGAGGAAAGGGATATGTGTATAGTTATGGAAGACTTGCACTGTCGTACAGCAGAAATCAAAACAACATTGTAAAGCAATTTTCCTCCAATTAAAAAATAAATTAAAAAAATTATCTTTTGAGCTCATGTAATTTTATTAAGCAATATATTTTCCTACATTAAACAAAATCAAGTCCACCAGCATTTACCTGCCCAGTGTGAATTGTTGTTTGGTCATTCAGTCATGTCTGACTCTTCATGACCCCATGGAATATAGCATGCCAGACTTCTGTGTCCTTCACCCTGTGTGAATAGTGCAGCATTTCAGAAAGCAATGACACAAACTCATCCAGAAAATTGCAGAGGAAGTAAACTCCCAAACTCATTCTATCAGGCCCCCATCGCCCTAATACCAAAACCAGACAAAGATGCCACAAAAAAAAAAGAAAATTACAGGCCAATGCCACTGATGAACATAGATGCAAAAGTCCTCAACAAAACTGTAGCAAACAGAATCCAGCAACATATTAAAAAAAAAACATACATCATGACCAAATGGGCTTTATCCCAGCAATGCAAGGATTCTTCAATATTTTCAAATCAGTCAATGTGATACACCACATTAACAAATTGAAAGATAAAAACCATATGATTATCTCAGTAGATGGAGAGAAAGCCTTTGACAAAATTCAACAATACTTTATGATAAAAACTCTCCAGAAAGCAGACACAGAAGGAACATATCTCAACATAATAAAAGCCATATATGATAAACCCACAGAAAACATTATCCTCAATGGAGAAAAATTGAAAGCATTTCCCCTAAACTCTCACCATGACTATTCAACAGTTTTGGAAGTTTTAGCTGCAGCAATCAGAGAAGAAAAAGAAATAAAAGGAATCCAGATTGGAAAAGAAGTATAAACTGTTTGCAGATGAGATGATCCTCTACATAGAAAATTCTAAAGACAACACCATAAAATTATTAGAGCTAATCAATTAATATAGTAAAGTTGAAGGATATAAAACTAATACACAGAAATCCATTGCATTCCTATACACTAATATTGAGAAAACAGAAAGAGAAATTAAGGAAACAATTCCATTCACCATTGCAATGAAAAGAATAAAATATTTAGGAATAAATTTACCTAAAGAAACAAAAGACCTATATAAAGAAAACTATAAAACACTAATGAAAGGAATCAAAGATGACACAAATAGATGGAGAAATTACCATGTTCATGGATTGGAAGAATCAATATAGTGAAAATGAGTATACTATCCAAAGCTGCAATCCCCATCAAGCTACCAGTGGTATTTTTTACAGAACTAGAACAAATAATTTCACAATTTGTATGGAAATACAAAAAAACCTCAAACGGCCAAAGCAGTCTTCAGAAAGAAGAATGGAACTGGAGGAATCAACCTGCCTAGTTTCAGACTATACTACAAAGCTACAGTCATCAAGAGAGTATGGTACTGGCACAAAGACAGAAGTATAGATCACTGGAACAAATTAGAGAGCCCGGAGATAAATCCACACACCTATGGACATCTTATTTTTGGCATAGGAGGCAAAAATATACAATGGAGAAAAGACAATCTCTTTAACAAGTGTTGCTGGGAAAACTGGTCAACCACCTGTAAAAGAATGAAACTACAACACTTTCTAACACCATACACAAAAATAAACTCAAAATGGATTAAAGATCTAAATGTAAAGCCAGAAACTATAAAACTCCTAGAGGAAACATAGGCAGAACACTCTCTGACATAAATCACAGCAAGATCCTCTATGATCCACCTTCCAGAGTAATGGAAATAAAAGCAAAAATAAACAAATGGGACCTAATTAAACTTAAAAGCTTTTGCACAATGAAGAAAACTATAAGCAATGTGAAAAAACAGCCTTCAGAATGGGAGAAAATAATAGCAAACAAAGCAACTGACAAAGAATTAATCTCAAAAATATACAAACAGCTCATGGAGCTCAATATCAGAAAAATAAAAACAAACAATAAGTGGTGGAGAGCGTGCAGAGAAAAGGGAGCCCTCTTACACTGTTGGTGGGAATGCAAACTAGTACAGCCACTATGGAGAACAGTGTGGAGATTCCTTTAAAAACTGGAAATAGAACTGCCGTATGACCCAGCAATCCCACTGATGGGCATACACACCAAGGAAACCAGAATTGAAAGAGACACATGTACCCCAATGTTCATCACAGTTCTGTTTACAATATCCAGGATATGAAAGCAACCTAGATGTCCACTGGCAGATGAATGGATAAGAAAGCTGTGGTACCTATACACAATGGAATATTACTCAGCTATTAAAAAGAATGCATTTGAATCAGTTCTAATGAGGTGGATTAAACTGGAGCCTATTATACAGAGTGAAATAAGCCTCAGAAAGAAAAATACCAGTACAGTATATTAATGCATATATATGAAATTTAGAAAGATGGTAACAATGAGCCTATATGCAAGACAGCAAAAGAGACACAGATGTAAAGAACCATCTTTTGGACTCTGTGGGAGAAGGGTAGAGTGAGATGGTTTGAGAGAATAGCATTGAAACATGTATATTATCATATGTGAAATAGATCTCCAGTCCAAGTTTGATGCATGAAACAGGGCACTCAAAGCCAGTGCACTGGGAAAACCCAGAGGGATGGGATGGGGAGGAAGGTGGGAAGGGGGTTCAGGAAGGGGGACATGTATACCCACGGCTGATTCATGTCAATGTATGGCAAAAACCACCACAATATTGTAAAGTAATTATTAAATAATTTTTTTAAAACAAAGAAAACAATGACAAACCTAAACAGTGTATTAAAAAATAGAACATTACTTTGCTGACAAAGATCCATATAGTCAAAGCTATGGTTTTTCCAGTAGTCATGTATGGATGTGAGAGCTGGACAATAAAAAAGGCTGAGCACTGAAGAATTGATGCCTTCAAATTGTGGTGCTGGAGAAGACTCTTGAGAGTCTCTTGGACAGTAAGGAGATCAAACCAGTCCATCCTAAATGAAATCAGTCCTAAATATTCATTGGAAGGACTGATGCTGAAACTGAAACTCCAATACTTTGGCCACCTGATGTGAAGATCTAACTCGTCGGAAAAGACCCTGACGCTGGGAAAGATTAAAGGCAGGAGGAGAAGGGGACGACAGAGGATGAGATGGTGGGATTGCATCACCAACTCAATGGACATGAGTTTGAGCACACTCCTGGAGGTGCTGAAGGACAGAGAAGCCTGATGCACTGCAATCTATGGGGTTGCAAAGAGTTTGACAAGACTGAGCAACTGAACAACACCAACAACAATAGAAAGATTTCTCTTTGAGGTGCTCAAACATTTAAAGAGAAATAGAGCTTTAAGTTTTTTGTGTCTTTTTTTTAAAAGATAAAACCATCACCGACTTGCCCCAGGCACTCAGGAAAATAAGAATTCATGGAAGAAAAGCACAGTTTGTGTCCTAGGATGACCAACGGTTGCCTCATGGGAAGAGAGAGGAGCTCCAGGAGAGAGGGAAGCTGGAGGAAGTGGAAGGGCCTGAACAAACAGTGAAAGGTCCTAGAAGCAAAGGCAAAGACTAGGATGTAGGTATCCAAAGATAGCACAAGACACAGGACCCCAAGCAGTGCCTTCTCTGATGCTCCAAAATACACGACCTGGATTTGCACCTACAACACTGCATGTGTTTCTTTTTTATTTTTATATTGGAGTAGAGTTGATTTACAATGCTAATTTCAGGGGTACATCAAAGTGATTTAGTTATACATATTCATAAACCTATTCTTTTTCAGATTCCCTTCGTATATAGGTTTTTATAGATTACTGAGTACATTTCCCTGTGGTCCTTGTTGATTGTCTACTTTATATACATTTTCAGTCACTCAGATATGCAACTCTTTGCAACCCCATGAACTGCAGCCCACTGGGCTCCTTTGTCCATGGAATTCTCCAGGCAAGAATACTGGAGTGGGTTGCCATTTCCTTCTCCAGGCAATCTTCCTGACCCAGGGATCAAACCCGCATCTCCTGCATCAAAGATGGTCTCTTACACTGCAGGCATATGCTTTACCTCTGAGCCATAACCTCTTTTGATCACATGGCACACGGCTACTTATTAACAAAACCAGGAAATCAGGGTAGGGCCTGGGGGTCCCCAGAGCTCAGAATGGACTTTTATTTTTTCTCTAAATATTTATTTGGCTGTCCTGGGTCTTAGTTGCAGATGTGGGATCTAGTTCCCTGACTAGGGATCAAACCCAGGCCCTCTGCACTGGGAATGTGGTGTCTTCACCACTGGATCACCAGGGAAGTTCCCAGAATGGACTCCTTACCCAAGTTTTCGGATGTCATACCTACACAGTGGACGCCTGCCGCTGACTGACATTCAGGTGTCCCTCAACTCTTCTCTTTCTAGTTTCAACAAGGCACACATGACGACAAAGCATCAGCCTCTTAGTATCAACAAGCACTCACTGAATCAGGTCACTCAATTAACAAGTGGGATGAACACAGGAGCAGAAAGTGAAACAGTTGTGGCCAGCCTGGTTGAGCCCCTGCCATGTGGAGCAGCCAGCAATGCACTTCCTTTCATGAACTAGCAAGTTCATAGCCAACCAGGCAAGTAGCCAGAGGCAGAGACACTGAGATCACAGCACCCCAGAAATACCTGTTTATAACTTTAGAAAAGAAATTAAGAAAAACATCAAGATGATATTTGGCTGATGATTCAGCATTTGGCTGCAGAATGAGCCAAAACAAATAGCACGATGCTATCTAGTGGAACATAAACAAACAAAAGATATTTCTCCTGTTTCTAAGGTTCTTTTCTGTAGACTCTACTGTTTAGAAATAGAAGTGCTCGCAGTGATTGAATTGAAAGATGGCACAGCATCAGGTCAGTATCCTTTGCGGATTCCAACACAGAGATAGGAAATATGAAACACATTCACGCTAGAGCGCTGTCCGGAGCTCCCTGAAAACACACATGTTTTTCCTATTAAAAAGAGAGGCCGCTTTGTTATTATTTGAATAAAGTTAATTTATGAAAAGCAGCTGAGGTATCCGGTATGGATTTGTAAAGAAGTCTATATTTAATTAGGACATTGTAATTTCAGATGTGTGTAAATCATCCCATTGTAAAGACATGGTTCATTTTATGCAAAAATAATATGGTCAATTGTTATGTACAAACATTAACCTTTAGCAAGGTTTTGTCATATATTAATAGTTGTTAATTTCAACTGGAGATAAAAAAACATTTTTATCTCTGTAAAGCAAGAAAAGAGGGTTTCCATAAAGTTCCAAATGTCCTAGATCATTGACTTGTTTCCAGGAATTAAAAAAAAAAAAAAATTCCAAGCTCACCAACAAGAACACTTGATTAGAAACCACTCCTGTAAGCTCTTTGGGCCAGACAAAACATATCACACCTGGCACATACTGCTGACCATCTCCCTTTCCTCAAATCCTTCCTCAAGTCAGCAGCCACTGCTCTGTCTGAGCATGGCTAAACATCTCCTGAATCTGGGAAGCAAACTACAGATCAATCTACATTAGCAGAATTTCCATGCCCCCTTTGTGGACTAATATTATGCCTGAATCGAAAGGAAGGATTGATACTGGAAAATCTGGCCACTTTGGAAAGCTTACAGGAGATGTGATTTTGACAAGACCTCTTCTGTTGCCACAGGCACTAGCTTCTTCCACACATGGATGAGCGTGGTCTTTCATGGGGTATCTCCCCCTTGAAGACCATTGTTTGTAGGAATGGGTCCATGTGCAGATAGGAGGGCATTGAGACCCCATTTCCCTGTGACCACATAAAAGATCAAGGAAACTTCTGGGGATCAGCAGCAGGCATTTTCCAGGCAGAAAATAAGCCTACTGTTAGACACACAGTCTAGAAAAAAATTATTTAAAACATTTAATTCTACAGTGAATCATATAGAGAATAAGATATTTTCCATGGATTTCCTGAACTGTATTTGTAGATGAGAAGCAACTCCAGATAATTACCACCATGATATTCATTACAGATCAAGAAACTAACATCTGAATACAGGGTCTTCATCAGTCACTATCCAGGGTAATTCCTGAGTCTGGGGCACACATCCTGTTATCAACAAAGGAGAAGGAAAAAACAGAAATAAAACACTGCAGACTTTCCGAAGCAACCTCCCTCCAAAGGCAAAATCAAGATAATTCAATGCTGATTTGTTGGTAGAAAACCTACAGATTTTGATTATAGGACTTTTGGACATGAAACTAAAAGCAACTTAAATGTATCAAAAAGAAAAGGGCAATATTTGATTTTATAAAATTTGTCTAGTAAACTTGTACAGTATTATACTTTTCCTTCTCTTTTCCTCTCAGTTATTTCCCCTCAAAAATCAGTTGTTTTTAGAACAAAAGATACTCAAAAGTAATATTTACAGTGTTTTGAAACACAGTGGGAAGCAAGGGTTTGCCTCTGTGTGTGTGTGTGTGTGTGTGTGTGTGTGTGTGTGTGTGTGTGTGTATAAGGGGGAGAGAGAGAGAGAGAGAGAGTTGGCGAGGAAGGGAGGGAGGGAGGAAAAGAGTTTCAGAGTGGAGAAAATTAAAAGCAAATTCTTCTAAAGATTCATCCAGATACTCTTGTCCATATTCACAGCAATGCTGAGCTGTCTCCAGAGTGTGGAGCAATTAGGCTAATGTCATCATTTGCTGTCCCCTTTGTTCCTGAGGCCTGTTCTTTAACATGTGTCTAAATAATTTAATTTATGGATGTGATGCTGAGCAGGTTCAGTGAAAAGAGGGCAGGAATCCCATGAATCTTAATGTCTGTCACTTCATCACAAGTCCTTCTGCACTAATAAGAGGGATTTGCCCATCCTTTTTTAAAAGGTCCACAGGAGTCAACAGCCTACAACTACCGATAATAATAGCCAGATTCGTTTGCATTAAATGCTTCCATAAATGATGTGCAAAAGTGCTATTATTTCTGAATATCTGCAAGACAATTTTGAATAGCATTAACTCAGCTAAAACAAAGGGGAACAGACATTTTAATCTACATTATAACTTCACAGTAAATAAAGTTGAACCAGCTAGAATCAATGAAAAGACGAAAACCTTCCAGTAATTGTTTTTTTTTTTTTTCTTTTTTTCTTTTTTAATTTTTATTATTATTATTTTTTTTTCCCAGTGGGTTTTGTCATACATTGATATGAATCAGCCATGGATTTACATGTATTCCCAATCCCGATCCCCCCTCCCACCTCCCTCTCCACCCGATTCCTCTGGGTCTTCCCAGTGCACCAGGCCCGAGCACTTGTCTCGTGCATCCCACCTGGGCTGGTGATCTGTTTCACCATAGATAGTATACATGCTGTTCTTTTCAAATATCCCACCCTCACATTCTCCCACAAAGTTCAAAAGTCTGTTCTGTGTCTGTGTCTCTTTTTCTGTTCTGCATATAGGGTTATCGTTATCACCTTTCTAAATTCCATATACATGTGTCAGTATGCTGTAATGTTCTTTATCTTTCTGGCTTACTTCACTCTGTATAATGGGCTCCAGCTTCATCCATCTCATTAGGACTGGTTGAAATGAATTCTTTTTAATGGCTGAGTAATATTCCATGGTGTATATGTACCACAGCTTCCTTATCCATTCATCTGCTGATGGGCATCTAGGTTGCTTCCATGTCCTGGCTATTATAAACAGTGCTGCGATGAACATTGGGGTGCACGTGTCTCTTTCAGATCTGGTTTCCTCAGTGTGTATGCCCAGAAGTGGGATTGCTGGGTCATATGGCAGTTCTATTTCCAGTTTTTTAAGAAATCTCCACACTGTTTTCCATAGCGGCTGTACTAGTTTGCATTCCCACCAACAGTGTAAGAGGGTTCCCTTTTCTCCACACCCTCTCCAGCATTTATTGCTTGTAGACTTTTGGATAGCAGCCATCCTGACTGGCGTGTAATGGTACCTCATTGTGGTTTTGATTTGCATTTCTCTAATAATGAGTGATGTTGAGCATCTTTCCATGTGTTTGTTAGCCATCTGTATGTCTTCTTTGGAGAAATGTCTGTTTAGTTCTTTGGCCCATTTTTTGATTGGGTCATTTATTTTTCTGGAATTGAGCTGCAGGAGTTGCTTGTATATTTTTGAGATTAATCCTTTGTCTGTTTCTTCATTTGCTATTATTTTCTCCCAATCTGAGGGCTGTCTTTTCACCATACTTATAGTTTCCATTGTAGTGCAAAAGCTTTTAAGTTTCATTAGGTCCCATTTGTTTATTTTTGCTTTTATTTCCAATATTCTGGGAGGTGGGTCATAGAGGATCTTGCTTTGATTTATGTCGGAGAGTGTTTTGCCTATGTTCTCCTCTAGGAGTTTTATAGTTTCTGGTCTTATATTTAGATCTTTAATCCATTTTGAGTTTATTTTTGCGTATGGTGTTAGAAAGTGTTCTAGTTTCATTCTTTTACAAGTGGTTGACCAGTTTTCCCAGCACCACTTGTTAAAGAGGTTGTCTTTTTTCCATTGTATATCCTTGCCTCCTTTGTCAAAAATAAGGTGTCCATAGGTTCGTGGATTTATCTCTGGGCTTTCTATTCTGTTCCATTGATCTATATTTCTGTCTCATTCTATGAGGCCACCATCACCCTAATTCCAAAACCAGACAAAGATGCCACAAAAAAAGAAAACTACAGGCCAATATCACTGATGAACATAGATGCAAAAATCCTTAACAAAATTCTAGCAAACAGAATCCAACAACATATTAAAAAAATCATACACCATGACCAAGTGGGCTTTATCCCAGGAATGCAAGGATTCTTTAATATCCGCAAATCAATCAATGTAATACACCACATTAACAAATTGAAAGATAAAAACCATATGATTATCTCAATAGATGCAGAGAAAGCCTTTGACAAAATTCAACACTCATTTATGATTAAAACTCTCCAAAAAGCAGGAATAGAAGGAACATACCTCAACATAATAAAAGCTATATATGACAAACCCACAGCAAGCATCACCCTCAATGGTGAAAAATTGAAGACATTTCCCCTGAAATCAGGAACAAGACAAGGGTGCCCACTCTCACCACTACTATTCAACATAGTGTTGGAAGTTTTGGCCACAGCAATCAGAGCAGAAAAAGAAGTAAAAGGAATCCAGATAGGAAAAGAAGAAGTAAAACTCTCACTGTTTGCAGATGACATGATCCTCTACATAGAAAACCCTAAAGATTCTACCAGAAAATTACTAGAGCTAATCAATGAATATAGTAAAGTTGCAGGATATAAAATTAACACACAGAAATCCCTTGCATTCCTATATACTAACAATGAAAAAACAGACAGAGAAATTAAGGAAACAATACCATTCACCATTGCAACAAAAAGAATAAAATACTTAGGAGTATATCTATCTAAAGAAACAAAGGACCTATACATAGAAAACTATAAAACACTGATGAAAGAAATCAAAGAGGACACAAACAGATGGAGAAACATACCGTGTTCATGGATTGGAAGAATCAATATTGTCAAAATGGCTATTCTACTCAAAGCAGTCTATAGATTCAATGCAATCCCTATCAAGCTACCAACGGTATTTTTCACAGAACTAGACCAAAGAATTTCACAATTTGTATGGAAATACAAAAAACCTCGAATAGCCAAAGTAATCTTGAGAAAGAAGAATGGAACTGGAGGAATCAACCTGCCTGACTTCAGACTCTACTACAAAGCCACAGTCATCAAGCCAGTAATTGTTAAATGTGGTTTACATTGTTAGAATTTCTTCTCTAAGAGAACTGACATTTTATAAGGCCAGTATCCTCAGCCATTTCTTAAAAAAAGCAGTGGAAAATAGTGATTTTCATTTCTAAGAAAGTGTACTGAACACCTATGTAAGCAAGTTACTGGACCAGCATACATAAGGATGGGGAGGGAGGTGTTGAGAAGCTTTACACCAGGAAGGAACTAAGAGGAGTCCAGTGAGGGAGGGGAAACTGTGAATGACAGAAAAGTAAAGTTGAAATTTAATCACATATTAACTGTGTAGAATCAGTTCAGTTCAGTTGCTCAGTCATGTTTGACTCATAGCTGCTCATTGTCATCAAATACACAGTAAATTCACAATCAGGACATTTACAGAATTCTTCTTAATTAAATAAAGATGGATCTTAAAAATGTTTCCATTCATGCTAATGAAGGAAAAATATGCATTGATCAACTTTCCTGAGCAAATCTAATTTTAAAAATTCATTTATATGGAATCCCTGAAAACCATTGTCTTAAGCATCAAATGTTTTTATTCTAAAACATAGAAAGTGTTAGAGTTGGACACGTCTAGGGCAAAGGCTAATAGAATTTTGCCAAGAGAACACACTGGTCATAGCAAACACCTTCTTCCAACAACACAAGAGAAGACTCTACACATGGACATCACCAGATGGTCAACACTGAAATCAGATTGATTATATTCTTTGCAGCCAGAGATGGAGAAGCTCTATACAGTCAGCAAAAACAAGACCTGGAGCTGACTGTGGCTCAGATCATGAACTCTTTATTGCCAAATTCACACTTAAACTGAAGAGAGTAGGGATAACCACTAGACCATTCAGGTATGACCTACATCAAATCCCTTATGAATATACAGTGGAAGTAAGAAATAGATTTAAGGGACTAGATCTGCTAGACAGAGAGCCTGATGAACTATGGACGGAGGTTCATGACATTGTAGAGGAGACAGGGATCAAGACCATCCACACGGAAAAGAAATGCAAAAAGGCAAATGGTTGTCTGAGGAGCCCTTATAAATAGCTGTGAAAAGAAGAGAAGCAAAAAGCAAAGGAGAAAAGGAAAGATATTCCCATTTGAATGCAGAGTTCCAAAGAATAGCCAGGAGACATAAGAAAGCCTTCCTCAGTGATCATTGCAAAGAAATCAAGGAAAACAACAGAATGGGAAAGACTAGAGATCTCTTCAAGAAAATTAGAGATACCAAGGGAACATTTCACACAAAAATGGGCTCAATAAAGGACAGAAATGGTATGGACTTAACAGAAGCAGAAGATATCAAGAAGAGGTGGCAAGAATACACAGAAGAACTGAATAAAAAAGGTCTTCACGACCCAGATAATCACAATGGTGTGATCACTCACCTAGAGCCAGACATCCTGGAAGGTGAAGTCAAGTGGGCCTTAGAAAGCATCACTACGAACAAAGCTAGTGGAGGTGATGGAATTCCAGTTGAGCTATTTCAAATCCTGAAAGATGATGCTGTAAAAGTGCTGCAGTCAATATGCCAGCAAATTTGGAAAACTCAGCAATGGCCCACAGGACTGGAAAAGCTCAGTTTTCATTCCAATCCCTAAGAAAGGCAATCTCAAAGAATGCTCAAACTACCACACAATTGCACTCATCTCACACGCTAGTAAAGTAGTGCTCAAAATTCTTCAAGCCAGGCTTCAGCAATACGTGAACCGAGAACTTCCAGATGTTCAAGCTGGTTTTAGAAAAGGCCGAGGAACCAGAGATCAAATTGCCAATATCTGCTGGATCATTGAAAAAGCAAGAGAGTTCCAGAAAAACATCTATTTCTGCTTTATTGACTATGCCAAAGCCTTCGACTATGTGGATCACAATAAACTGTGGAAAATTCTGAAAGAGATGGGAATACCAGACCACCTGACCTGCCTCTTGAGAAACCTGTATGCAGGTCAGGAAGCAACAGTTAGAACTGGACATGGAACAACAGACTGGTTCCAAATAGGAAAAGGAGTACGTCAAGGCTGTATATTGTCACCCTGCTTATTTAACTTATATGCAGAGTACATCATGAGAAACGCTGGCCTGGAAGAAGCACAAGCTGGAATCAAGATTGCCGGGAGAAATATCAATAACCTCAGATATGCAGATGACACCACCCTTATGGCAGAAAGTGAAGAGGAACTAAAAAGCCTCTTGATGAAAGTGAAAGAGGAGAGTGAAAAAGTTGGCTTGAAGCTCAACATTCAGAAAACTAAGATTATGGCATCTCGTCCCATCATGGGAAATAGATGGGGAGACAGTGGGAACAGTGTCAGACTTTATTTTTGGGGGCTCCAAAATCACTGCAGATGGTGGTTGCAGCCATGAAATTAAAAGACATTTACTCCTTAAAAGGAAAGCTATGACCAACCTAGATAGCATATTAAAAAGCAGAGACATTAATTTGCCAACAAAGGTCCGTCTGGTCAAGGCTATGGTTTTTCCAGTGGTCATGTATGGATGTGAGAGTTGGACTGTGAAGAAAGCTGAGTGCCGAAAAATTGATGCTTTTAAACTGTGGTGTTGGAGAAGACTCTTGAGAGTCCCTTGGACTGCAAGGAGATCCAACCAGTCCATCCTGAAGGAGATAAGTCCTGGGTGTTCATTGAAAGAACTGATGTTGAAGCTGAACCTCCAATACTTTGGCCACCTCATGCGAAGAGTTGACTCATTGGAAAAGACCCTGATGCTGAGAGGGATTGGGGGCAGGAGGAGAAGGGGACAACAGAGGATGAGATGGCTGGATGGCATCACCGACTCGATGGGCATGAGTTTTAGTAAACTCCAGGAGTTTGTGATGGACAGGGAGGCCTTGCGTGCTGCGATTCATGGGGTCACAAAGAGTTGGACATGACTGAGCGACTGAAAGGAACTGAGGACCGACCCTTTGAGAAGTGCTGTGAAAAACATCCATTTTATCAGTTGATTATATTAAGATTTGATTCTCTGATTTTCTAAGGAAAAAAAATTGGAATGGAAGAAAGAAAAAGAAACCAAAAAGTGAAAGGAAAAAAATGAAAGGTTTTGATTTTTATTTTTGATTTAAGGATTCTAAGATGGTGGCAGTAGACTAGCTCTGAATCTCCCCCACAGTACCACATAAAAGCAGACAAGTACCAAGAAAATAAAACCTAAATTCCACAGCAGCATGTACCCTGAAATTAGGTGACGAGGCACCTAGGCAACCCTAAATAGTGGCAGACAGGGCAAATCACCATGGCTCCATGAGCTAAGCCATCAGAAACTGCAGGAGGAAGCAGGGGGAGGCAAGGGGCTGCGTGCGGACACACGCAGTGTCAGGAGACCACGGGAAAATCCACCGCCAGATGAGGATGGCAGAGGGACCAGGACTGGGCTTCACTGACTCGATCCATGGGACACAACCCTCCTCTGTGAAGACCCCAGTGGGAGTAGAGTGCCGACTGAACAGAACCAAGGACAGTAGAGACAAAGGAAGGAGACAGCAGAGATAAAGAGAATTGAAATCAGAGAGGCAGATCTCAGAATGGACAGCACCATAATTTTTAAGTCGTAGCAAAATACACAAAAATATACCATTTTCATCATTTTAAGCATAAAGTTCAGTAGCATTACTTACATTCAGGTTGTTATACAACCATCACTATCATCCATCCACAGAACAGTTTTCATCCTTCAAAACTGAAACTCTGCACCCTAAGTAAGCACTAGCTCCCCAGTTCCTGCCTCCTCTAGGCCCCTGGCAACCACCTTCTACTTTCTGTCTCTATGAACGGGGCTACTTTGAACACCTCATAAGGAAGGAATCATGCAGTATCTGCCCTCTGTGACTGGCCTATTTCACTGAACCCGATGTCTTCATGGCCCACCTATGCTGTAGCAGTGTCAGACTGTCCTTCGTCTTAGGGGTGAACTATACTCCTTTGTATGCATAGACCACATCTGGTTTACCCATTCCACTGAATCAGATGATCCAGCGATTCTATATCAGATTTAAAAAAGGAAAAACTGAGGTTCCTCCCCCAACAGTAGTGTTTCATACCACTTTAAAGGAAAGTCATTGGACTTTACAAACTATAGGTATGATTGTAGTTAAAGGGAGAAAAGAAAATAAAATGGTCAATTATCAGATCCATGTTCAAGGAAGTTGGCTTTCACAGTACACCAAGGAATTGGCTGATATATATGTATTCTAATATGATATAAAATAGAGTAAGATGTTCAACAAATTTATTGTGCATCTTTTTTATGATGTCTCATAAACCATGACTTTCTTAACTGATCTATTGTTTTTAGCAGCATTGGTAATATTTTCTGCTTCATATTTCCTTCACTCTAGCTTTTCTTTCACTGAGTTTATAGAACGCACTGGGGCAGATGGCAAGCTGGTAAAGAGAATGTTATATTAGTGGACCTGGGCTGCCGTAACCAAGTGCCCCGGCCTGGCAGCTTAAACAGAAGAAGTGTGTTCCCCCTGCGTTGGAGGCTGGAGTCCCACTTCGAGGCGTGGCAGGCTCATGCTTCCTGAGGCTGTAGCGGGGATCTTTCAGGCCTCTCTCCTCGGCTTGTAGGTGGTGGTCTTCCCCTCTGGGCATGCCTGTCTCTGTTTCACAGTGCCCTCTTGTTATAAATCAGTGGATTCAAGGCCCATCCTGACGATTCCTGTTTTAACCTGATGACCTCTTTAAAGGCCCAGTCTCCGCAAGAAAGCATATTTTGAGGTTCTTGGGGTTACAACTTCGATCTTCTATAGGGGACACAATTCAGCTCATGAGACATGTATTTTCGTTCTCAGATCAGTCTTGAGAAATAAGAATGGTTATCCTCCAAATGTAGCAATTGACTGAGGAATCAGCACTTTCCCCACAGTAGGAAGAGGAGCAAACTCAAAATGACAAATGAAGACCAGGTTCTTAACTGCAACAAACTCAGTACAACCTTCCACTTGGGAAAAAAAGAAACTTCTTTTCTGGGGAAGCACATGCACACACAGGTGCACACACACAAACACACACACACACATATACACCCTCCACATGCCATCCTAGAAATGCAAACAGAGACCTAGAAATGCAAACAAAGTGGACTTTCTGAATTAGGGAACATTTGAGTGGAAGAAACTTACTCAAATGTCTCATTTCAGTTATTCTTTGATCCAGTGATTCTCACCTCTATCTGTTCAAGAGAACTACCCACAAAGCCTTTAAAACTTACTGATGCCCAGAACCCTTGGCCCACTAGATGGTGTTTTAAACTCCTCAGGTGTTTCTAATATTCAGCCAGGATTGAGAACACCATATTATTAATAAGGATTATGAGATTTTTTTTTTTCTGGATTGAATATAAAGAATGACCCAAAGAAAGGCCAAACCCTGTCAGTCATGAATAAAAAAATAAAAACTAGTATCCACTGAGGGGGAAAAATTTAATTACTGAGCACATCTTACATAGCAAGTTTCATGCTGAGAACACTGTCATTTCTTTTTTCATAAGGAAAAAATATTTATTGGCAATAAAAAGTGCTTCTCTAATACTCTCTGACAAATTAGTCACGTGACCTGGGGTCATTCCATAATGGGGCCATCTGATTTTTTGATTTCTCATCAGTAGAAGGAAATTGTGAAATCAACCATTTCTATCTCTCAGGAAGACATGAAAAAATTATTAAGAAAAGGAACAAGACAGCATTTTACAGGCCCAAAGCCATCTACAAAAAAAATTATTAGCGACAGAACTATCATTGCTGTTAACCAATGAATGTTCAAACATGGTTGAAGCTTCTTCATGCTCCTTATCTTTGCAAATGAGCAGCATTTAGAAAAAACTACAAAAGGAAGATAATTATTAATAATAAAAGTGACCCTACAGCATTCATATTTTTAAATGAAGCTGGTAAATACACTGGACCTTTTTCCATAATATATAAAATTGGCTGAAATGTGTCACATCTGTGTATGCCTCCTGTAATTCACTGATTAAAGATGACAGAATTCAGCTCCTGGTGCAAAAATGCAGAATCCAGCATGAAAGAGGCAAGTATTAGGAAGGTAGAAAGATGCGAAAAAGAAAAACAGGAAAGAACTTGATGTTCATTAAGGTCCAATAGGTAGTATCTGTTCTGGGCATTTAACGTTTAATTTCCCCAACAATTATAAAACCCTCCATGTTTCTCCCTCTCCTCTTGACTTAGATCTGAAAACCTCAGCCTGTTTGTGACCTCTCAGTGCAACCTCTGCTGGATGCCAGGAGCTGGCGTGATCAGGGCAATGAAACTCCATGAACCAAAAGCTATCGTTGCAACCACAGCCAAGCCTGAGGCAGGAGCAGCAAGGCCAATAGAAGGGAAGACTGTCCAGGAGACCACCAGCCCGCCCACGAGAGCTTCCCTCTTCCTTCGTGCCCTAGGCTCCTTCTGAGCTGCTCTGCGTGCATATTCACATTCCTAACACATGCTCTGGTATTAGTGCAGTGCTCTCAATGACAGAACCCACGTAAGAGTTAACGCACAGCTCATCCACCTCACTAGAACCGGATGAAACTAAAGTCTGGCCATTAACTCTTATGTAGGTTACACAGAGCGAAGTAAGACCGAAGGAGAAAAACAAATATTGTGTATTAACGTGTATACGGGGACTCTAGAAAAATGGTACAGGTAAACCTATTTGCAGGGTAGGAAGAGAGCCTCAGACATAGGGAATGGATTTGCGGACACAGTGAAGGAAGGAGAGGCTGGGATGAATTGAGAGAGTAGCAGTGAAACATATAAATGACCATGTGTAAAATAGATAGCCAGTGGGAATTTGCTTTATGATGCAGTGAGATCAACCTGGTCCTCTGTGACAACCAGGAGGGGTGGCATGGGGTGGGAGGGAAGTTCAAGAGGGAGGGGACATATGTAAACCTGTGGCAGAAACCAACACAATATTGTAAAGTGATTTTCCTCCAATTAAAACAAAAAGTTAATGGATGGAAACAGCTTCATGAATGTACTGCCTCCTTCTGCCCAGAGGACTTTTATGGCAAATCTGAACCAACACACCTTGGTGAGCAGTGCACTTAATGGCAAAGCACTGCTTAAAAGCTCATTTTGTGTCATGAGCCACTTTGAGAATGTCCTGGAAAATAGGGACTTGCTAAACGAGTTTGAGTAATCTCTGGGAGTTGGTGATGGACAGGGAGGTCTGGAGTGCTGCGATTCATGGGTTGCAAAGAGTCAGACATGACTGAGCAACTGAACTGAACTGAATGAGAAAAATGAACATTTATGCATATATTGCAAGTACTTTACAAGCAACATATGGGGATGCATTTACCTGCACACACCTGTGGTGGAGCAAAGGCTGGCTGCTGGTTCACAACCTCTCTGCTCCACTCCTAAGAGCCCCAGGGGTACCTGGGGTGCAACCCACCAGCTATAAGATGACATCTGCACACTGCTCTTATAGCCAAGGCTGAGATTCAAGAAGAAGCCACTGAGTGGAACTCTGGAGAAGCTCCTGAAAAAGCTGAAAACTCTTTCATCTGCCTTTACTTCCTCCCCATTTTCTCTGGGAGAGCCTCTCAAATGTGATGATGCTACTGTGACCCTAAAGGATTCGTAGGAAAGAGGGTTACAGGTAGAGAAAAGGGTATGAGGTCCTCTGCACTTGGCACATTTGAGGATTGGTCAGAGCTGATGGGCCTGCAGGGTGGTGGCGATGAAGTCAGGTGGGAACTGGAACACATCCTATGGGGCGTCACTGGCCACAAGAAGGGCTTTGGATTTCATTCAGAAGGAGATGTGACACCATGCCAGGGTCCCAAACAGAGATGTGACTTGATCTGATGTTTTAAGGATTGTTCTCTTTCTTGTGTGGTTAATAAGTCAGAAAATAGCAAGAGAGAGCCTCATTTCAAGGAAATTATTAGAGTCCCTGTTTACTGGAATTAGTGTATATAAAATGTCAAACATTAAAATGAACCACTCTATGCACATATACACAAAACACAAAAGCAAAATGGATTCTGAGATAAAAAAAAAGATTCCTTAGAACTCTGTGTCTAAACCCCAGTTCTAGCTGCTCCCCCACTTACAGATAAGGGTAAGTCGAGGAAGAGACTGAATGGATATGTCTGGAACTAGAACTAGGGTCACAGAGAGTTAGTCTGAGGAAATGGTATAATAACTGATTTGCTGAAACAGTGCATCTATGTTTAAAGGCATTGAGGCAGGAAATGCACTTCAGTTTACCATAAAGTCCATCATTCCTTAAAGTCTCTCATTCAGGTGACTATACGGATGGATGGGTACGTGATAGAGAGAAAGAGAGAGAGAGAGATGTGGATGAATTATAGATATAGATGAAAAAAAGACAAGAACCTGGTCTCTGTATTTAAATACCTAAGTTCCATGACCTCAAACCTTTTGTTTTTAACAAGAGCAGCTACTTCCATTTAATCTATGGTTTTAACCAAAGTTCAACCTCATTTCCTGCACCTGCTAACAGCTCAACATGAAGCTCTTCAACCTCTGCTTGACTATCTTCACAAGCAAGGAGACCCTGGTGGACTGAACTGAAAGTCCATTTTCAGCTGACTCTAGATGACTGGAAACAGCGCCAACATTGAGACACTTTTTATTCCTTGTCACTTTCACTCATTCATCTCACTTCTGCGCTCTGAAGTCATGCATCTGAATCCCACTCCTACATGACATCCCTTCAAACAGTGAAAGTCGGAAGTCCCTTCCTTAGCCTTCTTGGTTGCAAAATAAATATTTCCAATTTTTATAAACATCCTTCACAAGACTTAATTTTAAGACTTTTCTACATACTGGTTACTCCTCTAATGTGTCAAAGGGTTTCAAGTGACATTGAGAATTGGCCATATGTTTCTTAGGCTTTAATGTGAAAACTGTGCAGTAACAGGGAACTAACTCTTTATTTAGTTCAACAAATACTTAGAGTTCTACATCTCTCAATTTCCCACTGGGCAATCCATGATGTATTCAGGCAGAGTAATTTAAAGATAGTTTAATACAGGGACTATTTCAAAGGTAAATGCAAAGCTTAGTCAAATTAATAAGTAATCCAGTGCCTTGGCTTCCCAGATGATGCAGAGGTAAAGAATCCACCTGCCAATGCAGGAGATGCAAGAGATTTGGGTTTGATCCCTGGCTTGGGAAGATCCCCTGGAGTAGGAAATGGCAACCTGCTTCAGGATTCTTGCCTGGAGAACCCAACGGACAGAGAAGCCTGGCAAGCTATAGTTCATGAGGTCTCAAAAAGTCGAACATTGGCTGAGCAACAGCACACACACACACAATTTAGTGTCTCAGGGCAAGCAATAGAAGGAAGTGATGACTGTCACCAAGTGTGAAGAATCTAGAGAAGGCGGCTGTATGAGAGGACAGCCTGACAGGAGTGGCAACAAGCCAGCAAAAACAGAATCAGGGGGAAACGTTATCCTACTTCGCTCACCTCCTAACTTCTTCTCTCCCATCAAGAGCTCCTATTGCTTGAAGCTACCTGTAAGTCAGACGGCAAGAGTGTAGGATGATGCAGAGTGTATGAGTCACTCTAGGGACACAGAAGAGGAAAGGCGGGAGGAGCATGAGTCTAGACAAGAAAATGGAACCTGGACGACAAAAACTTCCATTAACCGCTAGAACAGTGGGGATACCGAGGTTTCCCTCACTCTACAGTCTGTGGGTAAATATTTCTAATAAAGGGCAGAAGATGAGATTCTGCTCTCGGATGGTAAACCAGGCACGTGGGCTTCCATGTGTTGAGTTCAAGATGCCTGGGATAAACCCAGGTGAAAAGATTGCGTGAGCGGCTACAGTTCTGCGGCTCAGAGACAAAATGCAGAAGGACATGGGATACAGATAAAGCTCTGGGCATAAATGAATTTGCCAGAGAAGAAACTATTCATTAGAAGGAGAAATGGCCTAGGTCAAGCCCTGAGGATTTTTACAGGCGATGGCTTTGAAGAGCAGGATGACCCTAAAAGGGAGCCTGAGGTGGAGTGGCCACAAAGGCAGGAGGACAGTCAGGAACCGTGGTGAACACCAGGCAAAGGGAGGGTTTCAAGAATAGCGGGGCGTGGGGGTGGGTAAGCATATTCAGTACTGCTAGGGCATCAAATAACATCGAGATCTACTGGATCTAGCATCATGTCAGGACAGGGGTTTGGAAGAGGGGAGCAGGAAGCGGAAGAGAGTGAATCTGGGTAATCACGAGAGTAGGGTTACATGAGGATGCTCAGATAATGACAGGACACCTGGACAGATAAGGCTGATTATATATGAAAGAGAGAAGCAAAAAAGGGACAGGATCCACCATAGACGTAGAGAGGATAACTCTGAAGAGGAGTAGAATCACTTCCTTTAAGACGTCAGCAGGAACATTGAAAGGAAAAACAGCCGCATGCGGTAGTGAGTGGTTGTAGCCAGCAGTTAATGGCTTGAATTTTCTCTGAGAAGTTGAAAGCGAAGTTATATGTTGAAAGTGAGGGGAGGCAGGAAGATGGGGCATTGGAAGGGACTGGGGAACTTTCAACACAGTCTTTGCACAGCGGGGAAAGCAGGTTCCCCAAGAAGTTCAACAACAGAGGGGAAGACCATTGAACCTGATGTGGGATGATCAGGAAATGTGAGAGAATAAGCCATACCAAGGAGGACTTCAGGAAATCTCAAGAGGACAACTGGGTTCCAACAAAGCAAAGAAGGTTGCTGGTGATGACAATGGTATGTGGGGACCGAGTGTCCCATAATGAGATATCGGGACAGAAAAGTAGGCGGGAGCAAGTTCAAGGTCTTGACCGCTGGTTGGAACACTTCACTGCAGAGTCAGTCATCAGAGGCAGGCAAGCCTGGACTCCGAGGGGGCGGTGCGCTCCCCGTGGTCTGTCTGGCTCAGATGGTAAAGAATCTGCCTACGATGCAGGAGACCCAGGTTCAATCCCTGGGTCAGGAAGATCCCCTGGAGGAGGAAATGGCAACCCACTCCAGTATTCTTGCCTGGGAAATCCCATGGATAGAGGAGCTTGGCCGGCTACAGTCTATGTGGTCACAGAGAGGCAGACATGACTGAGCAACTAGCACTTAGCTTCATCCAAAGGATTCTAGTACCCACTAAGAGATACGCTGAAAGCAGAGTAATGAATAAATGCTCCCTTTGTCCCCAGGATATGCAAAGATAGTTGACGGTCCTGAGATCCCCTGCAAACACAGTGACCACTGACCTCCAGGCTCCTCTCCGCTGTCAGTAAATCTCCTTGTTTGGACAGGGTTTCCACAGACCCCTCTGTGAAGTCACACAAACTGATATATTTCCATCAGCCTTACAAATAACTGTATGCCTGTTTGAAGCCCAGGCGGCTTCAGAGGTAATAAAAACCTTAACTGGTTCCCACGCCGACGTGATCTCTAAGCCTCCTGTAAAGAAAAGGCTCCCAAAGTCACTGATTACTAGCCAGTACTGGGAACACAGTCAAGGCCTGAGACACCCAGGAGAAGAGACGGACCAGCAGGATCTAATGGAAAGAAAGCTGGCCTGGGACACACATTGTCTTTCAAACTCTCTAATTAACTTGCTGTGTAACCTTGGGCAAATCTCTTAATCTCTCCCCACTTGTGGTCTTCTCACTGCCCAAAGAAGAGACAATAGAATTTACCAACTCCCCGTCTCCCTGGAGTTTTTCAAAGATTAACAAGATACAATTTATAAGGCACCTTAAGCCCTACCCCGTGCCACAGAAATCAGTTTACCTGCTTAAATCCGTGCATGCTCAAAATGCATTTCCTGTTGTCAGGGGGTTTATATAATAGTACCTGCATCCCTGACTTCATGTAAAATGCTCTCACAATGCATGAGTAGTTTAACCACTGAATCCTCTCTCTCCCTCCAACTGTGATGTCTCTGCCCTGCTTAATTAGCTAAACCTTCATGAAAGCATCATTCTCCAGGCTCTTTCCTTATTAGACATGCTAAAATCGATGGTTTCCCTTCAAGTGAAAAAAAAAAAAGAAAATTTAAATGTGTGTGTGGGGTGGGGGGGGAGGTGTGGCTAAAGAATGAAATAAAAGTTGTTTGAAATACAGTGCTCTTTTTTTTTTCCATTGCTCAATATTTTATATAGCTGAAACTTACAAGTAAGTAATTGGCCAATACTTGCTCCAGTTATTGTGGGTTAGACAAATCCCTAGCTTCCTGCTTGCCATGGCTCTGTTCTTTTTCATCACTTTTTATTAATGCACTATGCTACAAAGATCTGTATAGCAGAAGGAAACTGCTTTTTTCCTCAAATTTTCTCAACAAGGGAATAAAATGTCACTCGATTGCAAAGATAAAGACCTGCAAAAGACAATCTGCAATTGAGATCTTCAAAAGCCAAATTGTTCAGAATGAAAAGCAAATGATGGAAGGAAGGAGGGAGGAAGGAAAGAAAGGAAGGAGAGAAGGAGGGAGGGAGGGAAGGAAGGGCCAATGTTAATCTGATTAGAACATGCACTCAGGTCTACAATTTCTCCCAGGAGCAAATGCCAGCACAGGTTAGATGTTACAAACCTCAGCAGTTGGCACAAACTTCCCTTTGCCTATAGGGCACCGACATGAGATCTCCACACAGTCACTGTCAATTAAAAGAAGCAAGTGAGATCCACTGGCCAGAACTTGGCTGAGCTGATGTGCCTTGAGAGTGGTCCAGCTGCCTGTGTCAGCTTTAACTGAAGCCATTATGACACCTTGAGTCCGTCATGGCTGTCCTTCGTCCAGGGCCACTGTGGCATTGCCCATGCACATACAGTCCCTGCTGAACCAGAAAATTGGGTCCCCCAGATGGATTCTGACAAGGAGCTAAAAGACGGATCAGGCCAGTTTCAATGACCCCCCTTTTCATCAGAAAATTAGATGACCGTGGAAGACGAATGTTGTAGAGATGCTGTTTAATGAGCCCATATCTTTTGTGAAATGTCATTCATTTTCTGTGTGTGTGTCTGTGGTCCCACCCGACACCCTTCTCCCTGTGGTTCAGTAGCGTGAATACCTATCATTGGCTGAGACAGGAGGTGGGGTGAGAGAGAGAAAATTGTATCCCAGAATGCTCAGCTTGATACATCTTCCAAACACTTTGAGATGATTTGCTCATAAGCCTCTTAATATAGCTGTGTAAATTAGGGTTAAATCTGAAGGAAAAGATGTTTGTGGCTTCAGCTCTGCAGTCAGAATTCACATGAGATTGGAGCAGAAAGTATAGTGAAGATGATTTTGCCACAAACTCCTGGAAATTTCTTCTCCAGGGTTGAGGGAGGCTAGGATTGGTCGGTGCTGACAGAGTGTAAGGAGCTCCTGTCTGTTCTTGGATGGGGGCAGCCGGGAGGAAAGATGCATCTATGTAATGTGTTCCCTCTGCAAAAAGAAAACTGCACAGAGTGAAGTTACAGAGGGGATTAGAAGATACAGATACACGCACTGCAACGTTCTTACACTGTTCTTTTCTCCAAGGTAGCTTTTCCACTTTGAGTTTTACATAACTATAATATCTATACCATATATAGATGTAGATACACACCTAACTCATATCTAACTATATATGACTATAATTGCCAATATCCACTGGATCATCAAAAAGGCAAGAAAGTGCCAGAAAAACATCTACTTCTGCTTTACTATGTCAAAGCCTTTGACTGTGTGGATCACAACAAACTGTGGAAAATTCTGAAAGAGATGGGAATGCCGGACCAGCTGACTTGTCTCCTGAGAAATCTGTATGTAGGTCAAGAAGCAACAGTTAGAACTGGACATGGAACAACAGGCTGGTTCCGAACAGGAAAAGGCTGTATATTGTCACCCTGCTTATTTAACTTATATGCAGAGTACATCATGAGAAATGCTGGGCTGGAGGAAGCACAAGCTGGAATCAAGATTGCCAATCAATAACCTCAGATATGCAGGTGACACCACCCTTATGGCCAAAGCAAAGATGAACTAAAGAGCCTCTTGATGAAAGTGAAAGAGGAGAGTGAAAATGTTGATTTAAAACTCTGCATTCCAAAAACTAAGATCATGGCATCCAGTCCCATCACTTCAAGGCAAATAGATGGGGAAAGAATGGAAACAATGAGAGACTTTATTTTGCGGGGCTCCAAAATCACTGCAGATGGTGACTGCAGCCATGAAATTAAAAGATGCTTACTCCTTGGAAGGAAAGCTATGACCAACTTAGACAGCATATTAAAAAGCAGAGACATTACTTTGCCAACAAAGGTCCATCTAGTCAAAGCTATGGTTTTTCCAATAGTCATGTACGGATGTGAGAGTTGGACTATAAAGAAAGCTGAGCACCAAAGAATGGATGCTTTTGAACTGTTGTGTTGGAGAAGACTCTTGAGAGTCCCTTGGACTGTAAGGAGATCTAAACAGCCCATCCTAAAGGAGATCGGTCCTGAGTGTTCATTGGAAAGACTGATGCTGAAACTGAAACCCCAATACTTTGGCCACCTGATGCAAAGAATTAACTCATTAGAAAATACCCTGATGCTGGAAAAGATTGAAGAAAAGAGAAGGGAACGACAGAGGATGAGATGGTTGGATGGCATCCCTGACTCTGTGGACATGTGTTTGAACAAGCTCTAGGAGATAGTGATGGACAGGGAGGCCTGGCGTGCTGCAGTCCATGGGGTTGCAAAGAGCCAGACACGACTGAGCAACTGAACCGACCGAATTACAGTATTTGTACTAATATACTTTATAAAATAGATAAATTTGGAGGGTGGACTTGAAGTTTCATCTAAATGAAGAGGTCAGCAAATCCTCTTTCCCCATTAAAACAGATATTAAACTAGACAAAAATATCAAAACAACCATCCTAAGGGTTCTAAAGAGTGACCAAAAGCAAACAATGAATGGAGGAGTGTTTACTCATGAAAAGCTATTGAACTTTGGCCCCAGTAGTGGGAACCTGCAGTGCTCCTGTCTGGGGCTGCTCGCATCCCTCCTGCCTATTCAGTGACTGCTATGGTGCTTACAGGGTAGAGAAGGGAAGACATGCAGAAGGAGAAAGTCCAGGCTGCCTTTTAATGCCTGAGCATTAAATGCACTACCTGGGGATCCACCAGTGGAAGGAAGAAGCCTTATTGGCACCAAAAGTTTGAGCACAAACTTTAAACAATCATCAGTTGAAAAATAAACTATGCAGATGCAGGAGTGACCCCTAGGAATCCAGATCTAAAGATAAAAATTAGAATTAAAAGCAAAATGAGCAAAGAGCCCCCCAGCTACACATCATAGGGAAGACAGATACTGGAGACTGAGTCTAGGCAAGTGATAAATATAACAAAAAGCAGAAGCAACAATGATAACACTCAGGGAAGAAATTCATAGTTGCAATAATTCATTGCCTAAAATGTCCAGTTTTCAATAAATAAAATCTATGAGGCTTGCAAAAACCGGGAGGTATGACCCATATTCGGGGGGAAAAGAGGAAGTAGTTAGCAAAAACTGACTATGATGAGACCCAGAGGCAGAATTTAGCAGACCAAAACTTCAGAGCAACTGAAAATACTCAAATTATGCAAACTCTATTTAAAGAATTAAATACAAATATGATGAAAATGGCCCCATGAATAGGGAATCTCAATAAAAATATAAGAATTACAAAAAATAAGCAATGGAAATTTTGAAGCCATGAAGTACAATAACTGAAATGAAAACCGTAGTGGGTGGGCTCAACAAGCAAGGGATGTGCGACGGTAAAAGAAAGAATCAGTGAAAGGGAACAAGAATCAATAGAAATGATCCAAACTGAACCACAGATTAAAAGATTTAAAAAAGAAGAAACATTAATTGAAGAAAGATACGTATGAGGCATCAAGGAAACCAGCACATGTAACAGGAGTTCCAGAAAGAGTAAAGAGTGATAAAGGGGGAAAAAATAATGAAGTGATGGCCGAAACCTTCCCAAATTTGGTGAAATACACTAATCTACAGATCCAAGTGGTTCACTGAAATTCAAATAGGAAAACATAGAGACCCACACCTACATGCATCCCAGTCAAACTATAAAGAGTCTCAGGGCGTCTCCCCCATCAGAGGTCCAAGCTCTCCTCATTAACTTTAGGCTGAGTCCTGGAAGGAAGATACCAGAAGTAAGAAAGTGCCGGAAAGCTGACAGCTTAAGCCACGTGCAGAGAGAGGAAATAACACAGGCTGTCCTCAGCCGCCTGGCTTCTTGCCGACAAGCTCCCCAGGCCAGCCGGGCTGACCTGACCCCACATCGTCCTCCAAGGAGAGCGAGTGTACGTGTAAGCATTTTCCTCCACACAGAGAACTTGTGGTCCAGCTCTGGCCCTGGAGGAGCTCCGTCACTGACCTGCCTCCCGAACCACTGGCTTCTGCCTCCAACTTGGACATGTGGATAACAAGCCTGCACGGCCTGTGTGTCCTGCCGAGTGGGAACTCGGAGTAAGGAAAGCTTTAACTATCACACAGGCTTCATATTCTTCTTTTCTTCTGTAGATGAATAAATACACGCTCATTCTTGAATTAGTTTATCAGCAATGATCACAGATTCAGCAAACAGGAAGTGAGTCTCCTCAATTTTCAAAGCTCCAAGAGCATACAGTTACATTTGCTCCTGTGAAGGAAACCAACAACAGTGAGAGACAAGGAAAGGCATCAGATGCTCATGCTGGTGGAGGCATAATTACAAACTACCATGAACATTCCGAAAGAGAGGGAACCTGGTTCCCCCAGAGCGTGCGTAAAGGAAGCAATCCAGGCCTGGGATGCCAGGGGCAGACTCAGCTGTCCCTGAGAAGCTAACGCTAGAGCTGAGCTCTGACAGGTGAGAGGAGGGAGCAGGCTGGGGTTGGGGAGGGCAGGATGCAGAGACAGAGGCTGTGACAGCATCCGCTGCCAGTAGGAGAGAGGGTGCGGATCATCAGATCATCAGAGCTGCTCTCAGCCCAGGATGCATCACGCTGGGGGAGGAGGAGGGCGGGAGGGGTGGAGGACCAACGACCCGCAGCCTTGCCAGCCCTTCAGCTCTTGGGAGGGATTTGGTCTGCATTCCAGCTGCAATGGAAAACAAGGAGACTCTTGTGCTCACCACTCTAACTACCTGTGTACTCACGCTGTTGTTGTTTAGCCGCTCAGTCTTGTCTGACTCTTTGTGACCCCATGGGCTGTAGCCCGCCAGGCTCCTCTGTCCATGGGATTCTTCAGGCAAGAATATTGGAGTGGGTTGCCAGTTTCCTCCCCCAGGGGATCATCCCGACCCAAGGATCGAACCCGAGTCTCTTGAGCTTCCTGCACTGGCAGGCGGGCTCTTTACCCACTGAGCCACCTGGGAAGCCCTTGTGCTCCTATTAAACTAGTGCAACTCATCATCATCATCACTTACTCATTTCACTCGGAATCACAGAGATAGAAAAGACACAAGAAAACACTCAGTCCTAACAAGCCACTGCCCGCTGAGGAAGCAGAGCGCCAAGTGCATGATTTCAGCAGATGCCCAGGCTCTGAGTGGATGGTCTTTGTGCTAAAACAACTGACTTGGCATCTCTCCTCTTACAATCTCAGATGACATGGTAGGGATTGAACCTTCTTTCAATGACTAACCTGATTTTTAACACAATTACTCATTTATTTAATAAATATTTATTGAGCGGGTATGTGCTGGGCTTTGCGCTTAATAAATTATTAAATTTTCATCATGGTGTGCATGGACACTGGGCCTGATACAAGAGTGGATAATACTCTCATTTACTACGTGAACTGATATTACACAGTCATCAGAAAGTTACTTATCACAGCCCAGTTTTTCCAATTACCATAGTGCCATTGAATGATCCATCAAGAAGGAAGATAGTTTATAAAACCCAAGCCTAAAAAATATTTTAAAATCTTTTCTAAAAGCATGGGCCCACCCCCAGTTTCTAAAAGTAGTATTTTGTCACTATAAAAATTATTTAAAAATACAAAAATAGTAGGAATAAAATATACATTTTTTATGTTTGCCATATGTAAAGGCGAGTGCTAATAAATATATTGGTGTATTTTTCTGGATTTTTGTCCCCTATGTACAGGTTTTCTAGATGATACCTCAAGATTTATCTCTTCTTAAATTTAATATTTTTACAACAGCTTTTCCCAGTGTTATTAAAAATTCATTGTAAACATCATTTCACCTTCCAAATATCAACCAAATGAAATGGTCATATATCTCTAGACTCTTACTTTTTTGCCAACAGAAAGAGTATAGCAATAAGTGCTTTCTTCACAACTGTTTGCCCAAATGTGACAGATAACAACATTAATTATATGTGCTACAGGCCTCACACCATGCTTTCCACGCTTAATCTTATTTAATCTCCATAATAATCTTATTAGGTAAAAACTGTGATTATCCAGGGGCTTCCCATGTGGTGCAGTGGTAAAGAATCTGCCTGCCAATGCAGGAGATACAGAGACACAGGTTTGATCCCTGGGTCAGGAAGATCCCCTGGAGTAGGAAATGGCAGCCCACTCCAGTATTCTTGCCTGGAGAATCCCATGGACAGAGGAGCCTGGCAGGCCACTCTCCATGGAGTTGCAGAGAGTTGGACACGACTGAGCACACACGCACATTAGTATCCTTATTCTCCAAATAAGGAAGCAAAAGCTGGGAGCTACGACCAAGCGGTGCATCTAACATTTCTTTTATGTCCTGCAGGCTTCCACCCACTCCCTGAGGCAGAGGCCATTGTTATCATCCCATCTTACAGGTGAGGAGACTGAGGGAGCATTCAGTAAGGAGCTTTCCCAGGGTGCACCCCTCACCTGGGTGGAAGCTGAGATTTTATCCACAGGCTGGTTTCGGAGACCGACTCTGAACCAGCCCAGAGCTCAAGTGGCAGGTGAAGTGCAGAAATCAAGATTATCCCCTGGGGATACATTCCCAGAAGCCGCCCTCCCTCTAGAAGCACACCCCCAAACTTCGCAACATCCCCCAGACTACACTCTGGTTCGGAAAGCAGAACTATGACCCTTTAGGCAAGCGCTGTGTGTTTGCTAGCATCTTGCAGACACAAAAGAGGCACAATCTCAAAAGTTGAGTGAAAGGAGCCTTCTGCATCCCAGACTTCCTCATGGATACGCCTCGTGTTCACGTTGCACACCTACTACCAGCCGTGTCCGTGCACCAACATGGGTGGAAACAGACTGTTCTACTGCCATCTTACAAGCAGTCTGTAACCCTGAGCCCCCTTAAAACACAGCCCTTAGAGAACCGGCCCAGATGTGGGCTGCAAGGAAATGAACATAAATATGCATCCAGAATGGATAGTTCTAAAAATGTTAGGTGTCATCTGTGAAAACTCTAGATGTAAATCTTACATCATTGCCCTCAAATTGGGCTGGCCTCTCAGTTGCTGCCCTGGTCATTGTGAAGCAGGTAATGAGTTCTAGCAAAGCAGACCCCTGGGCCGGGAGGACTCAGACTGGTCCTGCAGGAAGGGATGCAGGTGAGCGAGCAGCCCACAGTCCAGGGGGCCTCAAAGTCAGGCCCTACGACCCTGGAGGTGCATATTCAAGTGGGTGGAGGCTGGGGGCAGGGAGAAAGTGAGTGCGGTGTGAAGGTCCTACACCCAAAGGAAGAAGCTCACAGCCCCTGGAAATGCTCTCACTACATCTGGGCTCAGCAAGACCTTCCATTTGTCTCAGGTCACTCTCCCAAAACAAACCCGTCCCCTCCCAGTCTCCTTTCAGAGGGCTTCCAAACATACCTGAGAGAGTGTAACCTCAGGGAAGTGAGGTACAGAGAAAGGAAGTTCCCCAGTGCACCTGTGGGAACGTGACACATTCTTGCTACAGATTAACATTCACCTGTAAAATGGGACACTGTAGCATTCCATGGTACAAACAGCGGTTTCCTAGAAAACAATAGTGATCTTAAGGACAAAGAAGTTTACTCTAAAGGAAATCACAAAGGGTCCCAAATCCCATCATTTACCAGAAGCTGGACACTGCTGTCCTCCTTGGAGTCAACACAGCAATGGACCCACAGGTGGACAGGCTCAAAGTCCAGTGGGGAGTTATTGTCATGGTTATCTAACTTTGAGGCTTCCTGTATCAAATAACCATGGAGCCACAGGCTTGAGGATTTTTTTTTTTTTTTCCCCTTAATCAGAAAGCATTTAGGGTGGTGGGAGTGAGAACTCTTATATAGAACACCTTTCTCTCCTTTTCCATGGAGTCATTTATTTTTCCAATGGGCTGAAACACCTTGGATATGGTTCAGATGATACATGGGCTCCTGGACTGTGGAAATTGTTTTTCAGAGAGCTGTGAACTCCAGGGGCTCTGAATGGGAATAAAAGCTCACCGCAGAGGAGTGATGTCTTCTTGATGAGAAGGGAGTTGGGTGGCTAGCCTCCGGTCAGGTGGGGGCCACAGTGAATGAAGGACAGAAGGGGGTGGCCGGCTTCCCAAGCCCCCAACACAGAAATGCCAGTTAAGGAAGCGCCAAGAGACTCTTTACAAAATGGGAGTGAGACACAACGGCAGTCAGACCCTGCAGTGAAGCAGCAGAGAAGGTAAGAAAAAGACCCAGTGCTCAGAAAACAAGCCTCTAGAGCGTTGACGGGTGTGAGCTTCAGTCCTGTCTGACTCTCTATGACACCATGGACTATAGCCCACCAGGCTCCTCTGTCCATGGGACTCTCCAGGCAAATGTACTGGAGTGGGTTGCCATTCCCTTCTCCAGGGGATTTTCCTGACCCAGGGATCAAACCCGCATCTCTTACATCTCTGGCATCAGCAAGCGGGTTCTTTACCACTGAGCCCCCTGGGAAAGTTCCAGAGTGTTGGATAGCCTCTGAAAGCAGGATATCCTCTGAAAGCAGCTGCCAGGAATACAGGGCTCGGAAGAAGGGCAGGAGCAGCTCTAAACATGCAGCTGGTCAGTTAACAGTGACCTCAAGTTCCTGGTCACCTAGGTTCCCAGCTGGTCAGTTAATGGTGACCTCAAGTTGTTTGATCCCCTAGGTTCCCAGCTGGTCAATTAACAGTAACCTCAAGTTCCCTGGTCTCGTAGGTTCCCAAGTGGTCAGTTAGTGGTGACCTCAAGTTCCCTGGTCTCCTAGGTTCCCAGCTGGTCAGTTAGTGGTGACCTCAAGTTCCCTGGTCTCCTAGGTTCCCGGCTGGTCAGTTAGCGGTAACCTCAAGTTCCCTGGTCTCTTAGGTTCCCAGCTGGTCAGTTAGTGGTGACCTCAAGTTCCCTGGTCTCCTAGGTTCCAGCTGGTCAGTTAGCAGTGACCTCAAGTTGCCTGGTCAATGGTAATTAGCCTTTTTGGAGAGACACACTATGCAGTGGTGATGCCTTGGATTTGAATCCCATGTCCATCATGTAATAGGGTTTATCAACCTCAGCAGTAGTGACTTCTGGGCTGGACCATCCTCGGGGCAGGGGCAGGGGGCCATCCTGTGCACTGTAGGATGTTGAGCAGCGTCTCTGGTCCCCACCCACCAGATCCAATGTTGCCTCTTTAATTACAACAACCAGAAGAGTCTCCAGATAATGTCACATGGCCGCCACTAAGAATGGTGCCAGTGCACATGATTTTTAAAAAAAAACTCAAGAAACCTGCTTTTCTGCTACTTACTTTCTGTCTCCCTCCGTAAAAGGAGGGGGTTGGACTGAATTATTGCAGCAGTCCCTGGTTCTGGAACTTCAAAAGTAAAGTGTTGCCATGAAAGATCATGACTATGATATTCGGTCTGTCTTCAGCGCTCAGTTCCATCAACTTCTGGTTGTCAGTGTTGGGTGAATTCATGACCTTCTTTGAGCCCTGCGCTCCTGACAAAGTACATATCCTGTAAGGATGATACAGAAATATGAAGAATGGATGTTGGGTGCCCAGCCTGCGGGCACCCTCCACAGTTCATAACCAAGCTACTATTAGGATTCTCCAAAGCCAGCCTTTCTCACCTAATCTGATGACTGCATGATCTATAGATAAATATGTCAGCGGCTCTAATGGTCCCCAAGTGTCAATGGCATAACAAGATGAAAGTTTCCTCATGATAGGGACAGTAAAGGGACAAAGTGAAAGTGAAGTGAAAGTTTCTCAGTCGTGTCCAAATCTTTGCAACCCCATGGGCTAGTCCATGGAAGTCTCCAGGCCAGAATAATGGAGTGGGTAGCCTTTCCTTTCTCCAGGGGAATCTTCCCAACTCAGGAATCGAACCAGGGTCTCCTGCATTGCAGGCAGATTTTTTCCCAACTCAGCTACCAGGGAAGCAGAGGGACAAAGGAGGTAACTAAATAGTTAATCCCACTAGGATTTAAGTAACGAAAAAAGTCTGAGAGACCCCTGCAAGTTAATGATCACCCATGAAAGCAGGTTTGCTTAACCAAAAAACCATGCAGCAGAAGACTGAGACATGCCCCCAGACAGTAAAACAGTGGTGGCGTGAGACCCACATCCTGCCTTACAGCGGGCTCAGTAAGTTAATGATCCCTAGGACACACTCCTCTGCACACACTGAAAGCAAAAATATAAGGGAAAAGTGACATTATACTAAAATCCAAGATTATTTACTGTTTTCAGCATATGTTACCACTCTTCAGCTAATTTAAACTGCGCCATGACAGTCCAGGTTTGACCATGGAGGAACAAGAGAGCTCCCTTGATCAAAGCAGAGAGGAGCTGCTGATGGAAGCCTGACGTCTACTCAAGGATGAGGAAGAAGGTGGTCTTCTCCCTCTCCCCACTCTTCCTTTGATTTTCTAACAGTAGACCAGTAAATTTCAGGGTGTGGCACTCTCTCACTCCCCTATCTATAATCCTCACAAGCATCCTATTCTAATAAATCACTTCTTATCTATCACTTTGCCTCTCCCTGAATTCTCTGAGCACCGACGAATTGTTGCTTTTGAACTCTGGTGTTGGAGAAGACTCTTGAGAGTCCCTTGGACTGCAAGGAGATCCAACCAGTCCATCCTAAAGGACATCAGTCCTGAATATTCATTGGAAGGACTGATGCTGAAGCTGAAGCTCCAATACTTCGGCCACCTGTTGAGAAGAACTGCCTCATTGGAAAAGTCCCTGATGCTGGGAAAAATTGAAGGCGGGAGAAGGGGACAAGAGAGGATGAGGTGGTTGGATGTCATCACCGACTTGATGGACATGAGTTTGAGTAAGCTCCGGGAGTTGGTGATGGACAGGGAGGCCTGGCGTGCTGCGGTTCATGGGGTCGCAAAGAGTTGGACATGACTGAGCGACCGAACTGAACTGAATTCTGTCTTCACTAAGACATGAAGAACCAGAGTTCCTTGGATCACCCGCCCCCCAACTCCCCAAGGCACCACCCAGCAGTTTCATTCTTGTTTTGGGAAGTCCAGTGTAGATGCTTCTGATAGGCTTTGCTCCCAGGAGGAAGGCCGGGACCCAGGCTCCCTCCTGCCTTTAACACCTCACCTGAGCCTGTGGTTTTTGACTCACAAATCGTGAAGACACAAACCCTCACCTTGGCCTGGAGCTGACATTTTACTTCCTCCCATATCCCACTGGCCAGAACCAGTCACCAATATCACCTAGACCCAGGAAACTGGAGAGTAGACAGTTATTCTACCAACTAATCACTTAAAAATTCCAATGCTGGCTTCATTACAGGTAGTTCATAAGATAAACAGAAACTCAGGAGAAACAGTATGAGATAGAAATACTAAGTACTTTATAAGCATCCACCTGTGTTGTAAAGAAGATAGAATCATAAACTCCTTATGAAGAAATTATATGCTACCTACAAGTATGGAACAGGCGGGTACCCGAGGACCACTCAACACAGCATTTAGGGAAACATCCTTTGCTATCAGTGAAGCCTTCTCGAAAACTCTGTTGTCATCTTTATTACCCTTTATTAAGCCTAAATTCACAAAGTGGTAGTTTTTAGTAAGAAACTGATACAGAAAATAGCAGCATTAAAGTCTATCTCTGATGAGCTCTTTTAGGATTTTTATAATGAGTAGGTCTAAATAGCTTATTTCTTTTTCTTGAAATGACCATTGTGAATGCCATGGATAAAATCATTTTGGTGATTTATGTATTACTTTGATATATCTGCCGTGTCAAATTACCACACGCTTAGTGGGTTCAAGCAACACAGATTCTAGAGATCAGAAGCCCAAAACATGTCTCATGGGGCTGCAGTCAAGGTGTCAGCAAGGCCACATTCTTTCTGCAGGCTCCGGGAGGAATCTATGTCCTCACCTTTTCCAGCTTCAAGAAGCTGCCTGCATCCCATGGCTCATGGCCCCTTCCTCCATCTTCAAAGTCAGGAAGAATATCTTTGAGTGGCCTCTTCTCCACTCTGACCCTCTGGCCTTCTGTGTGTAAGAACCCTTGGACTGCATCCAGACCACCTGAATGTTCCAACAGAACCTCCCCATCTCAACATCCTTAACTGCAGCTGGGATGGCCCTTTTACTGTGTGGGTCTTACTCTCAGGTTCTGGGATCTGGACCTGGACATCTCTGGAGGACATTCCTTAGCTGACCACAAGTAGGTCAAGTAAGTGATACTATCAGCAGCTCATTTGTACATTAAATTTAGAGTTGTCACACACTGATGTTAATTAAACAGTAAACGATGCTGCTGTTCATTTGATTATGATGATAATTGTATGTGTAGGCCAGGATAATGGGAATTGTGTGTTACGAAGAACTTAATCATCAATCTTAGAAGGAGGGTCCAGCTTCTAGGAGCAGAAAGAGTGAGCTTCCGGTGAGTAGGCTGGTTGGATCATCTCCCAGAAAATGATTGTAACACCTAGACAAAATATTTCAAAAGCAATCAGTAAAGGTGGTGACTCTACATTTAAAACATAGGAAAGCAATGGTGAGATTTATGAATTTGTACCTTTTTGTTAAAGAGCATCCTCCAATCCCCTTATGGCTCAAGGTGGAGCATCTGGAAAGTGAGGGTGAGATCCTGGTAGAGAGGGAGCCACTGAAGTGAACACCAAAATCTGCCATAAGCTCTGCCCAAATCACTGGTGGATATACATATGCAGGGAGATTTCCAGGGGACCCCAAAAAACACAGGAGCTAATACCAGAAAGAACTGAGTGTGAATTTCAGCCACTGCCAACTGTGGGAGAGACAGAGGTTAGAGTTGAGTCCAGAGAAGTCCACTGCCTCCTAGAACGAATTCAAAATGTTTCAGCAAAACAAAAATACAGAAGCTCTACAGTGTATTAGGGTTTTCAGACTACAATTTTAACAATCAATAGTCATGGGAAGAAACAAAAACTGTGACCCAAAATCAAGGCCAAAAAACAATGTCAATAGCAACTAAACCCAAGATATCCCAGATATTGAAGTGAGTAGACAATGGCTTTAGAGCAGCTATAATAAATATGCTTAAAAACCTGAAGAAAAATAAACTTACAGAAAATGAATGAATGGGGAAAACAAATAAAAACTGTCAAAGTAAAAAGTACAGTATCTTAGATGAGCTGTTAATAGCTGGGCTTCACAGCAAATTGGAGGTAATAGGGAGAAAAATAGTCAATGGGAATAATAAATAATACAATCTGAAGAAGAGAGAGAAATGGGCTAAAATTAAATAAGTGTAGTCTTAATAAACTGTGGGCAAAGGTCAAGAAGTCTAACATACACGTAAGTTCAGTCCAAGAATGAGAAGAAGGAGAATGGGACAGAAAATGAAATATTTAAAGAAATAAGGGCTAAAAAATTCTATATGCCCTGATATACATAATCTAATAATTCAAGAAACTCAATAAAATCTGAGCAAAATAAAGAAGAAAACTACACTTATGCCCATCATGAATCTTGCTAAACTATAAATTTGTTAGAATCCAAAGTTAAAGAGAAAATCTAGGTTTTTCACCTAAAGATAAGCAATACATTATACACAGTGGGAAAAATGACAGAAATGATGACATTAGAAATGATAGAAGTCAGAAGACAATGGTGCTATATTTTGTAAGTGATAAAAAAAATAATTTCAGAAATCTACACCCAGTGGAAAATATCCTTGAAAATGATAATTTAAAGAAGAAAACATATCAGATAAAAATGAAACCTGAAACTTTTCTCCAACAGACCTGAGCTATAAAATGTACTAAAGGGAAGTTCTTCAGACCTGAAAGAAATAACACCAGGTGGAAGATACATGGATCCACACAAAGCAAGAAAGAGCCCTGGATCCAGCAGATATTTCCGTAAATATAAAAGATTGTAAATAGGTTTTCTTTTTCTTATAATTTATTTAAAAGGCATATTACTCTTTAGAGCAAAAATTAACAGAGTTCATTGAGAGTAATAATGTTTTTACATATACTATGTATTAATAACATAAGTACAAAAGTGTCCTGGAGATCTCAGTGACATAAGGCAAGAAAAATAAATAGCACACGGAAAAAGAACAGTCAGAGAGCCTTTCTCACAGCTGCTCTGATTGCCTACATAGAAAAAGAATTTTCAAAGCAACTACAAAAATGATTAAGATCACAGATACGTGGTCACTATTTGAAAAAATGTTATTTCTCATTCTAACAACAAAAAGGGAAATAAAATTTTTAAAATTCATTTACAGTAGACCTAAAATAAGAAAATGCATAGATAGAAATTTAACAAAAATGGGCAAGTTTTTTATATTAAATAAAGTAATTTAACATTAATTTTAAGTAGACATTGTTATTCTACTAATATTAATTCTAAGTAGACATGCTTATTTCATTTATATGTAGCATGCATCATACGAAATGCCAGGCTGGATGAAGCACAAGGTAGAATCAAGATCACTGGGAGAAATATCAATAATCACAGATATGCAGATGACACCACCCTCATGGCAGAAAGTGAAGAGGAACTGAAGAGCCTCTTGATGAAAGTGAAAGAGGAGAGTAAAAAAGTTGGCTTAAAACTCAACATTCAAAAAACTAAGATCATGGCATCTTGCCCAATTACTGCATGGTAAATAGATGGAGAAACAATGGAAATAGTAACAGACTTTATTTCCTTGGGCTCCAAAGTCACTGCAGATAGTTACTACAGCCTTGAAATTAAAAGACACTTGCTCCTTCGAAGAAAAGCTATGACCAGCCTAGACAGTATATTAAAAAGCAGAGACATTACTTTACCAACAAAGTCCATCTAGTCAAAGCTATGGTTTTTCCTGTAGTCATGTACAGATGTAAGAGTTGGACCATAAAGAAAGCTGAGCACTGAGGAACTAATGCTTTTGAACTACAGTGTTGGGGAAGACTCTTGAGAGTCCCTTGAACTACAGGGAGATCAAAACAGTCAATCCTAAAGGAAATCAGTCCTGAATATTCATTGAAGGGACTGATGCTGAAGCTAACACTCTAATACTGTGGCCATCTCATGGGAAGAACTGACTCATTGGAAAAGACCATGATGATGGGAAAGATTGAAGGAGAGAGGAGAAGGGGATGACAGAGGATGAGATGGTTCAACGGCATCACTGACTCCAAAGACATGAGTTTGAGCAAGCTCCAGGAGTTGGTGATGGACAGAGAAGCCTGGCGTGCTGCAGTCCATGGGGTTGCAAAGAGTCGGACACAACTGAGGGACTGAACTGAAGTAGACGTTGATAAAAGATATATATAATAATCCAATAAAGCAAACTTTATTGGATTATAAAATGGGCTTCCCTTGGAGGTTAGTTGGTAAAGAATCTGCCTACAGTGCAGGAGACCTGGGTTCGATTCCCAGGTCAGGAAGATCCCCTGGAGAAGGAAATGGCAACCCACTCCAGTATTCTTGCCTGGAGAATCCCATGGACAGAGGAACTTAGCAGACTAGTCCATGGGGTCTCAAGAGTTTAAAACAACTTAGCAACCAAACCACCACCACCACAATAAAGCAAACACTTAAAATGCTTTTCTGAAATAGATAATTCAAATAAATTTAAAGTGGTGCACAAAACATATTTGATAAACCCAAAATATGGTCGGAAAGAAAAGTAGTGGAGGAATAAAAATCAGATGACATCTCATTTTGGAAAAAAAAAAATAAAATAAACGTAGTAATATGATAGACCTAAATTAAACCACATCAATGATCACATTAGATGTAAATGGGAAACACATCAAATGGAATCAAAGGAGGATAGGAGTGGGTAAAACTCTGTTGCAAGTGTGCTGTGCTAAGTCAATTCAGTAGTGTTGGACTTTTTTCGACCCCATGGACTGTAGTCCACCAGCATGTTCTGTCCATGGGATTCTCCAGGCAAGAATACTGGAGTGAGTTGCCATGCCCTTCTCCACGGGATATTCCTGACCCAGGGATTGAATAAACGTCTCTTACCTCTCCTGCATTGGCAGGTGGGTTCTTTACCACTAGCGCCATTTGGGAAACCCAGAACTAAGTTTACAATTAATCAAAATTAACTTGCTTTGTGAAAACAAAGTCAATACAGAATGGCATGTGCTGAAATTATGTTATGTAGCATCAACATGGCAAAGACAGTTTCATCAAATAACATACTAAATAACACAGTAACTTACAAACCACAGACAAACATTCAGGACCTTTGAGTCTTTATGGTGTGTTTAGTCTATCATTTTACTGACAACGTAGCATTAGGAGGGAGCTTAAGTTCTCCCACTTCTATTTACAACATTAAATCCAAGGTGGAATTTGAAATCACAAGGGAGCAAGAGAGCGGGGCAGCCTCCAGAATGCACTGGACCTAGGTCACCATGGTGACAAGAGGGTTCAGCCCCACCCTTCCCTCCCAGGGTCCTGACTGCCCATGAGATCAAAGGGCTAGTACCCATCATTGGAAAAGGAGTCAGGCCCAGTAAAGGCAGAAGCTCCATTAGAAAATGATACATAATAGAATACATATTTTTTTAAAAACAATCAATGCAGAAAATTCAAACTTTTAGGTTCTGATAATATGCATCAGTATGTTAGAGATGAAGAAAAGTTAACCAGTGACTCTCTCTGTCTTTCTCTGACATTTTGAACTTTATTATTTTGAAAAAGACAAAGCTCCCCAACCAAGGACTTCCCACCAGCAGGCTTACCTGTAGATCCTGAGCCTGGGGGTGTCTCTGACAGGAGGCACTGGCAGAAGACTTGGCAGAACAGAGCCGGATGAGGGCACCTGGGCAGGAAGATCTGGCTGAAAGAAGCTGGAGGAGCCTTTAAAAGTCACTATTCCTGCAAATGGCAACCCACTCCAGTATTCTTGCCTGGAGTATCCCATGGACAGAGGAGCCTGGCAGGCTTTACAGTCCACAGGGTTGCAAGAGCCAGACATGACTTAGCAACTAATACCACCATTCCTGCAAAGACTAAAAATATTGCCTTTCCCAAGGAGCATCTGACAATGTTTTACTTCACTGATGCCAAGGCGAGCAGTCTAAGATCGAATGACTGGCTCGAAGAGTCTAAAGGGTAACTACCAAGAAACAGTAGCTTCAGATATAGATTCAGCTCCCCAAAACTTGAATTCAGGGAAACTTGGATAATTATAAGGCCTCTCATGAAGGTAGTAATAGTGGTGCAGCAGTAATAGTAGCAGCAACAGTAATATTAGTACCAGCAGGAGTAACAGTCATGGTAACAGTAGCAATAACGGCGATGGTAGTAACAGTAGCATCAATAGTAACAGCAGCAGCAGAAGCAGCTGGGTTGGCGTCACCTTCTAGTGGCTGTGGCTAGAGTTGCTCCATGGCCTACCTAGATGGTACAATCTGCAGGCCTCCTTCATTTCTGTCTTTGCCATCCCACTTTCTTCTTCACCCCAAATTTCCCAGGGACCTCAGATATGCTATCTCCTAAGCAGGGATAATTCAGTTCATAAATGGAATCATAATAGTAGCAGCAGCAACAATAATAATAAAAGGTATAATAGCAGTAGTAGCCGTGGCAGCAGCAGCAGTAATGAGAGGAGGAGGAAGACAAGAGGGAAGAGGCGGAGGAGGAGCTGCAGCATAAGTCCGCACAAAATGCCACAGACACCCATCAAGGAGACGCACAGAGCCCAGACTTAGGGCGCCTGGGGCGGACTTCCCAGGTGAGTAACACTGAAGTTGATGCTGGAGGTGAGGAGGATCTGCCAGGCAGTCCTGGGGTGTTGGTGGAAGGGGTGGGGTGTGCATGGCTCATGCTAGAACCCAAGGAACATCTGTGGGGCCACTCAGAAACAGAGAGGGTGTTAGGAGCCAGAGGTGGGGCTGGAAAGAGCACAAGGCCTTTCTCAAAGGCAGCTGCTGTGGTGATGAAGGGTCTTGTAACTTATGGAGCCCTCGATGGACACGAGGCTGTGCTTAGCACCTCATGTCATTAAGATTTTATTTAATCCTCCCCACAGTCACACCACCTCTACATTTCTCAAGAGCACAGGCAAGGAACGTCTTCACACCTAGGTGTGTCGAGCCTTTGGAGTAACTTGCCCTGAGGCCGCAGCTTCCCTGGGCCTCTTCCTGGTGTATGGCCCCCTCAATGCAGAGGGAAAATCAGTGTGGTAGGAGCCCTAAGCCAGCTGGTGATGCCCCACTGGTATCTACAGCCATGTGTGATTCCCTCCCTTGAGTAACTGCTGCTACTCAGCAGATCCCAGCAATACTGGGAACCGTGATGAGGTTACAAAACACTGTGACCCCTGTCTTGCTAGCAGTCTCTGTCTGTCTGTCACTCTCTCTCTGGCTTTAAGGAGGCACATGCTTTGTTGCAAAGGCCCCTGTCACAAAGAACAGGGGATGGCCTCTGGTCAACAGCCAGTAACACGTTGACACCCTCAATCCAGCAGTCTCAATAAAGAGACCTCAGAACAGACATTCAGCGTGGCTCTTTCCCTAATCGAGACTTCAGACAAAGCCACAACACTGAGCATAGCCTTGCCTTCAGCCTCAGGGAAGAGTGTCAGCAGACGACCCAGACTTCTTAGTCCAGAAAAGGAGACAAAATGTATACTGGTTTAAGCTACGCCCCGGGGTAATTTGCTACATAGCAAGGATACCTGATAGCTACCTAATTCAGGTACCTTGAGATGTTATATAAATAGGGATTTCATGAAGACAATAAAAGGGTTAAAAATTACTGAGCCCACACATCTGATGTAAAGCATAGTTTAAACATAATCACACTGGCATTCAGCAGGGTTTCGATATCAACTTGCCATTCCATCCCCAATAGGGAATTGCTTTAAAAAATGAGTCCAATGTGATTATGACATCAGTGTCTCTGAAGTCATCCTGGCCCTGCCCCTCTGATTCTGCATAACTGTCACCTCAGCTTTTCTCAACTTCATTTCCTGCGTATGGCCCTATTTCCAGAAAGAGTCTCGTGTTAAGAACTGAGTCTGCGCTGATGGAATTCCTAAGGAGGGCTTTCCTCTCTGCAGGAGAATGCCTGCCACCCCCATCTCCCTGCCCCCGTGCAGCCACAGCTCACACACTCCCAGAAAGGCTCAGGACTTCACACACTGGCCTCCGCCTCTCTGTGTCCTGAGCCGCCTGCAACGTGCCAGCGGGTGCTGATGGGCGGGTGGGCTTCTACCTGCTCACTGCTCAGCATACTGATTGGAGTCTGAAACTAAGAAGAATTCCCTCTCTGCTCCATATCATGACAGCTCTCCAGCACTCTCTCACCTGTGTATTCCTTCCTACAAACACACACACACACACACACACACACGCACACACACGAGGCTTCTTATCCTAAAGCTAGACTGGTATCTTAGTATTCAGCTAGAACCTCACAAACAGACCACCCGACATTTTTTCTTGAAACGTTAGAGAATAACATAAAAGTATGTACCTAAGAGTTAATTGGGTGATGTAGTCTATAAGTAATAAAAAAGATCAGTTTATTTGGGGGAGAGAATCGTATATTATTACCCTTGACACTGCTTAACTTTCTCGACACACATTTTACAAGCGAAAAGCATAGCTGTTATTGAATAAGACACAGTCTGGTTTTAAAGGGGAGAAACAAGCAGGTATCCAGGGCTCTATCATCATCTGGAAGTGCTGGTCCCTGGACCACGTTATTGCCAAGACTGTGTGATAATTTTAACAGTCACTTTGTGTTTCTGCATAATATTAATCTCTCTTTTTAACTCTCTAGCATATAACCCTGGGTGTCTAGATTTACAATCCAAACACTCACTAGATTTCCAATCGATAGAGGTTAATACATTTTTAATTCAAAGCAAGGAAAAATAGCCAAGTGAATTTTCTGCAATTTTCAAAATTTATAACAGACCCTTGCATGCTGTGACTCCTTGGATGGATCTAGAAGTGTTACCCATGAAGCCTCATAACGTAGTGAACACCACTTACTATAATCAGCTGCAAAACTGTAGTAAACATGGCAAACATCTCCTGAGCACTTGCTAGTTGTCAGGTACTGCTCTGAGGCGTTAGATATTTTAATGCTCCTAACAATGAGATTAAGAGTTATTACTCACATCCTTATTCTACAGAGGAGGAAACACAAGCAGAGAGAGGCTAAGTAACTTGCCCAATGTCACACAGCTGATAATCTAGGGCTGTGATTTGAATCTAAGTGGGATGAGAGTTGATGTGTTTAACCCCTACACTAGAATGCCCATTTGATCTGACTGAGTCTTTCAACGGTATTGTTCATTTTAAAAAGAGAGAGTGAGAAAAATGAACAGGAATCACCAATAACCTAAGAGATGAGCCTGGTTCTATCTCTTGGCTCAATTGCTGGATCCATGAGGGCACCCTTGTGAAACGACCAATGGCATTAAAGAAACCTAGGCATGAGGCTAAAATCATTTTGCTACCAGGCTGTAGAAGGATCATCGTTTGAGACATGTTGGGACATAAAGAGAAGGAATAAAAAGGTACAGAGTGTTACTAAAGGACCCACAAGTAGCTTCAGTTTCAGTCATGGCAGAAAATCAATGTCCCACATCCTTCACTCAGTAAATAATATGATTTTATAAAACCAAATAAAACATCTTGTGAGAAATGGATCTGCTTGGCTTTGGCTTAATTCAGAAGAAGGTGCTTAAAGAAACATAATTGCAACCAGTAGATTCCACCAAGAAAAGTATTATTTTAATTGACCTAGCCAAAAGAAATTCAACCTTAATAAGAAATTGACAACTTTTTTCCTGTGAGCTGTGAAATGAATACTTTTCATAGAGTTTTAAAGGATATTTTTCTTGGTATCTCTCAAAATGTTCCCACCTGCTTTACCTTATTTTATGGCTCACCACTTCACAAAGCAAGAAAGATGAGATTCAGTTCTATCATCAATAAAATGTAAATAGCATTATGTTTCACAAAGCTGTTATAAAACAACAACAGAGTGATGTGAATTGAGTAGCTGAATTTATTTACCTGGGGCCCATTAACTGCTCATTCATCCATTCATTCATTCCCATAATACAGATAAAGCAACTAAGGCTGAAGAGACTGAATAACCTGCCAAAGCTTTCATATGTATTTTTCAATCTATCTTTCATGTTATCTCTCTATAGTGACCATTTGACCTGAAATTGCTATCTCACATTTGAGTGAAATAGATTATATTCTCTCTCTGATGGCCTGTGGCAAAATTAAGTGAACTAAATGCTCCCAGCACAAAACCTCTTTTCCAGAAAAAAAAACTGATTACACAAAGCATTTTATTAGATGCATTTTGGGAAGCCTTGAAATGCAACTCCAATCCACAAGCAGTTTGATAATAATTTAAGCTAATCTCTGTGGATATTTAAAGGAAATTACAATGTGTGATCCTGTCTACTTCTGCAAAGCTGTATTCAATCCCCCGACCCGAACATGGTACAGGCTCCAAAACCTATTGCACTTTGCAGCTAGTGGTTCCTTACAAAGTTTTACCCAGCACAGATGGTGTGATATAAAACTGTTAGGATCATTATTTATTTCAAAAGATTTTGGTTGAAAAAACAGAGAACCAATACATCTCCCTTTTAAGAATGTCCTAGGGCAGAGAGAATAACAACATCTAAGATTCTTAATTTCAAACAAAACTTTTGATAAAGGACGTTTTAGAAATAATGATAAACATGTCAGTTATTTAGACAATAAGATTTCAAAGTCTTTACACTATATAGCCCAGGGTCTTAGACATAAGAAATAGCTGTTTCTATCCTATATCTTTTGACGCTTGTTAATACGCCTTTGTACATCAGCTCTGAACACAGCAAATATCAATTTGTATCCAGCTCTTGCATTTTAAAACATATACGCTCTATCAATATATTTCTCTTATACCATCTGGAAATAGTACTTCCACAGTGGTTGAGGTTAGACTTAAAATCAGAAGAGTTTATTATTTCATTTAAAAGCCTCTTTGGCAGCACGTTGCTGATGACAGCACTGGCAGACTACAGCCTGGAGGTCAGATCTGGCCAGCTGCCTGTGTTTATACAGTCCTTGAGCTAAAGATGGTTTTAAGTTTTTATGGGATAGTAAAAAAATAAATAAAAAGGAGAAAATGCAACAGAGACTGGATATGGCCCACAAAGTTTAAAATATTTGCTATAAGGCCCTTTATAGAAAAAAATTTGCTAACCCCAGGTCCACAAAATAAAAATCCAGATTCCTAGACTTGGCGTCTAAGAGCCCTCCTGAGCCAGCTCAGAATATTGTTCTAGCTCCGTCTTCTGCCTCCTCCCCCATCTAAGCCATGTTTGAGTTACTAGTACTGCATAACAGAGTTCCCCAAAATGCAGTAGCTTCAAACAATCACTTTGCTGTAACCAGGGATTGGAAGACACAGGAGGACTGCTTCTGTCCTGTGATGCCCGGGATCTCAGCTGGGGATGCTCAGACCAGGGGAGGGGGTGGTGGGAAGGGGATGTCTCCACATCTGGGGGCTAGAAGCACCTGGAGGCAGCTTCTCACATTTACTCTAACAGCGGTGAACGCTGCTGTCTGCAGGGGCCTCGGTGCCCACTGACCAGAGCCCCACGAGCAGACTCCCCACATGGCCTGCGCTTCCTCACAGCATGACAGCCCCCCCGGAAGGCAAACCTTGGACCCTGTGCTGCAGGGCTCCAGAGACAAGGGAGGGTACCAGAAACGAGGAGGAGCCGCACCACCTTGTCTGATGCCCTTGGAAAGTTAGCAGAAGGAGCCCCACCACCTCCCAATGCTTACCAGCATGTGCCAAGGGCAAGGTCATGGAGGCTGCCTGTTAAGGGGAGCAGTGGGGGAGACCACTGAGACATGAGCAAGACCCCTTTGCTGAATGTGTCACACCTTTCCTAACACAGGGTCACGCGCCCTCTGTCTTCCGTGCGAGTCACTGCCATATTCCCTTTCCCAGGTCACTCCTGGACACTTGTCAGGACCCCCCAGCCCATGCGTGTAAAGCCTCTCCCCTGGTGTCAGCCCGCAGAGAGCTCTCAGACGAAAAGGAGAGAGGCAACAGCAATCTGAAGGAATGACAATTTAAGGCAATAGAAGTTCAACTAAAATGTCAACAGTTCTGAACATTTGTTCTGCAGAAAATTTGCTCACCTGGAAAATGTATCACACTGGCCCTGCTTCCGTTCCCCTGCTTGGTGTCTGTGCTAAAATGCAGTCCACACCAAGTCCTCAGCATCTGTGCCCTGGGTCGTACCTGGCAGTGCTGCAGAGCTGGTGTCTAAATGTCCTTTAATTGTGTCTTTTGTGGTTTGTATCTATTCCCTAAGCTCAGTTGGAAGACTCTTTAAAGGACCATATATCATTCAGTAAAGAATTTACCTGGCACTTGGGAGAACTAGTTATGTTCCCCATCCATGGACAGGTCATGTTCAAATTATGCACGCTTACCTCTTTAAGAACCAATGCTTTAAGAAAATTTAACCACATGCGATGGAAATCTTTCTGAAATATTTTACACAAGTGAACACTTTCTTAAAAGGAACATTTGGAGTACGTTTATTTCTCTTGACTCAAGGTCATCTTTGTGGAACCCCATGATTGCATTCTCAAATACAGTGACTTCCTCAAGTGCTGGTGAGACCGAGCCACTGTGAAGCATGTAGCCCGTGGGCTTGCAAGGCGCTACTTCTTGGTTCTTACATGTTTGGGGGACCCACGATGATACCCTATCCGCTGGGCCATCGGAGGTCATGGCCAGTGTTGCTTCATCCACTCCCCCCTCACTTCCAATTTGCTTCCAGCTGTTGTCACCCAGGAAATCAAATAACCAGGCTCATTTGAGATTTAATAGACTCTAAATCGGAGGCCAAAAGCACCTCTCCTGTGAGTTAAACACATACATTTTAGTGCCTGGATTTAGCCCTGACTTTGATACTCAGTGGTCTCTGTGGTTTGATTATTTATCAAACATTGACAGATCAGGTGCTATCACAGGCAGTGGGGATAAAGAAGTGAAGAAAACAGACAATAACCCCTGACTTTAGAAATGGCTCATGCTCTAGTGAGGGAAAAAAAAAAACAGATCTAAATAAATTAACAAAGTACAAGGCACTTTAGGTCATAAGTGCAATGGAGAAGAATAAAGCAGGAACGATGAAGCAGGAACGATGAATCAGGACCAGGAGCTGTGGAAATAGAGGCAGTGACATCTGAGCAGAGACCAGAAGAAAGGAGGAAGGAGACGCATGGAAACCTGCTGTGAGAATGTCCCAGGCCGGGGGGAGCCAGGCAACAGCAACTCAGGAGCCGTCATCTGAGAGGGAGAGATCCAGATTCCGAGAGAGGAGAGAGTATTTAAGAAACCATCTAGGAGAAAAGGGAAGGAAGCACAGTGAGGAAAGCAGAACTCTTTTCCAGGCAACAGGGGGGACCCTCTTGAAGTCAGAAAGCAGGATTTCGAAGGACAAGCAGTCAGGCTGACCACCACCTTCAGCTGCTTGGGCACAGATAAGGAAGAGAAGAGCGTGGGAGAGAAAAGAGCTAACCTCAGGAAGAATAGACAGAGGCAGGGTCTTTAAGGAGGAGGCTGCAAGATGGGAAGAGAGTGAAGAAAACCTTCAGAGAAGAGCTAAAAGTATAAGAGGTTTTGCATATAAAACCGTGCATTCCAGAGGGTCCAGAGGAGGGGCCTGGGAAGCTGAAGGTCAGGAAAGAAGCTCACGGGGCTGAGTGAAAAGCAGCCCTTCTGAGAGCTCAGTGAGGAGCCCAAGGCAGCAACCCAGAGTGTCAAACACAGCTTGGTTCCCCACGCTGGGCCCTGCATCAGGGCTGCATGGGCCACGGGCCTGCAAACCAGCCCTGAGCCCTGGGTCCCCAGAGTCCCGGCCGTGGGGTAGAGAGAGGACTCGGGGCCCACAGCTGGTGTAGTCGCTTTTAAACAGGGCGGTGACACAGATTGACCCTGGCGGCCCCCAAGTGGGTAGTGGTGGTTGCTCTGCGAGGATGTGGAGGGGACCATAGTGTGTGTGTGTGTGTGTGTGTGTGTCTGTGTCTGTGTGTGTGTCTATGTGTGTCTGTGTCTGTGTGTGTGTCTGTGTCTGTGTGTGTGTGTCTGTGTGTGTGTCTGTGTGTATCTGTGTGTGTGTCTGTGTGTCTCTGTGTGTGTCTGTGTGTCTGTGTGTGTGTGTCTGTGTGTGTGTCTGTGTGTGTGTGTCTGTGTGTGTGTCTGTGTGTGTGTGTGTGTCTGTGTGTTGTGTGTGTGTCTGTGTGTGTGTATCTGCATGTGTCTGTGTGTGTGTGTCTGTGTGTATCTGTGTGTGTGTGTGTCTGTGTGTATCTCTGTGTGTGTGTGTCTGTGTGTGTGTCTGTGTGTGTCTGTGTGTGTGTGTCTGTGTGTATCTGTGTGTGTGTCTGTGTGTGTGTCTGTGTGTGTCTGTGTGTGTGTCTGTGTGTGTGTCTGTGTGTATCTGTGTGTGTGTCTGTGTGTGTGTCTGTGTGTCTGTGTGTGTGTCTGTGTGTGTTGTGTGTGTGTCTGTGTGTGTGTATCTGCATGTGTCTGTGTGTGTGTGTCTGTATGTGTGTGTGTGTGTGCGCTCAGCCACTTCAGTCGTGTCAGACTCTTTGTGACCCCGTGGACTGTAGCCCACCAGGCTCCTCTGTCCGTGGGATTCTCCAGGCAAGAGCACTGGAGTGGGTTGTCATGCCCTCCTCCAGGGGATCTTCCTGATCCGGGGATGAAGTCCACACCTCCTCCATTGTAAGTAGCTTCTCTACCACTGAGTCACCTGGGAAGCCTGGAGGGAGCTGTAGACATTGCGTTAAAAATCTGGCCGATGTCTGGGGCTTGTGTTCAGCTCCTGCTGATGGAGCCTTGAAAGCCGAAGTAGGGTTTGCTCTGAACCCAGGGGCTGACCCTGAAGCAAGGGCTCCCTTCCGCCCTCACACTTTCTAAAGATGACGCCACATAGGCCCGACCTTGCTGCTCTTCCCTGATCCCAGGCTTCACAGGACATCCCTGCACGCTCTGGAGACTTAGCAACAAGTACTTTAAGACGTGTGACAAGTTTCCAGTTGCCTCCCTCCTGTCACTGTTAGATCCTGGGGGAAGAGGTTACCAAGAGTCAAGCAGGGGCTGTCCAGGTATGTGCATCACCCTCTAGGTCCCAAGGCCGAGGGCTGAGGATCAAATCTAGGAAGTGGGTGGACCACTGGCACCAAACGACCCCACTGCCCTGAGAACGGGCTGGGGAACTGCACAGATCAGGGCTGGACCTCAGGCTCCAACAGACCACATATGTGTCTTACTGGGTAACTTCACTAATGACTCCGGTCGCTTCCTGGGGGGACCCTACAAATTAAATGAAAAAAGGAGACTGTGGCCCAAGTGCCCCAGTTGAAGATAGAGACTCTCAGCATCACCGGAGTTGCTGGGGGCAGGGGGGATGGTTCCTCTGGAGCAGGAGAGTTCGCCCCCATCACCACCACAGAATCCCGGGTGGCCCATTAGGGGAAGGATGGAGTCCCCCGCCCCTCCCCGAACCCTCTGTAGGTGTTCCCTGTGGGGAGGGGCTCCACTAAACACCTGGCCTTCGGCAACACCTGCCGGCTTCCTAAGTTCTTAGCAACTTTTTCTGCGGCAGCATAATCTGTATTTATTAGGTATTAATGCCACTCACCCATTTAGAGCCACTACTGAAAACAATTTATATAAGTAATGAAAACAATTCATGTAACAAATGGCTAATTATATGACACTTGGAGAAGAATTAAATACTCAGAACATGAAATTCAAAAATCTGTGCTGATTTCCCACAAGATGTGGAGACCCGAACAGATTCTAAATCAGGTGGACGCGATTGGAAACTGTCCGAAAGAGCTGAGAGCTATGCTACTTTCTCCCACCTGGTCCTGTGTCCCTGGGGCTGGCATCCAGGATGCTAGAAAGAGCTCCAGGCTCTGGCTGGTCCTGACAACCACTGCCCATGTTTCTGCCATGGGCTCTCAGGGAGGGAGTGGAGATTCCCCAGTCCCCGTTTGCGCTTACATCTGCTTTGTAAGGTCATCGTTAAGGATTACACGGGATCGCGTCTGTAAGGTACCAAGTGCCTGGTGCATAGAAGGCAAGTGATCAATTCCAGAGCTCTCCTCGCCAGGTTGTGAGCTGCAGAGAAAATAACACAGAGAAACACACATGCGCACACATACACACAGACACACATACACAGAGGCACACACGCGCACACACAGACACACACACCGACACACACATGCACATAAAGGAAAGCTAGGATTCAGGTCAAATCACATGACGAGGATACATCAGCAGCAGGAGAGGAAAGGGAGCCTGCCCGGGACCAGCGTGGAGCAGAGGGTCAGCAGACACGCCCTATGTCCTGCTCCTTTGTCCCCAGGCTCACCTGGGACCCCTGAGTTCTTGATTTTCTCCTGCAGGGCTCAGGACAGATCCTGCAGCTCAAGGGGTGGGTGAGAGCAGCAGGAAGTGAGCATCTCCACCGGGAAGGGTGCCCCACCCCTGGTCCCTCTAGAAGGACAGAGTGTGGGACCCCAGGGTCATCCTAACATGGTCTCCAGAGGACCCAGCACAGGTTACATTCCACCCAGTCCCCCAGCAGTGACCTGCTCACCCACCTGCTTGGCTGACTTTCCTCCCTGCCTCATGTACCCACCCCTCATCCTGCCCCCAAACCCCCGCCCCGGGTACACTAAGGGAGCCCTCATCCTGGAGGCAAGGTCTGCCTTGGGTGGTGTTCCTTGTCCAAACCTGAGTCCTCGAGGCTGACTCCTGGTGTCCTGTTGAGAAAGAAACAGCTCTCACAGCAAGAAGCATCACTAAGGCCAAGGACAGATGCCAGCCCCATCCCGCACAGGACGACCCTTGGGATCTTCCCGCCAGAGTGGCAACTGGGACTCAGTACAGAGAGAAAAAATGCAGATATTTTGCTAAGAAGGAGGAGGAAGCAGATCACAGCCGCCTCTTACCAGGAGAGCCTTGGGCCAATCTGAGAGCCAGTGGGTCCAGGCGGGGCGATGAAAGGAGGCCACTTGGCAGCCGCAGAAAGCAGACTTGGCCTCTGTCACTTCCCCGCAGACACGCAGGGCACATAGGCTCTGCCACGCCCAGGGCTTAACGCTCTTGCCAGACCTCGGTGGTCTTATGATCCCTGCCAGGTTCTATAACCGATAAGGCTGCTGGAACCGCACTGGGTCTTTGCAGACAGGATTACAGACTCCACCCACGTAGGCCGCTGGACCAGAGCACTCTGAAGTCAATAGATGTGCCGCCTGTTCTGTAAATCTTCACACATCCATGAGGGAAAGAAGTCCTGGCACATTGGACCTTTTTCTCGTGAAATCAGACCCATGGTCTGGGGGTCCCACAGGATACCCGTGGAATACCAATCCCAGTATCTGTGACAATACCATCGTCCGATCTCCTGCACCATTTGAACATGAGTATGGTCAGTGCTGTAGCCTGAATGTGTCCCCTAAAACTCAGAGTGGAAACCTGTCCCCCAACACGGTGGTGTCCCGAGATGGGGCCTTTAGGGGAAGAGCCTTGGGATGAGACTAGTGTCCTTACAGAAGAGACCTCCAAGAGGTCTCCATGCAGGTGAGGACACAGGAGAAGACAGCATCTATGACCCAGGACATTTTCATCAAACATTGACTCTGCGTGATTTTGGACTTCCAGCCTCTAGAACTGTGGAAAATAAGTATCTGTTGTTGGCGGTGTTGTTACGGCAGCCTGAGCTAAGACAGTAAATGTATACTTCATACAGTTAGCAAGGAATTAAAGCTAAATGTAAACCAAGTTTAATGCAAATTAGCTCCCGAAAACGCCTACTGTTTATAGTGTCTATTATTTTCCAGGCATTGTACCTCACGGTTCCCCCATTTATGGAGGGAGACCAGAGGATGGTGACTGTTAGGATGCTTCGTGCTGCTGTATCAGAAAACTGGCACAAGCATGTGGTCAGAGGCGGGCCAGTCCCAGCCCAGACACGAAGCGTTCCAGCCCCTTCTCTCTGCGCCAGCTCAGCTGTGTGTCCCGGGCATCAGCTCTGTCTTTAAGCCGCCGAAGTTCTGGGTGTTGCTTCCATAAACAGCAGAGGAAAAAGAAGCCACTTTTCCGTCAGAAAAGAGCTTGGAATATTTCCCCAGAGCCCTCAGCAGACGTCCTTTCCCTGAGGGGGGTCAGGACTGGAACCCGCCTGCTTGGAGTCCTGTGGTCACAGAAATTCCTGTCGTCATGAGTTCAGTGCTTCAGTCCCTGAATCAGTCTCCCGACAGGGCTTGGGGTCACCACGATTGGCTTAGACAAGGAGTCACCACCCTGGGAACTGGGGTGCATCTGCAAACTGTTTGCCCACTGGACGCTGCAAGCCCAGGGATCAGGCAGTAGACACACGTCTGACAGCAGGGCAGGGACAGCTGGCCGAGAGACCAAGCCGAGCCCGTGTTCTGCCCTCTACACGGCGCCAGCCCTGGGAGTGTGACGCGGGGGGACCCCAGGGCAAGCCAGGCTGCAGCAGTAACAACACCCTGACAACGGTCTCTGGTCAATCCACATGATTGTAGTGAGATGACTGGAGAGGAGGCAGAAGGCGACATGCGCAGCAGTTTCCCAGCAAACAGCTTTCCCATTTGTTAGTAAGCTGGGGCAGGGCAGGCTGAAATAAAAGGCCTGCTGGTCCATAAAGCACATTTATCACCAGATTGTCCCTCGGGTGCCCAGACGGGGAAGGCGCGGTGGTCCTGCCCCCAAAGGGCAGATCTGCCCACAGGACACAGGTCTAAACACAGACCGGCCAGGCTGACCAGGCGCCTCCGCCCGAGGATTTCCACCCTCTGGGGGACTGAGGGTGCACCGGCCAGCGGGCAGCTCTTTTGTCTTGCTCTTTGGTCGCTTCTCTTCTGTATTTTCCTTCTGCAGGTGATTCAGTTAGTAGAGATCGAATCGGTCAATCCTAAAGGAAATCAACTCTGAACATTCATTGGAACAACTGATGCTGAAGCTGAAGCTCCAATACTTTGGCCGCCTGATGTGAAGAGCCGACTCATCGGGAAGAAAACCTTGATTCTGGGAAAGATTGAGGGCAGGGGAAGAAGAGGACGACAGAGGATGAGATGGTTGGATGGCATCACCGACTCGATGGACATGAGTTTGCGCAAACTCCGGGACATGGTGATGGACAGGGAGGCCTGGCGTGCTGCGGTCCATGGGGTCACCAAGAGTCAGACACGACTGTGGCTGAACAACAGCAACAAAAGCTGCTGGAGACACTCATCCCAGAAAAGTGTGTAGTTGTTAAACTGGGTTTGTTTCTAAAGGGATTTCAAAATCCTCCAATCTACTTGTACTTTGGGAAGCAATGTTTTGATTTGTGAATGAAGATCTTACAAAGATAAAGAGCTGTAACTGTGCAGGGTCAGCCTTGGGCATTTTCCTCTGGCCACATCTGTGTCTGGTGCCCAGGAATGGTCAGAATCTCTCTGGGCACTCTAGAAATACATGTGAACAGGCTCCACTGCAAACTGCTGTATTAGGATCTCTGTGAATTGGACTCAGGAACCGATATGTTTTTAAAGTTGCCCGTGGGACTCTGACTACCCCCGAGGTTTAAGGACCAGTGGATAACACTCCTATCCCCAGCCCAGTACCTGCATTCAGTCCTCATCTGACATCAGCTCCTGCTTTCACATTTCCTCTCACTTCTTCCTCTCCTTTGTCCCCCCCAGGCACTCTGTGTGCACTCAGCATTCCCACTTTTGTCTCTGTTATCAGTTCAGCTATGTGCCCAAAAGAGATATATTGAAGTCCTAACCCCAGGAACTTAGGACACGACCTTTTTAGAAATAAGGTGGTTGCAGATATAATTAGTTAATTAAAGATGAGGCCTTGGGATTCCCTGGTGGCTCAGTGCTAACAAATCTGCCTGCCAATGAGGAGATTCAGGTTCGATCCCTGGGTCAAGAAATTCCCTGGAGAAGGAAATGTCAACCCACTCCAGTGTTCTTGCCTGGGAAATCCCATGGACAGGGGAACCTGGCAGGCTACAGTCCATGAGGCCGCAAAGATTCAGACATGACTTAGTGACCAAACAACAGCAACATCAGTCAGTTCAATCACTCAGTTGTATCAAACTCTTTGTGACCCCATGGACTGCAGCACGCCAGGCCTCCCTGTCCATCACCAACTTCCAGGGCTTGCTGAAACTCATGTCCATCAAGCTGGAGATGCCATCCAACCATCTCATCCTGTCACCCCCTTCTCCTCCCGCCTTCAATCTTTCCCAGCATCAGGGTCTTTTCCAGTGAGTCGACTCTTCGCATCAGGTGGCCAAAGTATTGGAGTTTCAGCTTCATCATCAGTCCTTCCAAACACTCAGGACTGATCTCCTTAAGGGTGGACTGGATGGATCTCCTTGCAGTCCAAGGGACTCTCGAGAGTCTTCCCCAACACCACAGTTCAAAAGCATGATTTCTTCGGGGCTTGACCTTCTTTATAGTCCAAATCTCATATCTATTCATGACCACTGGAAAAACCATAGCCTTGACTAGATGGACCTTTGTTGAGAAAAGTAATGTCTCTGCTTTTTAATATGCTGTTTAGGTTAGTCATAGCTTTCCTGCCAAGGAGTAAGCGTCTTTTAATTTCATGGCTACAGTCACCAACAGCAGTTATTTTGGAGCCCAGAAAAATAAGGTCTGCCACCATATCCACTGTTTCTGCATCTACTTGCCATGAAGTGATGGGACTGGATGTCATGATCTTAGTTTTCTGAATCTTGAGCTTTAAGCAAACTTTTTTACTCCTCTCTCTCACTTTCAACAAGAGGCTCTTTAGTTCTTCTTCACTTTCTGCCATAAGGGTGGTGTCATCTGCATATCTGAGGTTATTGATATTTCTCCCGGCAATCTTGATTCCAGCATGTGCTTCTTCCAGCCCAGTGTTTCTCATGATGTACTCTGCGGATAAGTTAAATAAGCAGGGTTACAATATACAGCCTTGATGTACTCCTTTCCCGATTTGGAACCAGTCTGTTGTTCCATGTCCAGTTCTAACTGTTACTTCCTGACCTGCTCACAGGTTTCTCAAGAGGCAGGTCAGGTGGTCTGGTATTCCCATCTCCTTCAGAATTTTCCACAGTTTATTGTGATCCACACAGTCAAAGGCTTTGGCATAGTCAATAAAGCAGAAATAGATGTTCTTCTGTAACTCTCTTGCTTTTTTGATGATCCAACAGATGTTGGGAATTTGATCTCCAGTTCCTCTGCCTTTTCAAAGACCAGCTTGAACATCTTGAAGTTCACGGTTCACATATTGTTGAAGCTTGGCTTGGAGAGTTTTGAGCATTACTTTACTTGCGTGTGAGATGAGTACAATTGTGTGGTAATTTGAACATTCTTTGGCATTTCCTTTCTTAGGGATTGGAATAAAAACTGACCTTTTCCTGTCCTGTGGCCACTGCTGAGTTTTCCAAATTTGCTGGCATATTGACTGCAGCACTTTCACAGCATCACCTGTCAGGATTTGAAATAGCTCAACTGGAATTCCATCATCTCCACTACCTTTGTTTGTAGTGATGCTTCCTATGGCCCACTTGACTTCACATTCCAGGATGTGAATCTGGCTCCAGGTGAGTGATCACACCATTGTGATTATCTGAGTCATGAAGATCTTTTTTGTATATTTCTTCTGTGTATTCTTACCACCTCTTCTTAATATCTTCTGCTTCTGTTAGGTCCATACATTTCTGTCCTTCATTGAGCTCATCTTTGCATAAAATATTACCTCGGTATTTCTATTTTTCTTGAAGAGATCTCTAGTCTTTCTCATTCTGTTGTTTTCCTCTATTTCTTTGCATTGATCACTGAGAAAGACTTTCTTATCCCTCCTTACTATTCTTTGGAACTCTGCATTCAAATGGGTATATCTTTCCTTTTCTCCTTTGCTTTTTGCTTCTCTTCTTTTCTCAGCTATTTGGAAGCCCTCCTCAGACAGCCATTTTGCTTTATTGCATTTCTTTTTCTTGGGGATGGGCTTGATCCCTGTATCCTGTACAGTGTCACGAACCTCTGTCCATAGTTCATCAGCAATCTGTCTAGCAGATCTAGTCTCTTAAATCTATTTCTCACTTCCACTGCATAAACATAAGGGATTTGATTTAGGTCATACCTGAATGCTCAGATGATTTTCCCTACTTTCTTCAGTTTAAGTCTGAATTTGGCAAGAAGGAGTTCATGATCTGAGCCACAGTCGGCTCCCAGTCTTGTTCTTGCTGACTGTATAGAGCTTCTCCATCTTTGGCTACAAAGAATATAATCAATCTGATTTCAGTGTTGACCATCTGGTGTTGTCCTTGTGTACAGTCTTCTCTTGTGTTGATGGAAGAGGGTGTTTGCTATGACCAGTGCGTTCTCTTGGCAAAACTCTATTAGATTTGGTCCTGCTTCATTCCACACTCCAAGGCCAAATTTGCCTGTTACTCCAGGTGTTTCTTGACTTCCTACTCTTGCATTCCAGTCCCCTATAAGGAAAGGGACATCTCTTTTTAGTGTTAGTTCTAAAAGGTCTTCTAGGTCTTCATAGAACTGTTCAGCTTCTTCAGAATTACTGGTCAGGGCATAGGCTTGGATTACCGTGATATTGAATGATTTGCCTTGGAAATGCACAGAGATCATTCTGTTGTTTTTGAGATTGCACCCAAGTACTGCATTGGGACTCTTTTGTTGACTATGATGGCTACTCCATTCCCCCTAAGGGATTCTTGCCCAGAGTAGTAGATATAATGGTCATCTGAATTAAATTCTCCCATTCCAGTCCATTTTAGTTTGCTGATTCCTAAAATGTCGACATTCACTCTTGTTTGCCATCTCTTGTTTGACCACTTCCAGTTTGACAGAGCATGCATGCATACTAAATTCCAGTGAAAAAGCATAAGTTGTCAGACAGTGTAAAAAAGTAAGTACCAACAGTGTCTCACTGTCAGTGATATGTGCGAAATATAAAGGCACAGATTGAAGGTAAAAACTTAGAAGAAACATACAATACAAACCATGTGCATAAGAAAGCTCACAGAAGTACATTAATATAAGACAGAGTAGACTTCTATGCAAAGAGACACAGAAAGAAAATCAATAAGGAATAAAGGGTTAATTCTCCAGGGAGACAAATGTTCCCAAACAAGAAGGTATCTAATAGAAGTGTTGCAAAAATGCCTGAAGCAAAATATGTCTGAACTCAACAAGGAAATAGAAAAATCATAGTTGATTTTTACATGCTTCTCTGTTATAAGATGTTACGAACTGACAGAACTGGCCTATAATCATAGAAGTCAGGGTACAGTTGTCTATGGAGTGGTTATAGACTGGAAAGGGCAAGTGAGAACTTTCTGAGGTGGCAGAACTCTCCTGAAATTGTGTCTGATTGCATGAATATCGATGCATACTGGTCAAAACTCATCAAACTATACATTCAACTTTTATAAAGTAAAAGAACAGAGGTTCAGTTAGTTCAGTTTAGTTTAATATGCTGTCTAGGTTGGTCATAACTTTCCTTCCAAGGAGTAAGCGTCTTTCAGTTTCATGGCTGCAATCACCATCTGCAGTGATTTTGGAGCCCAGAAAAATAAAGTCTGACACTGTTTCCACTGTTTCCCCATCTATTTGCCATGAAGTGATGGGACCAGATGCCATGATCTTAGTTTTCTGAATGTTAAGCTTTAAGCCAACTTTTTCACTGTGCTCTTTCTCTTTCATCAAGAGGCTTTTTAGTTAAACTTCACTTTCTGCCATAAGGGTGGTGTCATCTGCATATCTGAGGTTATTGATATTTCTCCCGGCAATCTTGATTCCAGCATGTGCTTCTTCCAGCCCAGCGTTTCTTATGATGTACTCTGCGGATAAGTTAAATAAGCAGGGTTACAATATACAGCCTTGACATACTCCTTTTCCTATTTGGAACCAGTCTGTTGTACCATGTCCAGTTCTAACTGTTACTTCCTGACCTGCACACAGGTTTCTCAAGAGGCAGGTCAGGTGGTCTGGTATTCCCATCTCTTTCAGAATTTTCCACAGTTTATTGTGATCCACACAGTCAAAGGCTTTGGCATAGTTAATAAAGCAGAAATAGATGTTTTTCTGGAACTTGCTTGTTTTTTCCATGATCCAACGGATATTGGCAATTTGATCTCTGATTCCTCTGCCTTTTCTAAAACCAGCTTGAACATCTGGAAGTTCATGGTTCACGTATTGCTGAAGTCTGGCTTGGAGAATTTTGAGCATTACTTTACTAGCGTGTGAGATGAGTGCAATTGTGCGGTAGTTTGAGCATTCTTTGGCATTGCCTTTCTTAGGGATTGGAATGAAAACTGACCTTTTCCAGTTCTGTGGCCACTGCTGAGTTTTCCAAATTTGCTGGCATATTGAGTGCAGGACTTTCACAGCATCATCTTTCAGGATTTGAAATAGCTCAACTGGAATTCCATCACCTCCACTAGCTCTGTTTGTAGTGATGCTTTCTAAGGCCCACTTGACTTCACCTTCCAGGATGTCTGGCTCTAGGTGAGTAATCACACCATTGTGATTATCTGGGTCGTGAAGATCTTTTTTGTACAGTTCTTCTGTGTATTCTTGCCACCTCTCCTTAATATCTTCTGCTTCTGTTAGGTCCATACCATTTCTGCCCTTTATCGAACCCATCTTTGCATGAAATGTTCCCTTTGTATCTCTAATTTTCTTGAAGAGATCTCTAGTCTTTCCCATTCTGTTGTTTTCCTCGATTTCTTTGCATTGATCCCTGAGGAAGTCTTTCTTATCTCTCCTGGCTATTCTTTGGAACTCTGCATTCAAATGGGAATATCTTTCCTTTTCTCCTTTGCTTTTTGCTTCTCTTCTTTTCTCAGCTATTTGGAAGCCCTCCTCAGAGAACCATTTTGCCTTTTTGCATCTCTTTTCCGTGGGGATGGTCTTGATCCCTGTCTCCTCTACAATGTCACAAACCTCCGTCCATAGTTCATCAGGCTCTCTGTCGAGCAGATCTAGTCTCTTAAATCTATTTCTCACTTCCACTGCATAAACATAAGGGATTTGATTTAGGCCATACCTGAATACTCAGGTGATTTTCCCTACTTTCTTCAGTTTAAGTCTGAATTTGGCAAGAAGGAGTTCATGATCTGAGCCACAGTCAGCTCCCAGTCTTGTTTTTGCTGAGTGTATAGAGCTTCTCCATCTTTGGCTACAAAGAATATAATCAATCTGATTTCAGTGTTGACCATCTGGTGATGTCCATGTTTAGAGACTTGTCTTGTGTTGTTGGAAGAGGGTGTTTGCTATGACCAGTGCGTTCTCTTGGCAAAACTCTATTAGCCTTTGCCCTGCTTCATTCCACACTCCAAGGCCAAATTTGCCGTTATTCCAGGTGTTTCTTGACTTCCTACTTTTGCATTCCAGTCCCCTATAAGGAAAAGGACATCTTCTTTGGGTGTTAGTTTTAGAGTGTCTTGTAGGTCTTCATAGAATCGTTCAACTTCAGCTTCTTCAGCATTACTGGTTGGGGTATAGGCTTGGATTACCGTGATATTGAATGGTTTGCCTTGGAAACGAACAGAGATCATTCTGTCATTTTTGAGATTGCACCCAAGTACTGCATTTCAGACTCTTTTGTTGACCATGATGGCTACTCCATGTCTTCTAAGGGATTCTTGCCCAGAGTAGTAGATATAATGGTCATCTGAATTAAATTCTCCCATTTCAGTCCATTTTAGTTCCCTGATTCCTAAAATGTCAACATTCACTGTTGCCATCTCCTGTTTGACCACTTCCAATTTGCCTTGATTCATGGACCTAACATTCCAGGTTCCTATGCAATATTGCTCTTTACAGCATCGGATCTTGCTTCTATCACCAGTCACATCCACAACTGGGTATTGTTTTTGCTTTGGCTCCATCCCTTCATTCTTTCTGGAGTTATTTCTCCACTGATCTCCAGTAGCATATTGGGCATGTACCGACCTGGGGAGTGCCTCTTTCAGTATCCTATCATTTTGCCTTTTCATACTGTTCATGGGGTTCTCAAGGCAAGAATACTTGAGTGGTTTGCCATTCCTTTCTCCTGTGGACCACATTCTGTCAGGTAGTTATGTATTAAGTGTGACAGTGTGTTAATCTACTAGAGCTACTGTATCAAAGACCACAGACTGAACAAGTTAAGTATCAGAGATCTATCTTCCCGGTTCCAGAAGCTGGACATCCACAGTCGCTGTGTGGATTGGGTCGGTTTCTCCTGAGCGTGGTTTCCTCTCCGACTTGTACACAGCTCTTTTCTCCCTGGGACCTCACGGAGCCTCCTTCTGTGCATGTCCTTGTCCTCATCTCCTTTTCCTAAAAGGACACTAGTCATAGATTAGCACCCACGTTCATGACTCCATTTTACCATAATTATCTCTAAGGATTCTTTTAAGCATGTGAATTTGGTGGAACAGAGTTCAACAATAACATAGAGTACTTAACCCATAATCTGCAGAGAACTCAGAAAAGGAGGACTTCATAATAATCCAACTAAACTCTCCAAAATTCCTATGGTTCATGACTTAAAAGAAAGCACCTAAGTTAGGCAGAAATTGGGAAAATAATCTCCTAAAGTATACCCAAATACGTGTATTTTCCCTTATATTATTTTTGTTTTGTTTTGTGATAATTTGGGAAGATGCAGGAATTTTCCAAATACCACATCAGTTTTTCTTATTCTGGTGATGAGCTTTGCAGATGAAGGTGTAAGGACTGTGGGGACTTCTGGGAAGATGTGGAAACTGACAAATTAGAGAAAGCCAGCCTGGGTGCAGGGGGACGACCTGGACAGGAGTTCTCCCGAATGATGGTTATGTGGTCTTCCCACAGTTGTGACTTTCCTTAATTACCAAGCTCATTTAAATGGTGGGTATCAACTTCTCTCCTCAGACTTGCAGGTTTCCTCTGGAAGTTCTCCATGCAGATTGGGGAGAATGGTCTTGGCTGGCAAAGGAAAGCCATTCTACTGACAAAGATAGAGTCAGTACAATGTGAGGTCCGATCATGTTTCCAGTCTTCACAATGCTTTCCGGCTACTGCCTAGAAGACAGGTGAACAAGACTTTTCTCTGTTAACAGAATGAAAATCACACAGACTATTCAAAAGGTAATATTGGATGGAGTATAGATGCCAGTGAGGATTCTTTTTTACCATCTATCAACCTTCACAGCACAGGTGCTCCTCAGCGGGAACCCCGGGCTGTAAATATCCGAAACTGCAGTGCTGAAATGGCAAATTCTTTGACCAAACGCAGGCAGGCTAACCCTGCTGTAACTGCTGCAGACACAGTTCATGATTCCGAGTCAGTAAACAGGTTTGTATAAAAGCACATCATTTATTTAAATCAAGAGGGATATCACCTTAAAAATGTATCATTTAAGACAGGAGTTCCCAACCTCTGGGGTCTGACGCTTGATGATCTGAGGTGGAGCTGATGTAATAATGAGAGAAATAAAGTGCACAATCAATGCAAATCGCTTAAATCATCCCAAAACCACCCCCCCCACCTGACTCCATCAACAAATTGCCTTCCACAAAACTGGTCCCTGATGCCAAAAAGATTGGAGACCACTGCCTTAAGAAATCCTCCAATTGGAAATTCCCTGGTTGTGCAGTGGTGAGGACTCTACACTTTTGCTGCCAATGGCCCAGGTATGATCCCTGGTTGGGATTTCCCCTGGTTGGGAAATGAAGATCCTGCAGGCTGAGTGGCATGGCCAAAAACAAAAAAAAACAGAAAACAAAACCGAAATCCTCTGACTGATAGTATTTCACAAAACTGTGCTGTCCTGGATTCTGCTCTCCCCACCACAACCCTTAAAACAAGTTTCTCATCCTCACGGTCAGCAGTGTCATGAAGACCACCCTGTATAGTGTGAGTCTCCCTTGCTGCAAGGGTCTGGGGTCAGGAAAAGACTCACAATGACAGATGAGGTGAGCTGCATTTAGAAAATCTAATGAACCTGGGGCTCAGCCATTAACTTTCGAAGAAGAAACGCTGGGCTGGGTTTTTTTCAGAATTAGTGAGGCCAATATTTCACCATGACACGCATTAGTAATGAATAATTAAATGTTTAATATAATGTTGCTTCAGTGAAAAATGATAATTTTACAACGGATGGACCTTAAACCTATTCTGTATTATTACGTGGCATTAAAATGAAGGGGTGGTCGTACTAATGAAATAAATGCATTTCTGATGACTGAGCTGAGGCAGTTCTGATGTTGAAAATCTTTTCAGAACCCCACAGTGACCCTGCTGCGAGAATTTCATGAAAAATTTAAGAGGGAAATTTCAACCTGGAAAAAGCTCACATCTCACACCAGCTTGCCTGAGGTCAAACAGTGTTTTTTCGATAATGCTGAGTTAATGTCACAGACATAAATCATTCCACAAATGCAGATGTTACCATATCCTAACATGAAATTTTCGCTTTCCTTCAAATCCTGTTTTTATTAGGCGCCGGAGTTATTTAAAACAATTTAACAAATGTATCCATGCCTAACTCGCTATAAAGAATGTTTATTGTGAGTTTTTTTTCTCCTCTCGGTAAGTAGAGCTGCTCCTCCAAGGGGTCCCTCTATCACATCTGTTCCAGAACAAGGTAGCCTGTGGACACGTCTGTCATTGGAAGCCACGCTCTTGCCAAGAATTATCGCTACAATCAGGAGAGAAAGATGATATTTCAGAGATCATTTATTTCTTCCCAGTAACATTTCCTTTAGTAAGGGGAAGAGTAATTTCTTTAATATGCAGGAAGTGCTAATTAGAATCTGCATTTTTATTCATTCCTTCTCATTTTGTTGAGAAGTGCAAAAGTTCTGGAGAAAGATTTAATTAGGGCAACAATTAGAATAAAGAAATGAAAAGTTAGTCATAAGGAATCACACCAGAGATTTCTCAATGAGGTAAATAAGCGTATGTTATTGTTTTCTTGATGCTTACAGACCTGGGACTCCCAATCCACGGGAACTGAGTCCTGTGCCTTTTACCTGAGAAGTAGACAACTTGTTAATTGAAGCTTTGTGGGGCTCAGCCTTCAGTGCCTTCAAAGCTCAAACCAGGATAAGTGGGTGGACAGTAGAGTGACCACACGTGCTTGGATGGCCCTTGGAGGAGGGCTGGTTGGATGGCCTAGATGCAGGCAGAGAGACCTAGCTTTCAGAGGGCTTAGGACCAATATAGACAGCTTTGCTCTTTTCTGTACTTGACGCTCCACGCAACCGGGTCTTGGCTACGTAGCTGACCTCTGCTCTGGGGGGCATCTGCCGTGCTTCCTCATTCTCCCTGCTGGCACATGGGCTGCTCTTACACCTTCAGGATCTGGCAGCTACCTTTGTTTGCTGGGAGTGCCCACCCTCTGCCCTTGGGGGTCAGCATTTGCTTCCCAACATTCTGCAAGACTCCCAGCACCCACCACCCTGCCCTCCTCTGTGTTTCAACAGCACTGCCTGTACTTTTCCGTGGCACTCACTCACCACGTTGGAGTCCGCTGTTTTCACCTACTCACCTCCCCTACTGGAGGGTGGGTTCCCCTTCATCCTGTGACTCCTTTAGATAAATGCCCCCTGCAGGCCAAGCAAGATTCTGCTGACCCCAATAGAAATGAAACCCAAAATTGATTCCCAAATTCTTATTAGAAGCAATAAAAAGCAGCAGCAAAGACAACGGTCTGGAAAGCAGGTATGTTGGGTTCTGGTTCTGGATTAACCCCTTTCAACCTGGGCAAATCCATGTCAGCTTTGTGAGTTCCAGCCCTTCAGTCACTGAAACAATTCCACTTATCCTGCCACCTCTTGAAAGAGTGAGATTCAAGTGAGATTATGCATGGGTGAAGTGTTTGAGAACCGTCAGCCGGTGCTCTCACAGATAAGATGACGATGGTTACCTTGCCTGAGAGAACATGGATAGGCTGCGAGTGCTTCCCTGAGATGAGGAGAGGCATGATCCCCCTAGAAACCTAGGGAGATAGAAATGATAAAATTCACAGAGAGGAGAAAGCAAAACAAAGTCAGATGGATTCTCTAGGGTAAGGAGAACACATGGAATGCACTCCACACTGATACTCACATTCCTCTCTCTGAGGCCACACACACCACCCCCCCCCCAAGTAATTTGTAGCATCTTTCCTGCACATTCTCTACCTGTTAGTGCAGAGAGCTTGCTCTACCTTCGTTTGCTCCATGCACAGCACGCAGCGAGGCATTCTGAGCTGGACTTCTTACTTGTTTGCTTGCTTTCTGAATTTTAAAGAGGCTACCATAAATGTCCAGGGCAGCATGTTTTAAAGCACTGAAACCAAATATAAAATATTTACTCCCAGCAAGTAAATGTTGGAGCCACTGGAGAAAACAGTCTGCTTTTAGGAACCAGACTGTGTTAGCCACCTGGTTTCAGTGAGTGATTTTTATTTACACCCATGAATAAAAACAAAGAGTAGCTCTCTGCGTCTTGCTCATCAGCTAGCAGCTCTGGTCGTAACAGCCACATTAATATTCTAGACTTTATTTAGATTTCTCTAAAAGGGGGCCTGAACTAAGGTATCACATATGCTACCACGAGACATATGGCCTTAGCAGTCCTAGCAAGGCCCTTTTCCCATGAAGCTCTGCAGAGAGTGGAATTCCATATCTCTCAGTGAACACAGACTACTCAACCACAAGGCAGTTCATCTGGATTCACGATTCCACTGTCCTCCTGGACCACAGAGAGATAAATGGGCCTTCCATTCATTTCCACTTGTGTATCTGCTTTTGTTGCTGCTCAGTCGCTCAGTCATGTCCAACTGCGGCTCTATGAACTGCAGCATGCCAGGCTTCCCTGTCCTTCACCATCTCCCAGAGTTTCTCAAACTCATGTCCATTGAGCTGGTGATGCCATCTAACCATCTAATCCTCTGTCGTCCCCTTCTCCTTTTGCCTTCAGTCTTTCCCAGCATGAGGGTCTTTTCCAATGAGTCAGTTCTTCACATCAGGTGGCCAAAGTATTGGAGCTTTGGCTTCAGCATCAGTCTTTCCAATGAATATTCAGGACTGATCTCCTTTAGGATTGACTGGTTGGATCTCCTTGTTGTCTAAAGGACTCTCAAGAGTCTTCTCCAATACCACAGTTCAAAAGCATCAATTCTTTAGCACTCAATCAACTTTATGGTCCAACTCTCACATCTGCACATGACTACTGGAAAAAACCATAGCTTTGATTATATGGACCTTTGCCGGCAAAATGATGTCTCTGCTTTTTAATACACTGTCTAGGTTTGCCATAGATTTTCTTCCAAGGAGTAAGTGTCTTTTAATTTCATGGCTGCAGTCACCCTCTGCATTGATTTTGGAGCTCAAAAAAATCTATTTAGTTGATATGAAACAGATAGCATTTACTGTGTAATTAATACTTGGAATGCTTCTTGATATCTTCAAAGATGTTTGCAAACATTGTACAATGATGTTAACTCAGTGCCATTTCATAGGAACCAAGTTAGCACATTGGAGGTCCGTGGGTAACCAAAAAAATAGTATCTCTCCTGGAAAACCTTTCTAAACCATCACAAAGCCCATCATAAGGGTTAGATGTTCAGACATTTACTTCTCACAGAGCTGGAGAATGGAAGTCAGAGATCAAGGTGCTGGCAGCCTCGGCTCCTGGGGAGGGCTCTCTTCTTGGCTTACAGATTGCAGCTTCTCACGATGCCTTCACATGCAGAGAGAGCTCTCTGCCATCCTTCCCACAATGACTTAGGACACCCATCCTGGGGGCCCCACCCTCATAGCTAAACCTCATTACTTCCCAACCTCCTTACTAAACCTCCTTACTTCTAAACCTCATTACCTCCCAAAAGCCCCACCTCCCAACTTCACCACATGGGGGCTACAGTTTCAACACAGAAATTTGGGGGCAATGCATTGTGCCCATAGTACCACATTTGTGAAACGGAACCATAATTATGCTATGCGAAAAAATTTCACATAGCTTCTGGTGCTATGTGAAAACATTAAGTGTAAAGCAGTAAGCCCAGTGCAAGCACATAGAAAAGTGCAAAATGTTGGCTATGTTATTATCAATTTTTTTTAATTTATTTGTTTTTAACTGGAACATAATTGCCTTACGGTATTGTGTTGGTTTCTGCCACATATCAACATGAATCAGTCATAGGTGTACATATGTCCCCTTCCTCTTGAACCTCCCTCCCACCTGCCACCCACCCCACCCCCCCCCCCCGCCAGGTTATCACAGAGCACCAATTTAAGGCTCCCTGCATCATACAGTAAAATTCCACTGGCTATCTAATATAATATATGGTAGTGTATATGTTTCAATGCTAATATCTCAATTTGTCCAAAACGTGTTGGCTATGTTATTACCAATTTTTCCTTAAGCCCAGAGTTGGATTTGAAACTAATTTTGCATAAACGTTTTCCCTGGAAACTAAGACTTTTCCCTCCATGCACCTGAGCCCAGCAGCAGCACTGCTACAAGTTTATATTAACTTAGCTCAATTGAGAAAAATTAGGTAAGATTTTTTAAAAACTGAAAATAAGCTCTAGTCTTTATTTCAAATGAAGTGAAAAAAAGAAGTCTGCCTTCTGGCTCTTTTTGTTGTTGTGCCTTAAAATTCTACTCAATTTTCTTCTTTTAAAATGTCAGAGGCATCATTCAAATAGCAGAGTAGAAGCTGCTTCTAGAAGATATGGAGCGGAGGGATGTGCCGATATGTTGGGACCCTGGGGCTGAGTCCAACCTGGAAGTCAGTAGTCAGCCAACTTCCCCACAAGCTCACCAGTCATCCAGTCTACAGTCAAGGACAGTCTCCCCTGAACTTGGATGCCTTTTCCCCTTTGCCTTATGTTTGCAGGGAATGACCTCCATCCTAATCCATTCCAGTCTCCTCTGTCCATGGGACTGCCCAGACAAGAACACTGGAGTGGGTTGCCTTTCCCTTCTCCAGGGAACCTTCCTGACCTGGGGATCAAATCTGTGTCTCCTGCATTGCCAGCAGATTCTTTTCCATCTAAGCCACCAGGGAAGCCCTAATCTATTCCAGAAACAGATAACAGATTTTAAAACAACGTGCTATAAACAGCCAGTATTGATGACTTCCTAAAACCCAGATGATCAGAGAAGCCTCTGGTGAAATAGATGTTACGTATTTTGTTCAACCAGTTGAAAATCATTTCTGCAAGAAGCAGTATGTCTTAATTTGAAGAGATACACATTAAGAATAAGCTAGAGATTTCCCCACTGGTCCAGTGCTTAAGACTCTGCCTTCCACAGCAGGGGAACAGCGTGGTTTCAGTCCCTGGTGGGGAACTAAGATCCCACACGCCATGCAGTGTGGCCAAAAAGTAAAAACAAAAATAAACTAGCAGTCACAGATCCCCAAAAGCAGTACATTGTCTACACATATATTAAAAAAAAAAAAAACTAAAAACCTTTGGGTCTCCTAACCTGCTCTTGAGCTGATGATTTTGTGTCTTTGAGGGTAAGCTAGGATGGTGGCCCATGTCAGTGGCCACAGTCAGAGTGACAGTGAGTGAGATGTCGTTCATGTGTTTTCCCCTCACTGACTCCCGAGCCCTTCACCTCATCCCGTTCTCATGTAAGCAAGCCTGTCGCAGGTTTCCATGGCCTGAGGAGCCCCCAGACCTCTGAGGATGAGCTCGGGACTTAGTAGCACTGGTGGGGTGGGGAGGGGGCCATGTACACAGGAGAAGTTATTCTGGTCTTTGGGTCAGCAGGGTCCCAGGTCTGTTTCATTTCCTCTGAACTAAACAGAAGTGGCTGCCTTTGCCCAGCCCCTCTCAAGCCTGGACTCTCTAGGGATGAATCAATACCTTATGGTGTAGCCATGACAACAGGAGGGATCGGCTCGCCTAAGCACAAATTGCATTGATTTTTTTTTATTCAGTCCAAGATGAGACCAGGCATAAGTGTCAGAGTAAGTCCCTTCTTAGCAACCTGGGCTGCTGCACCTCTTAAGTCAATGTGAAGACATTAGTGTTGGATAAAAGCACAGCCTCCTGGAGAAAAACCACAGCTATAGTGACCGAGACTGCAGCAGGCGGTGCCTCGTGAATTCCAGGCACTCGGGGCCCGCGCACCCTCATCCAGTCTCACAGTCCTTCAGGGCCTTGCCGGTCCCGCTGGGCCCTGAGCGAACAACAGAATCCCTTGAGACCACACATGGCTCGGGGCAATCCTGAAGCACCAGGAGGCCTTGTTACATGCAGCATGAGACTTGAAGCGATTAGGAGAAGACAAAGGGTTCTCCGCAACCTGCTGTTGCAAACCGTCACAAATAAAATCACTGAGACTCATACAGCTCAGGTTTCACTGACTTCCTGATGTACCTCCCCAGCCTTCTGAAGCTACAAGAGTGGGAGCGCACCGATCCTTGAGGTCGAGGTGCTGTGCCCGTGAGAACCAGCCACGAGCCCTGCACTCGCCTCCAGCAGGAAAACCGATAATTCAGACACACAGCCACAGTCACGAGCCACTTGTCTCATCGCTGGCGGCTCTGTCGTTGCTGTGTTAGGTCTGCCCATCCTGAATCCCCAGTGATGATGAGTCTTTTAGAGGAAAACATCCAATGTGACTACATGTCCTTAGACCCCCAGCTAAGACTTGGGCACAAAGGAAAGTCAGTAAACACTTGTTTGTCCAAAGAAAACATAACATGTGATAGACACAGCCTGCGGGGAGAACAAAGCTGAGGTTCAGACCGTGTGATCCAGGTGAAGTCTCCTAACTGTGTTGAGCTTCAGTTTCCTCCTTTATAAACTTGCCACAAGGCAGCTTATTTGCCTATAGTAGGAATTCATTTTTTTCTTTTCTGCCTCTTTTTTTTTCCATTTATTTTTATTAGTTGGAGGCTAATTACTTTACAATATTGTAGTGGTTTTTGCCATACATTGACATGAATCAGCCATGGATTTACATGTGTTCCCCATCCTGATCCCACCTCCCGCCCCATCCCATCCCTCTGTCTTCCCAGTGCACCAGTCCTGAGCACTTCTCTCATGCATCCAACCTGGGGTGGTGGTTATTTATTTTTATTAGTTGGAGGCTAATTACTTTACAATATTGTAGTGGTTTTTGCCATACATTGACATGAATCAGCCATGGATTTACATGTGTTCCCCATCCCGATCCCCCCTCCCACCTCCCTCTCCATCCCATCCCTCTAGATCTTCCCAGTGCACCAGCCCTGAGCACTTGTCTCATGCATCCAACATGGGCTGGTGATCTGTTTCACCCTTGATAGTATACTTGTTTCAATGCTGTTCTCTCTGAACATCCCACCCTCACCTTCTCCCACAGAGTCTAAAAGTCTGTTCTGTACATCTGTGTCTCTTTTTCTGTTTTGCATATAGGGTTATCATTACCATCTTTTTAAATTCCATATATATGTGTTAGTATACTGTGTTGGTCTTTATCTTTCTGGCTTACTTCACTCTGTATAATGGGCTCCAGTTTCATCCATCTCATTAGAACTGATTCAAATGAATTCTTTTTAACGGCTGAGTAATATTCCATAGCATATATGTACCACAGCTTCTTTATCCATTCGTCTGCTGATGGGCATCTAGGTTGCTTCCATGTCCTGGCTATTATAAACAGTGCTGCGATGAACATTGGGGTACACGTGTCTCTTTCAGTTCTGGTTTCCTTGGTGTGTATGCCCAGGAGTGGGATTGCTTGGTCATATGGCAGTTCTATTTCCAGTTTTTTAAGGAATCTCCACACTCTTCTCCATAGCGGCTATACTAGTTTGCATTCCCACCAACAGTGTAAGAGGGTTCCCTTTTCTCCACACCCTCTCCAGCATTTATTGCTTGTAGACTTTTGGATAGCAGCCATCCTGACTGGCGTGTAATGGTACCTCATTGTGGTTTTGATTTGCATTTCTCTGATAATGAGTGATGTTGAGCATCTTTTCATGTGTTTGTCAGCCATCTGTATGTCTTCTTTGGAGAAATGTCTGTTTAGATCTTTGGCTTATTTTTTGATTGGGTCATTTATTTTTGTGGAATTGAGCTTCAGGAGTTGCTTGTATATTTTTGAGATTAATCCTTTGTCTGTTTCTTCATTTGCTATTATTTTCTCCCATTCTGAAGGCTGTCTTTTCATCTTGCTTATAGTTTCCTTTGTTGTGCAAAAGCTTTTAAGTTTCATTAGGTCCCATTTGTTTATTTTTGCTTTTATTTCCAATATTCTGGGAGGTGGGTCATAGAGGATCCTGCTATGATTTATGTCGGAGAGTGTTTTGCCTATGTTCTCCTCTAAGAGTTTTATGGTTTCTGGTCTTACATTTAGATCTTTAGTGCCTCTTTTATTTTTTTTTAACATAAGTATATTCAAGCTAAGGGTAAGACCAATTCTTTTTCTGATTAAATTTATGTAATACAGATCACAATTTTATTAACAGCTTAAGAGTGTATGTTATACTTGTGGGTATCATAGGATAATCACATAACATATGATTGATAAATATATCTTCAAATAATTCATTATGAGACTGAAAAATAATTCTTGAACAGCCTTGGAGATTTCACATTTTTTAATAGTATTTTCGAACATACTGAAGTTTTTGTCAGTGATCTCTGTAGCATCTAGTACTGAGATCTCCTTCACACTCAAATCCTGAAGCTTAGCAACTCCTAGGACCACACTTTGGTGCCCATTAGAATTCTGGATACGAAGGCAGTGATATGAGAACTAGTATAGCAGCAACACACATCCCACTTCACACCTTTCAGCCTCAAATTTCACAGTAGAGACAAGCCTTGCCTCTTGTGGAAGATCCGTGTGCCAAATAAACACAGGTATGCAACTGAATAATGCATGGGATGTGATTACCATCTTCACAAAACACTCTTCACTGATTCATGTCAATGTATGACAAAAACCACTACAATATTGTAAAGTAATTAGCCTCCAACTAATAAAAATAAATGGAAAAAAATAAAACCACACACACTTCCGTGCACATCATCTCCCGCACTTGCTTCCCCCAGACTGGAAGGCGACTGTGCCCTCTTCTGGCATCACCCTTCACATGCCTCAAGGTTCAGCAAAAGGAAGGGTTCCCAGGAGTTCACCACTCTCCCGGGAGCCCATCTACACCTGTTTTTCACATTGGCAAACCCCGAAGCCATACCATCAGCTCTTACCTTCAAGGACAACCAGTCATTTTTCTCTAATTAGAAAACAAAGCAATGCTTTCTAGGAGGGTCCGTAATTCATGATCCCACCTAACATAAATGGTTCTATATAAATATAAGCTGCCTAAACAAGCCCACTCTCTCATCTCAGGGAGTGGAGTAGAGGACCCTGTTGCTTTCAACCCAAATAACCTCAGCAGCGGCATCCTGTCTAGGGCACTGAAAGTGAAGTGAAAGTCGCTCAGTCGTGTCCGACTCTTTGCGACCCCATGGACCACACAGTCCATGGAATTCTCCAAGAAAGAATACTGGCATGGGTAGCCTTTCCCTTCTCCAGGGGATCTTCCCAACCCAGGGGTCAAACCCAGATCTCCCACATTGCAGGAGGATTCCTTACCAGCTGAGCCACCAGGGAAACCCAAGAATACTGAAGTGAGTAGCCTATCCCTTCTCCAGAGGATCTTCCCGACCCAGGAATCGAACCAGGGTCTCATGCATTGCAGGTGGATTCTTTACCAACTGAGCTGGGACATGGAGCTCCTGTCAAATTCCAGGGTGAGATGCTAAGGATGAAGACTCCCAGCTAGAGACCTGGCTGGTGTTGGGGGCAGCCCAGTGCCCCATGAATGGGTGGTTGGTATGATTCCCTCAGCTCACTGGGCACCTAGGACTCTCTGCCACAGAGACCTTCTGGTTACACTGATGGGCCTTGAAAATCAACATCAGCATTTTCCACATCGGCCACGACAAAGAGAAAACACTCCTATGAAACACAGAGCACTTAGCTCTTTGCCTGAGAGAAATGAAGAGCACGCGTTCACACAGTTGTCGACTCCGGTCACAGTCACCTATATTACTTTGTCAATAAAAACACATCCCAAGAACAGACAGAAAATGCAGAGAAGACAGTTGCTCCTGTAGAAGGCTTAGATGAAAACCAGAGGATACAGAGGAGTCTATCAAACAACTGATGAAGAGGAATACACCGCTGTGTGTCTATCTACTGTCTGCTTCCACCCGGAAATGTGAGGAGGGATCTACAAACACACGAGGACCTGAACGGGGGACCCGAGCCGACTGACAGTGGAAGCGTATGCTTCGGAGCTGTGGAAACCTCACTGCCTTTGGGCAAAGGTTTCCAGATCATTTGTGTTGATTTGCTTTCTGTCAGCAAACCTGAATTATGAGACAACAGAGCCGGAACCCAAGGGTCACAGAGCTCTCACCACGTGCCAGGGGAGGTGCTGAGTGCATCACAAACTTGGCAAGGATGTTAAACCTCAAGATGTAATACATGTCTTCACCAGCTTTACTTTGCACCAAATTAAATATTTTCTACTTTTTTTTTTTTTAGAAAAGTGAATACAAATGATTTGAAGAGACATACTCTGCATGACATCAGTTAATGGTTCAACTATTTTTTTCTTCATGGTCTTCCAAGCCCTGAAAGAAATGGATTTCAGTGAACAACACTGAAATATTAATTCCAAATAGTGATGCTTAGTGAAAGCAAACAAACAAACAAAATATAGGTTTTAGCAAACCTGAGTTCAACCCCAAATTCATCTGTTATCAGTGGCCTGACTTCAGGATTTTGGTCTTTCCAAAGCTCTGTTTCCTCATCTGCAAGAAGAGGTTATAACCCCTAAACATCGGGCTGACCATGAATAATGACAAACAGAAAGAGCTAACGCTCATGGACAGCTCACCATTCACCAGAGAGCTTGCTGAGTGTTGCTTCTGTAGATGCCTTTGGTCTCCCTGGGCGAGCATGGGGCAGGTGTGATGTCTGACCAGCAGCAAGACCACACTCTCCTCCTCTTTGGGTTCATGAGCACCCACCTCTTTACATGCTAGGGAGGCCATGTGACCAGCTTCACACCCGTAATGTCTGTGGATGTGACATCTGCCTCCCTGGACCTGGCCCATGAGACAGAGCAATCCACATGCCCTCCCAGGTCCCACTTGTTCATCCTGTGGGGAAGGAGGAAAAAAGATGGCCCAGAGAGAAGTAGGAAGCACGTGTTAAAGAGATCAGGACAGGCACTATCTGGGTTCCTGGATGACCACACAGAGGAGGTCGGTGAGCCAGAAATAAACATCTGCTGTGTTTGAGCCGTGATGCGGTTGCTAGTCTATATTCGCCCTCTGAGGCTGAATGAGACTTCTGGCAAGTAGGCTGTGCCCGATATAGACCAGCCATCCTGTACCCTGCCTGCTCTTGAGGATGAGGCCCTAGCCTTCGAGATCAGAAAGTGGGTGCAACGAAGAGACCAACCCCCGAGGGTCTAAGGGCCTGTCCTTCAGTGGGAGGCCTGGTTCCCATCCTGGACACAGGCCACTGCATGGCCCAAGTCGGGAGCTCTAGGCAAGGAGCAAATGGATCCAGAATGGATGCTCTTGTATTGGACGCTGGGAAGACAAGCTTATTTAAAAGTCAAATCAAGAAGATTATAGAAAAAGAGAACCAATTCACTGGAGCAGATTCTTGGGGAGAGAGAACCAGGCCACACTCTTGGTAAAATAATGGCCGATTCCCAGTTATATCTGAGTCGACAGATAAAGCTTTCGGCTGATTCAATGAGTAAAAGCACACAGGCCGGCTGAGCCCTTGCTCTGCATGAGATGCACAGCTCTCACGTTCCTCAACCAACACAGTCAGCTCATGGGAAGGACTCCAAAGTGTTTTTTCTCAGCAATACCAATATTTTCCTTATTTAGGGGAGTTTTTAAGTTAATAAAAATATATTAGTCACAGAAAACAAATGGAATGTCACAAGCATGTATCCCGGCAGAGTCCTCGTGGAACTTTCTAACAATCAGACTTGACAGGTACGTGCCTTCTCCACTGCACACACATCAATAAACAGCTGTCACTGACATGGAACTGAATCTGCAGGACACCTCCACCTTGGATGGTGTCTCTCATCTCCCAGGCTGTGCAGTATCTATGTGGAGTCTCTTGACAATACTTTTCAACACCAGGAAGTGATGTCCATATAATGACCCAGTCTAACCTCCCACCGAAGTCAAGCCTATGGCTTTTCCAGTAGTCAGGTGAGGACGTGAGAGTTGGACCATAATGAAGGGTGAGCACTGAAGAACTGATGCTTTCAACTTGTGGTGCTGGAGAAGACTCTTGAGAGTCCCTTGGACTGCAAGAATATCCAACCAGTCCATCCTAAAGGAGATCAGTCCTGAGTGTTCATTGGAAGGACTGATGCTGAAGCTGAAGCTCCAATACTTTGGCCACCAGATGCAAAGAGCTGACTCATTTCAAAAGGCCCTGATGCTGGGAAAGATTGAAGGCAGGATGAGAAGGGGATGACAGAGGATGAGATGGTTGGATGGTATCACCGACTCAGTGGGCATGAATTTGAGCCAATTCAGGGAGAGAGGGGAAGACAGAGGAGCCTGGCGTGCTGCAGTCCGTGAGGTCACAAAGAGTCAGACACGACTTAGCAACTGAACAACAACAGCTTTGCTGAGGGATCCGAGATCCTCAGTCCCTCCTGGCCAAGAGTTCTGGAATGTGACTGCCACGGGGGATAAACTGGGTTCCCTCCACATCAAAACCTAAGGAATAAATACAGTCATTGAGAAACTTTAAGTAAGTGTAATATAAATTCCCAAAAGCTGAAACAGATAACATGAAGGTTGGATCTGTAAGAAAGTTGCTGTGGAAATCTGTGTTTCTAATTCAGTTTGTAAATACAATTTGCTTGACTTCACTAAGCTATCCTTGCTTGTTTGATTTCAGGATCCCCCATAAGAAGTTCCTGCTAGAGTTGAGATCACTTAGAAAATAGATTTTGAAATTTTGCATTCTAGCCTAAATGCTGAGATGGGTGGCAACTTTACCATAGTTTTCTAGACTATAAAGTAGGAGCCAGTCGTTTTTAAGAACCAAGGTTATGAAGTTCTAAAAGTTAGAAAGCTAAAATTTAACTTTTTTATATCTCTGTGTATCTCCATTTTTCCTATAAGTGGGAAAACTGAGCCACCACTAATAAAACAGGGGTTGCTGTCCGAATTAAATTAGAAAACAAATATTAAATATATATGGCAAACTATAAAGCATTCCAGGAATACCTCTTATCTCTGAAACAATAATTACCAATCATGGACAGAATGGAAAGGAAGAATATTTAAGTTTTCAGAGAAAAGCTAAGGCATATAGAGTAACATTTTCTGTGTTCTACAAAACTGTTTCTGAAGGCAAGATTGGGTGCATTCTTCCATCAGACTTATAAAGAAATTGTCACTAGCATGGGGCCTCTGCTTGGATTCTACTGACAACAGACTTGTCTCCACTCCTCCCAGCCTGGCCCCCAGAGAGTAAGCAACACCTGAGCTAGAGGTTCCTCAGATAACCTCCTGAGATCAGGAATCAGACAAGGAGGAAGTCAAAAGTAAGTCTTTGCAGATTTGTGAGTTATTTCCATTTTTAAAAGAAGAATTCTGAGGATAGTGTAGGATAGTGTAGTCTCAAGGTGTCAGACAGGGGAGACTGGTTGGTTGCATCTCAAAAGGTGAGAAATTAAGGACAAGAAGACCCTGCATTCACGTGAATTGCCAGGAAGCACAGGTGACCCCTGTGACTCCTGGTGTCTGTATACTTACAACCTGGGGTTCAGCTGTCCTCCAGTCACCTAATCTGGCATTCAGTCACAAACTGCAGTTCTACTGAGCTCTGTCAAGTCAATACTTCTTATACACTTTAGTTCAGGCAAAGATCTAGGACAAAGTGTTGTTTGTTTAATGTTTTCAGAGTCTATTCAAGTAAGCCAGATTTACAAGGTGATGGTTCTCCCAAACAACCGCAGAGCACTCTCCAATATCATGTTCTCACTTTGCAGTAGGCATACTTCCAGAGCAAAGAGAGAACATGCATTTTTAAGAAGGAATAAAAACTGCATCTGGTCAATTGAGTCCAAACTCTGACCCCCTAGGGGTTATTATTATGGCATCAACATCTTAAGGCCACCCAGTCACCAGGCCACAGGCTACATAATATAATTCGTGCAAGATCAAAAAATGTTAAGAAAACAGCATGTTCAGGTATCTCCCAGCCTAAAACAACAAATAGAACATAAACTCTGGTGGCCAGGTCATAAGGGGCTAACAGCGACCTCATTGTACTTGAGCTTCAGGCCCAGAAAAAGGTGGCTAAATGTGAGAGGAGAGCACACACTGACAACTCTTTTTCTTTTTACAAAACAATATATTCTCATTATAAAAAAAGAGAAGCAGCAGCAAATAAAAAGCAATTTAAAACTACAACACCAGATAGAACCACTGAGGCCACCCAGTACATTTATTTCCAGACTTTTATGATCACACATCCATATTCTTACAAGAAGAGGACTGTGACACACATGATATTTTATCACCCGTATTACTTTTTAACTTACAGCTTTGTGAACAACTTTCTATGTCAACAAATATTCATCCTCAAAATTTTTAAATGGCTGGAGAGTAGTTCAACGTATAGGTGAACCATATTTATTTAATCAATCCCTTATCATTAAATGCTTAGAAAATCCCTAATTTCAAACATAATTTTAAAAATGTATAATTACAAGTTTTTCTGTAAGCCACAATTGCTTCCTCTGGATAGTGCTAAGTCACGGACATTGCAGATACACGACTAATATTTCTGACAGACCAACTCTCCGCCAGGAAAACTGCACCAACTCACACCCCTCCCCAGGCTGGAGGGAGTGCTCATGTCTGTACTGGGAGATGGTTACTTTCTATCTCTCAATATCTTAAGTTAAAAATGTTAACAGGACTGGCTTCATTTTCATTTGTTTACTGAGTAACCAAGTTGAATCTCCTTTTCCTGTTTCTCTTAGCTGTTGGATTGCTTCTGAGTATAGCATTTCTCCAGAGGGCAGATCAACTTCACAAAGCAGGGAGGCTGTCTTCCAGGCCCACACTTTGTGAGAGTGTAGAATCATTAAAAAGCGAGAACCACAAAACATAGCTGGACCTTCTGGGAATTCAGTAGGTTCTAGAAAGCACAAACGAAGCTATATTTTGATAAATTCCCACTTGTCTACTTTTACTTTTGTTGCCTCTGCTTTTGATGTCATATCCATCAAATTAACAAGCTTCTGCTCAGCAGAGGAGACAATCGACAGAGTGAAAAGGCAACCTATGGAGTGAGAGAAAATATTTGCAATTCATATATATGTTTAATAATGGGTTAACTTCCAAAGCATATAAAGAACTCCTAAAATTCATTAGCAAACAAACCAAATGACCTGATTTTTTTAATGGGCTAAAAGATTTAAGTGGGCATTTCTTGTAAGAAGACATGGCAATGGCTGACAGACATATGAAAAAATGCTCAATATCACTAATCATCAGGAAAATGCAAATTAAAACTACAATGAGATACTACCTCACACCCGTCAGAACAGCAATCATCAAGGGGAAAAAAAGGCAACAGGTACTGGTAAGGATGTGAAAAAATAAAAATTCTTGTCCACTATTGGTAGGAATGCAAATGGTTCTACTACAAGGGGAAACAGTTGGAAACAAATGGCAGCTCTTCAGAAAACTAAAAATAGGATTACCACATGACTCAGCAAGCTCACTTTGGGGCATTTATCCAAAAGAATCAAAATCAGGATTTTGAAGAAATGTTAGCATTCCTGTGTTCACTGCAGTACTACCCACAACAACCAAGATGTGGAAACAAACTATTGGACACATGGAAAAAGAAAGTGATGTATATACAAACATGGAATATTATTCAGCCTTAAAAAGAGGGGAACCTTACAATATGAGACAGGGTAGATGAACCTTGACAGAGAAGGAAATGGCAACCCACTCCATTGTTCTTGCCTGAAGAATCCCAGGGATGGGGGAGCCTGGTGGGCTGCCGTCTATGGGGTCGCACAGAATCAGACACAACTGAAGTGACTTAGCAGCAGCAGCAGATGAACCTTGAAGACATTGTGCTCAGTGGAATAAGGCATCTCAGAAGGACAAGTACTACATGTGAGGTCACTAGAATTGTCAAACTCATAGATGCAGAGATTAATAGGTAGTTGCCAGGGGTAGAGAGGAAAGAGAGAGAACTGGGAAATGTTTTCAATGGGTATAAAGTTTCATCTATGCAAGACGAACAATTTCTTGAGATCTCATGTGTAAAATCATGCCTGTCATTAACAATACTGGATTTTACAACTGAAAGTCATATTAAGTGTTCTTACCTCAATAAAATAATCTTTTTTCAAAGTAGCCAAATAAAGGAGCCGAATAAAGCCGAATAAAGACATTCGAAAGACTGAAAATCCATCTTTAACCAGCTCCGAGGGGAGAAATGTTTAATAGAACTTTCATGTGTTGAATAGCCTACTCTCCACAAATTTCTATATCCGAGCCTTCACCCCAAAGTTCCCAGTACCTGCATGGGGATGGCCTGGAGGAAACAGACATACACCGCAATGCGGAGTTTTCCTAAAAACAGGTTCCTGATAGTGTGAGGCTATGGTTTTTCCAGTGGTTATGTATGAATGTAACAGTTGGACAATAAAGAAAGCTGAGCGCAGAAGAATTGATGCTTTTGAACTGTGGTGTTGGAGAAGACTCTTGAGAGTCCCTTGGACAACAAGGATATCCAAACAGTCCATCCTAAAGGAGATCAGTCCTGGGTGTTCATTGGAAGGACTGATATTGAAGCTGAAACTCCAATACTTTGGCCACCCGATGCGAAGAGCTGACTCATTTGAAAAGACCCTGATGCTGGGAAAGATTGAGGGCAGGAGGAGAAGGGGACGACAGAGGATGAGATGGTTGGATGGCATCACCAACTCAATGGACATGGGTTTGGGTGGACTCCGGGATTTGATGATGGACAGGGAGGCCTGGCGTGCTGTGGTTCATGGGGTCGCAAAGAATCGGACATGACTGAGTGACTGAACTGAACTGATGGTGTGAAAGTGTGAGAGGAAATTCAGGCCTGGGAAGCATCAATATCTTAGCTCTGGAGCCATGGAGGCAGGATTCGGCCTGTGAATGAGGTTCCCTGGTTCCTTGTTAATTTGTCCCCTGGCCTGGTATGTCTGTGAGCTGGTGTATGCTTGCCTGATTGTTTTCCCCCATGTGCTGTGTTTTTATTTACTTTATTGATATAGAGTTGATTTACAATGTTGTTAACATTAATGTCTGCATACAGCAAAGTGAGTCAGTTATACCTATATAAACTTATCCATTTTCACATTCTTTTCTATTATGCTTTATGATAGGCTATTGAATATAGTTTCCTGCCTATGCAGTAGGACCTTGTTTTTTATCCATCCTGTGTATAATCATTCTATCTGGTAATTCCAAATTCCCACTCCACTCCTCTTCCACCCGCCTCCCCCTTGGCAACTCCAAGTCTGTTCTCTATGTCTGTGAGTCTATTTCTGTCTCTTAGACAAGTTCACTTGACTCCTTAATGCTTCAGACAGAAGATCAGAAACACTGGCCCATTTACACAACATAAATGGAAAATCATGATAGGTGAAGAAGGTCTTATATATCCAACATTGGTGTTTTCCTTATTTGATTGAATGACTTGTCACTTTACCCAGCAGATATCATTATTTTAATAAACTGAGATTTATGATTGTCATAATTGCTTTATTGAATTCATATAAAATTATTGAAAAGTAATGCAGCATATCTCATCCTTTTCTTTAAAGCATAAATATTCAGTGTTTATATCCTTCAAGTGCAGGAGACTGTTCTCAGAGCCTGCAATGAATGTTATTACCTCTTATGCCACTTTATGTCTATATCTCTATACCTCTCAGCTCAGTTGAGGAGCTGAGAAACTTCTTTAATAAAGATCATGGCAGGTTGCAGAGATTGAGTTACAAGTTTTAATAATCAACCTCTCAAATATTTGCATATTCAACTTGTTCAGGAGTTATTGATTTGCTTGCCTTTTACTCTTAATGGAAAACTGATCTGAAGGCATGAGAACAGGCCTGCACTTTTCTGTGCAAAACTGTTTCAGTTTCTGATGGAAGGAAGCTGAGCTCGGACGCAAGGATGCTGGTGGTCATGGCAGGGAATGTTCCAGGCTCTGACATGGCCATGTCCTCTTCAGACCAGCCATGCTGCAGCTGCTGATAGCTGCCAGCTGCCTGAAACCCCACTCCCAGCTACTTTCTGACCCCCATCCCCTGACCACCCACCTGGTTAACTCTGGCAAAGAGAGCACCCTGGACCTCGGTCCTTCCTCCAGCCTCACTTCCAGAGCGTGGTCAGCAGCTTCAGTCCCCACTGGGTAACGGCCTGGTGTCCATTTAATCCAGCCGCCCACACAGTCTCCAGGTCTCCAGAGTCAAGTTTACGGGATAAACCTGGCCACACCACACCCAGTTGGAAAGCATTCAGTGACACTCTGCTGTCTGTCGCAAGCAGATCCCTTCCCATTCCGCTGTCAGCTGATCCCAGCCAGCTTAGCTTGGTGAGTTCAGACTTCGTTAGTTCCCATCATTACTCCACAGGTCCATTGTGGGAAGATGCACTTTTACTCTAACATGTTCATATTTTGGAACTTTTTAAGCTATTTGAATTTGTCCACCAAAATACACAATTTTGTATATACTTGTGCATACTTGAATTGTATATGCAATGGTGTCCCTTCTTCAACATATAGTAATAATTGAACACTGTGTGCAAGAAATAGAAGTAAAACAAGGAGACGTTGTAATTATATGGTTAAAGATGATCACCTATGCACATGGATTTAGGGGCAGTAATTTACTAAAATGATTTTTTTAAAAAAGATTTTTACGCAATGTGATAACTGAGTTATTAACAGATGAACACATTTTTATGCCAAGCTGCGAATTGGTTTGTACAGTTTACTTCGGAGGGTAACCTGTTTCTATACCTGACGGTGTTCTTTCCTGTTATTTCATGGGGGTGGCTTATTGTCACAGAGATGCTTGACTGTGTAACATTTGGGGAGTTATATTGCTACGTTTTCCTTTTAAAATTCTGATACACATTCTTTATTCGGTTAGCATTAGGACTTCATTTGTTCTCTTTTCCTGTAGCAACCTTGGATTAATCATTGAAATACTTTGTACATTGGAAAGAAGAGGCCGTCAGCAGTATGGGATGTAATAATTCAGTTGTTAAAAAATGGTTCTGTGAGAATAGAAATGTTTCTGCTAGATCCCATCCATTGTGGGTGCAAAGCCTAGCATATAAAATTGAGCTATGGTTTAAAAAAAAATTAGAATAATTTAAATTGGAGCCTGAAGCCACACTTGCAGGTTTAGACCACGGAATCTAAGTGCTCACGTGACGAGTGATTGGTTAAGGTCCAGAAGCCCTCAGAGTCCGGGGAGCCACGTTCAGAGGTCAAGGCTGCCTTCCCAGGACTCCCACAGACAGACCCTGAGTGATGCCACTGCGGTTATTCAGTGATCAGCACAATGCCTGGAACCTGGAAGCATTCACCAAACATTAGCAATTTTATACTAATTTCTCTTCCTGTGGAAAGAAAATATATTATATTTTACAAAGCCTCTGGCTAATCAGTCTACAAGTTGACAAGGGGATTTGAGGGTCATTTCCTTTTCTTGAATATTCAAGCTATGATATCACTTTTGCGTGGCCCTTTCTATGTGAAGAGGCTTTGGGTCTGAAAGTACTTAAATAATCATTTCATTTGCCATATGTATTAATAGATGAAGATGTTGGATCCACCCTCAATTTTTAATTCTGTGATTGTTTCCAGATGCATTTTAGCAATAATTTATTATTCCGTATAATAATCAAAGTGGATCTCACTGAGCATCAAAGATGCCCCTGGGGCGGTCTGTAATGCTGTCTAAGCCCACAGCCTCCGAGCCGGTACCCTGTGGGTTTATAACTATAAAGGGACCTTCAGGAGTGGGACCTCAAATTGCTGCCAAGGAATCTGTATAGATTTGACACAAAAATTTAAATTAATTCCTTATCAAAAATAACTTCTATAGGGATAATAATAGGCATTACTTTTGTTAGGAAAAAAAAAAGAGAGAGACTTGCCAGAGTTAGACAGAAAGGAGACCTTTTCACCTGTGCTTCCTGGAGTCCTCAACAGAGATCCAGCAATGAGTCTGGAGCCACGCTGACATCACGTCTGCCCATTTCCCAGGTGGGCATGAAACGCGAGGCAGGTAATACCAGGGCACATTCCTAGTTAAGTTCCGTGCCTAAAACCGTCGGGGGAAGCAAGCACAGCTTGAAGGCACTGAGCATCCAGCGTCAGGAAAGCCAGGATCGGAGCTAAGGTTTTTGAACACTTGATCCTGTGTCCTCCCACCCATATCACCTGCCTCACAAACCAGATGTAGTCAATACAAATGTGTGTAAACTTTTTAATGTCGGTAGATTTAATTATATGTTTATACTGATTCTTTATTTCAAAGGTAATTTATCTTAGCACATGTTCGATCTGTAATCGGCCTTGGAGTCATTATTTCGGCTGTGTTTCCCTTTCTGTCTTTCCAGCCACTGTTGTTAAATCTCAGGATCTGTAAATAAAGGGAAAGGATCAGATTTAAGGAAATCAAACAGGGTTCTGTAACAGCCTAGAGGGGTGGGATGGGGAGGGAGATGGGAGCGGGGTTCAAGAGCAAAGGGACATATGTATACCTATGGCTAATTCATGTTGATATTTGGCAGAAAATAACACAATTCTGTAAAGAAATTATCCTAAAAAAATAAATATATATTTTTTAAAAAGAATCATCTCAAGTCCAACTGCATCTCATTCATCAATCTTTACCAGGGTTTCTTAAATAGGGACTTACCTATAAATAACATGATCAGTAATAAGATAATTAATCATAATAATTGACAATTAAATATAATCAATCATAAAATAATACATGTTAATATAACAAACATTAACATAAATAATGCTAAGTAGTATCATGTTATATATTAGAGGTATGTATGCACACATGCTCAGTCACTTCAGTTGTGTCCAATTCTTTGCGACCCCATGGACTATTATAGCCCATGAGCTTCCTCTGTCCATGGATTCCCCAGGCAAGAATACTGGAGTGGGTTGCCATTTGCTTCTCAAGGGGAGCTTTCCAGACCAGGGATTGAACCTGTGACTCTTGCAACTCCTGCATTAACAGGCAGATTCTTTACCACCAGTGCCACCTGGGAAGCCCATGTTAGAGGTATATATAATACCAATTCATATGGCACATCATGTATTCACACAAAATATTTAATTCAATAATACATTTGTTGTTGTTCAGTTGCTCAGTTGTGTCCAGCTCTTTGCGACCCCATGGACTGCAAGATGCCAGCCCTCCCTATCTATCACCAACCCCCAGAGCTTGCTCAAACTCATGTCTATTGAGTCAGTGATGCCATCCAACCATCTCATCCTCTGTCCACTTCTCCTCCTGCCTTCATTCTTTCTCAGCATCAGGATCTTTCCCAATGAGTCAGCTCTTCACATCAGGTGGCCAAAGTATTGGAGCTTCAGCTTTAGCATCAGTCCTTCCAATGAATATTCAGGGTTGATTTCCTTTAGGATTGACCAGTTCGATCTCCTTGATGTGGAAAGGAACTCTCAAGAGTTTTCTCCAGCACCACAGTTCAAAAGCCTCAGTTCTTCAGTGCTCAGACTTCTTTATGGTCTGACTCTTACATCTATACATGACTACTGGAAAATCCATAGCTTTGACTAAGTGAACCTTCATTGGCAAGGTAATATCTCTGCTTTTCAATATGCTATCTAGGTTTGGCAAAGCTTTTCTTCCAAGGAGCAAGCGTGTTTTAATTTCATGGCTGCAGTCACCATCTGCAGTGATTTTGGAACCCAAGAAAACAAAATCTCTCACTGTTTCCATTGTTTCCCCTTCTATTTGCCATGTAGTGATGGGACCATATGCCATGATCTTTGTTTTTTGAATGTTGAGTTTTAAGCCAGCTTTTTCACTCTCCTCTTTCATCTTCATTAAGAGGCTTTTCAGTTCCTCTTCACTTTCTGCCATAAGGGTGGTGTCCTCTGCATATCTGAGGTTATTGGTATTTCTCCCAGCAATCTTGATTCCAGCTTGTGCTTCATCCAGCCCGGCATTCTCCTGATGTAGTTAAATGTAGTTAATTACAGCAGTAAATTGGTGGTTTTAAATAAATGTCTATGTGATTCATAATAATATGGATAATAATTAGTGTAGCACTCCCTCTCTTTGAAAAGTCAGATGGAACTTCTCTGTCTTACCTCACACACTCTCTCAGGATCCTCGGGAAGTTACTGGCTAAGGATGGGAATAATCACAGTAGAACAAACCGAAGCACAGAGGTTTTTCCTAGGCTACACACAGTGGACCAGGCTGACCTTGAACCTGAGTCTCCATCTCTGCAAGCGCAGAGCATGAAGCCAGCCCTTGCGCATGCGCAGTGCAGCTCAGCACGCCTGCCTGAGCTCCTGGGTGGTCTTGCCCACAGGCACTGGCTGGTCTCATGCCTGCCGGAGAGAACCGATCTCACCGTTCACTGTTGAGTGCCAATTGCTAGACCTTTCCAATCCTTAATGCCTTGCTTTTTATAAACCATTTAAGCATTCCATTAATCCCCTCTCCCTGCCCTGCCACACACCTATCAGACTAAATAGTTGTTGGTTTGCTTTCCCAGTTGCCGTGCCCAAACTCGGGGCCTTCACGTTTGCTTTGGACGAAGGAAGCTTGCACACGAGTTATTTTTCCCGTGGCTCGTCAAAATCTGCTGAAATAGTGCTAATCAGATGGCAAAGTGTTTTTCAACAGCAGCCTTCATGGAAAACCATAACAAATAAATAAACTACAGAAAACAGGAGTACTACTGTCAGGCTTACCTCGAATGGCAAGCAGTCGCTTCTGCTAGAACAAAATACTCATTTCAAATCATGAGCAAGTAGAAAATTTTAGAAAGGGAAAGGACTTCCTTTCTTATGACTCATGCCATTAATGAGACATTTGATGCAGGAATTTTCAGAGAGGGAGTAGAATAAAGTATATGTTTGTCATGTGCATGCACGTGCATATGTGTGTGTGTATCTGATCCCAGAGTAGCACATACATCCAACACACTTATTTAGAATGATTATTTTTGTTATTTCACAGATTGGCTTCCTTACTCAAAGAAAAAAGTCTCCATACAGAAAATGGCGGTGGTAGTGCTGGTGGTAGTTTAGTCATGTCTGACTGTTTGAACCCTATGAATTGTAGCCCGCAGGCTCCTCTGTTCATGGGATTCTCCAAGCAAGAATACTGGAGTGGGCTGCCATTCCCTTCTCCGGGGATCTTCCCAACCCAGGGACCAAACGAGTCTCCCACGTTGCAGGCAGATTCTTTACCACTGAGCCACCAGGGAAGCTCATATAGAGAAAATAAGAAAAGCAGACAACCCGAGTACATTAAACCTAGAAACAGATTCTCAGATAAATAGACACTCCAGGTTATAATGAGACATATATTCTGAGCAATATATATAGGAGTGTATTTTTAAAATGCATGTCATAATGAATGCAGATTAATTCAGATATATACACTTATTTATAATATGTACATGTAGTAAGGTTATAAAATTAGCTTCTTTCTGAGAGATTCTTTTAGTTATTTAAGACTGAAAACATGAGGGATGTCACTGTCTTTAGCAGAGCCCCCAGTGGGACGGTGTGTCTGCCCTCTTCCTATGAGTGAATGCGTAGCTGAATCAGAAGCTGTCCTTATTCCTAGAGCTCACAGATCTGGGTCTCTAGTAACTGCGAGGAGAGCCCAGACAGCCAGTGATCAGAGCCATGGACCCAAACTCCTGGCCACCTGGTTATCAGGGCCCGCAGGAGAGGCCTCCAGGGTCAGACAGGTTGATAAGGGCCCCTTTATCTTGTGCAGTATTCACAACTTTAAAAAAAAGGTTCAGATTTTGTTGAATTGACAAACCACCCCTGTTCATGAACTCACAGACCTGCTCCACTGTGAGGAGGGCAATAATCTGCTCATTACAGACAAAATCCTGAGGTTCACAGAGCAGTAGGATTTGCCTAAGAATTGGAGCCCAGAGCAGTCTGCCTCCTGCTCTAGGATGAGAACACAGGTGTGTGATGGTGGAGTGCGGACCCCGATCCTGCCGCTGACTTATGAGGTGATTCAAACACCGAACCTGGTTTCCTGCCCACAGAACGAGACCCACCCCCTTGAGTCTCTGAGGCGGGAGGCAGTCATATGTGTTAACACACGGAATATGCTCAGAATGACGCCTGGTGCCAAAGTGCTCTGAAACATTCACTGCTCTTACACACGTGAGCCTCACTCTCAGAATCAGAGCCACGTGAGTACCCGAAGGCCTGATCACACGTCCAGAGGAAACACTCAAGTCAGCGTTTTGAAATGAGAAGATACTGGTTGGATTAATTGGGCTAAAGGAAATGTAATCCATAGCTTATGTTTAAGTCACTCCATATGAAAGGCATCTTGAAGCTTTTTCAGACCTCTCCTAGCTGAGTATTTGTTTTAGCTTCTTAAAATCTTTAAAAGGCATTTACTAATGAAAACCAACAGATGCTCGTTTTATTTCCGTACACTCTTAGGAACTCAGGGATGTGTTTTAACACATTGGAGCTCTGGTGAATGGCCGAGGACCAGCACCCACGTCTTGGAAGCCCAGGGACCTGGGGCTGACGGCAGTCTGGCTCGGCCAGCTGCTGCTTCTGTGATCTGAGACCAATACTTGGCTTTCCTGAAGCTCAAGTTGTCCACAGGAACCCTCCCACCCGGAGCTTATGTTCTACTGATGGGGGATGAGGTGGGTGAAAACAGGCACACTTTAAAACAAAGTAGCTTTTATAGTATGTTAGAAGATGAACTATTACATGAAAAATCTATGAGCAGGGTAAGGTGAACCCGATGTGGAGAAGACATGATTTGGCGAAAGGTGGTCTGGATGGGACTTCCTGGGCAGGTTAGGAGGCTGTGTTCTGGACTGTTCTGCGGACCTGCCGCTGTTGGAGGAGGTGTCATGCTGGGCGAGGAGACCCCTGCACTGAACTGTGAGTGGATGGGGAGGTCACCCTTGCAGCTTGATGCTTGTTCCTTGTATGCCCGGCCCCATTGCCTAGAGTGTAGTCATGCCTTGAACCCCATCCATCTAACTCACTACCCCTCTGCTTTCAAGACTCAGGAGGACAGGCAGGTCTCCCAAGAAGCCTGCCCACCCCTTCTCAGGGGGATCGGCGTTGGAGCCCTTAACACCCACTCTCAGCATATCACAGGGTATACCACACTCTCCGCTCCCCACCCTCCCTCTTAGACCAGGCTCCAGGCCAAAGGGGTGTCTGACACCCTCGGCATTTTCTGAACCTGGACCCTGGATCAGTGTGGCAAAGAGCTGGGGTTGGGATTCCGTAAGACACTGACGAATCAACAGATAAGAGAGGAGGGGAATCAGGGGGACGGGGTGGAAGGCAGAGGAGAGAGACGGAAACTGGAAGAAGGAGCCTGTCAGTGACTTTTAAACTCACGAACTGAGGGAAAGGAGGAGAAGGGGGAAGATTCAGCTAAGAGAGGCCTAAACATGGGTGACAGAAACCCATCTTCCCAACCCAGAGCATCCCAGTCCCTGCTCACATCTCTCCAGACCCCGCCTCTGATGCTCTGATGCTCTCTGTCTCCTGCCCCAAATCTCCAGTGGCTCCCTTTCCCCTCCAGACTAAGTTAAAACTGCTCAGCCCCAAAGCAAGGCTCCCATCACTTGGCCAAGCACACCTCTGAGGACTCCCCTGGCTGAGGCCACGCTGGGTCCTGACTGATTCCACTTTCCCTGGGGGGAGCTCTGCTCACACCACCTGCCCCGCCCTGGGCTGCCCTTGGGCCGACAATGAAATCCTGTCCCTCCTCATGATGAAGTTCAAATGCCTGTTGTTTCCTGAGCCTCCGGGGGCCCGACCCCCTCCCCAGCCTCTCACCACATTTCTCTAGTCTCTCCCCAGCCCTCGTCTGACTCGTGAGCAGACTGCGTGTCTCCGATCAACCACAAGGTCCAGAGCGAGGAACACTCTCTTCTCACCTTTGTTCCTCTTCGCGGCTCAGCCTAGGATCAGCCATTCAATAAGCACTTTGTACACCAGAGAATGGACCCACATCACTCTGTGGAGGGAAACAGGACCGGGCCGGGCGGGGGGGGGGGGGGGTGCGCGGAGGGGGTAGTCATGGAGATGGCACAGAACTAAAATTCTAGGACACGGCTTAGAGCTCTTCCTTCCTCCAACGGTCTGCTAATCCATTCTAAGATGCAGTCCCTCTCATATGGAATGTAGCCTCCGGGTGAGTATTCTCTAAGAGACCTCTAGTGCTCCACAGTTCTCTAATTCACAGGCAGAAAATGCTCCAGATAATTGAAAGCTGGTCTCACAACACACTGTATCATCCCTTTTGGCAAAACGGGCTGAATCACTCTGAGTCGCAGGAAGAAAGTGAATCTGACCTCGTGGATGGACCAAGCCTAAGAGGCCAGGAGATGCCCGAGGTGTGTGACCACTGTGGGAGTGGTGGGTTGTGGTCCTCTCACTCGTGATGACCAGAGCACCTGGACACCAAACCACCCAAAGCGCAGAGAGCGGTGCTGTCCACATTCAGGGGGTTGAGAATGAAACGTAGTGTGACGCTGCGTCTCCAGGGAGTGCGCCGTTTAAGACAGACCAGCATGTGACCCTGCGGTCCCTTCACGCAGGGTGGGGGGAGGACGCTGCTCTAGGGCTGCACTCCCGCTGCATCTGAGTGCTGCCCCCAAGCCTGGACTCAGCCACCCGAGGAAGCCACGGAGGTCAAGGCCGCCGCCGGGAGCTTGGAGACCCTCAGAAGCAGGGGCTACCGCGGCGCCGTGATCAGCCCGGGGAGCGGGTGCTGGTCCCCTTTCCAGCCGCCAGCTGGGGGGACCGGTCATCCCCTCAGGACAGATGAGGGGCTGAGACAGAGGCGTGAGATGTCCTGGGAAACCCGACGAGGAAAGGACAAAGCCCAGGAGGAATCAGGCCCGTCCACCTCCAGGCAGTAACTGGCAGCGCGGGTTTCTCCCACACCCCGAAGGAAAGAGAGCTGAATCGGTGCCCGCTCTCCGTCAGCCCCGAGACAGCCCCAGATTCTGTGACGGGCGGAAACAGATTCCCCAGGGAATTAAACCAGCCATTTTGGTGAATCTTCAGGAGAACGTGCAGTTAAAATTGCCTTTTTGGAGATGACGCTTCCCTCCGTGCTCTGGAGCTGATGGGTGGAACCACCCTAGAGACAGACGAGCCTCCTTGCCCGTCGTCTCCCAGCGGCGGGTCGCAGGCTCGTGGGAAGGAGAAGCCTGTGCAGCTTTCTCTATGCTGAGACCCTTGGCTTACAAAACAAGCAAAAGTTGATCGCATCACCACATTAAAGGAATAGCTGTTAGCCGACTCTTATTTTCCCAGGATGGAGATCAGTTGAAACTCTTAAAAATAAACATTCCAAGGTTTCGAGATACTATCTAAAGACTTGCAATCCTGAGGAAGTTCAGGAGAACTGTAATTACAGTGAATGTCCCATTCACAGAATCTTAAAGTTGGCAGTTAAATGACAAAAGCACAGGAATTCAGATATGATTAAAATCTTGATGGCTGTCAGAGCAGGAGGGAACATATGAATAAGGATAAAAACATAATTGTATCCGCTCTGTTTAACTCCTATTCACTCTTGCAGTTGCTTCTCTTTCTCCATCTTTCTCTTTTGCATTCTGCTTCCAAATTTTATGATGCACATTAATTTTTTTTTTAAGATTTCAAGGTAATGTTTTATTTAACAAAGGAGTTGCACATTAATTTTTATCAAATATTAGCAAGATTGCAGAGGTTAGCATAACCAACAAAGGAGGCAGCTTCCCTTCCTGTCCATTAAGTCATGCGAAATGTCCATTAGCTTTAGGTTTTTTGAGGATTATATTGCAAAGTTATAATTCTCATGTGTACCCTAGTTTTTTAATTCATTCATTTTGATTCTGATACTATGTACTTGCACAATTGCTATCATTAAGTCTAATTATATAATTAGCATAACATGTGCGATCATGTAATTAGAATGTGCAATTATAATGTGCAATTACATAATTACAATGTGTAGTGGCATCAGGGTGTAAATATCCTTCTGAAATGTCAGGAGGAAATATCTCTGGTTTGCTCAAGATGTAGTTTTCAAAGTTCAGTTGCTCATGTTTTGTTTTCCAGGATGGAAATTCAAACATTATTTGGATCAAGCACTTTAATTATGCTTAAGGTGAAAGCTCTATTTTCCCTTCCTTTGATATCTTTTCTAACTGAAGTTCAAGGTAAGAAACTTTGCAGTGTATCAAAATTATTTATTTAACTGATGATCCCATGTGATTTCAGTTGAGAAAATAAAATGATTAGGAATCCTAGAAAAATGAACCAATCTCTAAAATGTAAACACTTAGGTCTAGCAAATTTCTATCTAAAAATGTAATGTTTCTTTTAATCACCAGTCTTGTAACAACAGCTGCATTCCGAGCGTGGTCTGGATGCCTCACAGTTTTCTCAAAGCCCTTAATATATGGTCTAACATTATTATTTTCTCCCAAACCTGCTCTTCCCCAGTTCATAGACTTCTGTGTGCATTAGAATCACCTAGAGGACTTGTTAAAATAAATAGCCAAGTTGCCTCCAAAGAATGTCTGATTAGATAGCCCTGGAGTGGACCAGAGAACTGGCCTGTCCAGCAGGCGCCCACTGGTCTGAGGACCACATGGAGAACCCTTGCCCCCTCCATCACCAAGCTTCCCAAGTGAGAAGCTTCGCAGTCATGCTTGACTCATCTTTGTGTCTCACCCCCCTACCTCCACATGCTCCCTTGGTCACCAAGTCCTACGGATTCTAACCCAGGAAAGTCCTTCCTGCTCACCTCTCTCCCCTCCTCTCCATGCCCACTGACCTGACTTAATTCAGCCCTCGTGTGCTTTTACCTAGAGGTCTCCATCCTCTCATTCCTTCCCCCACTAAACCTACACTGACACCAATGTCATCACACTTCATCACCCCTCCCCTTAAGAATGTGTGCTTGTCCCTCATGGCCCAAAAGACAGTTTTACCTCCTTAGCCTGGTCTGAGAGACTCTTCTGTCTTGGACACCAACTTCCTTACCAGATCCATTTCCACCACCCCACTGTGTTCTAGGCGTCTTACAGCAGAGCATCCCCCTACCTACATCATTTCTCTGTTCTTTGCTAGTGCTGCTTCCTTTGTGTTGGTTGAAGATCTAGGTATTAAGTGTTAGTTGCTTGGTCATGTCTGACTCTTTGTGCCCCATGGACTGTAGCCCACCAGGCTCCTCTGTCCATAGAATACTCCAGGCACGAATGCTGGAGTGGGTGGCCATTCATCCTAAAGGAGATCAGTTCTGGGTATTCATTGGAAGGACTGATGCTGAAGCTGAAACTCCAGTACCTTTGGCCACCTCATGCGAAGAGTTGTCTCATTGGAAAAGACCCTGATGCTGGGAGGGATTGGGGGCAGGAGGAGAAGGGGGCGACAGAGGATGAGATGGCTGGATGGCATCACCGACTCGACGGGCATGAGTTTGAGTAAACTCTGGGAGTTTGTGATGGACAGGGAGACCTGGCGTGCTGCGATTCATGGGGTCGCAAAGAGTCAGACATGACTGAACGACTGAACTGAACTGAACTGAGCCGTTCCCTTCTTCAGAAGATCTTCCCAACCCAGGGAGCAAACTCGAGTCTCCTAAACTGCAGGCAAATTCTTTATGGTCTGAGCCACCTGGGAAGCCAGAAGACCTAGGTGGACCTGACCTATGACTAGAAACTAAGAGACTAGCAGACCAGCATCACTTCAGGGACATAGAAACCTTGATTCCAGACAAGTCCTTTGCTGACTCAAGGGACAGAAACAAAATGAATAAAAATGTGCAGGGGGTTGATCAAGGGAAAGGTAAGAAAGGAGGACAATTCTTTTCACCACTGTCAGGAGCTTGACCCAATACCCCACTGGGACCTCACAAGCCTCTGTTTTCTTTTTTTTTTTTTTTTTTTTTAAAAATATGGAACGCTTCACGAATTTGCGTGTCATCCTTGCGCAGGGGCCATGCTAATCTTCTCTGTATCGTTCCAATTTCAGTATATGTGCTGCCGAAGCGAGCACAGCCTCTGTTTTCTAAGTTTCATTTGCTACATGAGAAAACAGAAAGCTGTAGAAAGTGATGCAACTTGTTTTATGGTCAGATCTTTAGTAACTGGCACAATCAAGTTTGAAATTCCTCTTCTAACAGCAAATATGCTCTCTGCCTCCGTGACTAGTGATTTCCACTGTGAGTGAATTCATAGTTTGAAAAAATACACTGAAATCGTGCCAAGGGGCCAACTGGTGTGGAACAGAGAACCTCTGGGGACTGTAACAGGGTTCTGTCTCAGGCCCAGTCCTCATTCAAGTTGTGAGTAAACCCCACGAAGACACAGAGCCTGTGGTTCTCAAAGCTAGGAGAGTCTGCTAAAAAAATCATGGGATTTCCAAACACAATATCAAGCTGGAACAAGGACAAATGTCACAGCACATCAAGTTCCAACCTCACCAGACAACGCGAGGGATTAGAAGAAACTTGGTGCTGACAGCATTGGATTTGTGAAGGGTCTAGGGATTTCCCTCCCCTGTAAATTTGGAAGAGCACGATATGAGTCCTAAAAAATACATTAAAATACAGCTGTGCTTGTTTTCAAGATGGCGCTGAGTTCAATTTCCAAAATGATTCTTCTCCAAGGCAAACTGTTGCTTTTGTTTTTGTTTTTTATGTTAAAGACTTGTCCATACTCAACCCTAAAGGGAAACAGGCCCATAGTTTAGGAAGGAAAGAAGACATCAGGTGATGAAGAGGGTTAAAGCTGAGAATCTGCTGGGCTGTGACCCCAGATACATGACAAGGAAGCTACCAAACAGGCACTAACACCACTTCACCACGTGAAGAGAAGGACCAGGACCAGAGTGGCTGCTGAGACTCGTGGGATGGGGCTGCTCCACTCTGGAAACCAGAAAGGAAAGGCTGCAAGTACCCAGTACCACAGGCTTACATGATCATCGTTTACATGATCATTCCCCGAGCTGTGAAAGGGGGAAAATATATAGCTGAGCCATGAGGTTCTAAGTCAGGCAACCCCTTCATTCACTGGTTGCCATGGATAAAATATGAAGCTGGCATTTTCTGTGCCCCTTCAGTTCTTCTGTCTGATTAGAAAGAATCACATAATATCTAGGGAAAGGTGAGCACAGATGGAGATGGGGAAAGAGAAAGTAGAAAATTGACATTTTGAGACAAAAAGAAAAAAGAATACTAAGAAAGAGAGCCACAGATACCAATAGTCAGGCAATGAGTATTGCAAACAAAATACAAATAATAGTGCAATATAAATAGGATGTAAAATAAGTATGTTTGCAACCCTGAGTAAGTAAAGGAAGTCACAACAGCCATAAATGTAGGATAAGAATTTAAGGAACACCTAAGATAAAAATAAGCAGATGTGAAAAAAAAAAAAAAAAACTGGAAATATTGAAAATAAAAAATATATTCATTAAAATAAAATAACATACCTTTAAGACTGGATATGTCAGAGAAATAACCAGCAAAGTTAAAACTACCTCTGAGTAATTCACCTAAATATGGCTTTAAAATAAAAGTGCAATTAAGAAACATAGATGAAAGTTTAAAGGATTCAAAAACTCACCTAATAAGAAGTTCCAAAAGAAGAAATAAGACAGAATTTGCTAGATGCATATTTGAAAAGAAAATGCATTTTTTTTTCAAAATCAAAGATAAGACTTTTCAGATTAAAAAACTATCAAGCATTGTACGGTAAAATAAATTCATATCAAGATATACCCAAGTGAAACTTCAGAAAATTAAAGATGAGCAAGTTATAAAACCTACAGAAGGTTTTACAGGGAAGACTGCCTACAGGAAGTTTGCCTTCTAAACAATGACATTCAGCAGAAATGTCATCAGTAAAAAATAAATGCCTAAAATCTTCAAAGGGTTGAGGGAAAATAATTTCAACATAAAATTCTATATCTAGTTAAACTATTTAATATAGGGGACATAAAAAGTCATTTTCAACATTCAGAAGTCAAGATGAGAGGCTAAAGACTTGCCAAAAGATTTACTTAACAGTGACATTTAATAAGAAGAAAAATGGGCATAGAACAAAGAAGTGCAAAGTAAGAAACCATGGTAAGTCCATGGCCTAGAGGAGTATATTAGTAAATCCTCTTAATTACTAGATGAAAACCAAAAACAATAAAAAAATAAGCAAATGAGAAAAAAATACTGTAGTTTAGTTAAAATATATTTGTGTAAAATAAGATGTAAGAAGTAATTAACTTGTCATTAATCAAAACAAATATAAGCAAATTAATTCAAGTTTTTATAAAGCCATTATAAACCTGAATTCACTTTAGAACTCAGGACTAAGATGTTTACAAAAGACGCAAAGACAATAAACCCACAAAAAAGGAAGAAAATTAAGAAAATGAATGAAGATTAACGTGGTAAATGACTTACCAAAAGCAAGCCAATATAATAAAATTCAGACTCAAAAGTAAGATTTTAATTAAAAAGCATGAAAAGTGATGAAAAACATGATGAAACAATGGAAGAAGATAAAGTGATTACACATCTGACCACGTACTTTCAAAACATACTAAACAAAAACTGATAGGATCACAAAGAATAACAAACAAATCTATAATCATAGGAAAATCTAATACAAGTCTATGCAAAATTAATAAATAATGCAGATCTTAAAAAATAAGAAGTAAGGATATGTAAGGTGTGAGAAAAAATAAAATGAACAAGTTTGTTCTAATAGCATTTTCCATGGAACTTGACAAATTGATTCTAAAATTCAAATTTAAAAAGCTCAACAATAGCTATGAAAATTCTGAATAGGAAAAGGAGGCTTTTACATCATCTACTGAAATGGTAGATGAGCTCCCTTTTGGGCTTCCCTGGTGTCTCAGCGGTAAAGACTCCACCTGTCAATACAGGAGACCCAGGTTCTAGCCCTGGGTCAGGAAGATCCCTTGGAGAAAGGAATGGCAACACATTCCAGTATTCTCGCCTGGGAAATCGCATGGACAGAGGAGCCTGGAAGGGTACAGTCCATGGGGTGGCAAAGAGTCGCACATGACCTGGTGACTAACAATTTCACTTTGCACTTTCCTGATGGCTCAGCAGCTTTAGAAGCTTTAGAATCCACCTGCAGTGCAGGAGACACAAGAGATGAGCGTTTGAACCCTGTGTTGGGAAGATCCCCTGGAGAAGGGGATGGCAACTGTTGCACTCCAGTATTCTTGCCTGAAAATGTCCATGGACAGAGGAGCCTGGCGGGCTACAGTCCCTAGGGTTGCAAAGAGTCAGACATGACTGAGTGACTAAGCACAGAACACACACACACACACACACACACA